>NC_133353.1:11115562-11715562 GCF_030506205.2 Paramisgurnus dabryanus
TATAATATGATAAGACAGAAAATATAGAGTCTGAGATTTTTTTAAAGGGAACCCTAATCTGAAACACAATTTTTAACAAAACAAGCAAAATTCGTTTCGACAGTTATACTTTGTTACGTTAACAAAAAGTAAGATCTCAAGAATAATTAACTTCATTTTTTAAGACTTAGATCATTATGTTTGGATGTTGCCTAAAAAATATAGGGGAGGGCGGGGCACAACCTAACCCTTTTTGGTTTTGGCTCAATCATTAAAAAACTTTTTGAGTTTGATTAATTATATTTTTACACAAGCAACACACACATCTCTGCTACAAACGACCATTTGAAGTTTGTTTCTATTACTTGCCAGTCTTGGACTATTACACCAAATGTGACAAAAGTGCAAACGTTACAACTTACCCCATAGGTGGGGTTAATTGTAACAGGCAGGGGGTTAGTTGTAACACTTGCTAAAAATTAAGTTTGCAGGCAAATATTTTAATATTATTTTGTCTAAATACTTGAAGTGGATATTGTTTATATATCTGTGTATAATAGACATGTATCTACACTATTCATCCCTCATCTAACCATAGTTCAATTATTTATGGATACAAATGTCTAAATATTTGAAAAAGCCGCACAATTATGACAATTTTTTTATATGTGACCCAGTCTGTCTCAAAAATCAAATTCTGAGATGAATAAAATCAAAGTCTGATTTCAGCCATTAATTTCATTTTGATTTAATCTTTGACGTGACCTTATTCAATCAATATTAAAGATAAATTTGACACACAATTTTTGATAAGACAGGCACATTTATTTTGTTGGCAGCCAGTAATCATTAGTGTGTAGCCTATTTAAAACAACAGCAAGAATTACGCTAATGTTAGCTGTTTTCACATCGTTAGTGCTGAGGGGTTAGTTGTAACACAGCGTTACAATTAACCCCGCTGGGTGAAAATATTTTCAGGCCTACCAACAGGTTGCTAAGAGCTGTAAACATATTTCGAAATGATGCTGTTTTAGTCGACAATACACTGATTAATATGACATAACATTGGTTTTGGTATCTTACACACCCAATTCAGAAACCGAAAAAAAAACATACGATGAAAAAAATTACTTACATGCCACCAAAACACTCAACAATATCTCTATGGAAAAACATTATACCTTTACATTAATTTGTGGGAGACAGTCTTTTGGCAGTGGGAAAACAATAAGAAAAAAAAACAACTCGCACAACCCTGTGCACCAATGTAAAAGGTCCGTGTTACAACTAACCCCGCGTTAGTTTTTGCCCTGGCACCCCTACTTGGTTAAAAAATCGTATGTTTTTGTTTATGGTTGAAACAACTTCAATTACATCATCTCACCTCTCTCAAAGCCTCTGCATAAGAGCTCATGTCCGTGAGGATGACCAGCACGTGTTTCTCACACTGATAGGCCAAATACTCTGCTGTGGTCAGAGCCAGACGTGGGGTGATGATGCGTTCAATGCTGCACAAAAAAAATAGAGCGATGTCCAGTTAAGAAATTTCTACGCTATAGAAATCAAGTGTATAGAAACAACTAGCATCTCAATTATCATGATGAATTCTTACGTAGGATCGTTAGCCAGATTCAGGAATAAGCAAACATTGTCCATTGATCCATTCTCTTCAAAATCTGACTTAAAGAAGCGTGCAGTTTCCATGTTGACCTGCGATAACAAAAAATATTATTATGCCTTAAACAAACAAAGAGTAAGAACTCAAAAATGCACACTTCTTTCCCTTCTTCACAACTAGTAAATTTAAAATGACCTATTGAAATACACTTCCTGCCAAAGGTAATTCCTTGTTGTTTCTATAAAAGGTTTAAAAATTTTAACCACCCTGTGCATGAAATCAAGATATAGAGTTACAGGTAGTCAATAGTGAATGCATTAGAGATTTGTCCGGACCAGAGACTGACGGCCACAGGACACAAGATTGGGTCAGTGACATTCAAGCGCAGGTTAATGGAAGCCCTTCAAACCTGAATACACAGGTGAACCTGACACCTGACACAGGTAATACCCGTCTGAGAGGACAAAACTGCAGCCACTCAGGTGACAATAACAAAGGTTTGGAGAGGAAGCAGACAGGTGAGGGCACAAGGTTAAGGTGGTCTTGAAGAGTAGGATTAAGCAACCTATGAGGACCAACAGTTACTCGCATCCATGATTTTACATTCTGTTCACTGACAGGATCGTTTTACACAATTATCCTGAAATATACGCAAGCAGTAGTTTAACAGATTCACACAACTTCTCTTCAAAAGGAAATAAACCACTTTAGGTAATCTGTCCAAATGCATACTTGAACACACTATAATAAACAGAACAACTCACCCCCATAGCAGCAAAGACGATGGCAAAGTTATCTGCACTGTAGTCCATCACATCTTTTGATTTCTGCACCAAACCTGCCTGACGACAGATCTGAGCAGCAATCTATAAGTAAAAAATAAGAAATCAAACATATTAGCGCTGTATAAGATCACACAGTAGCTCAACTGGTAAAGCATTGTGCCATCAACACAAAATGTTGAGGGTTTGATTTGTATTGAACACACATACTTAGGGTTAAATTCACTGTAAGTTATTTTGGATAAAGCCATATGCCAAATGCATAAATTATTTAAATAATCCCAATATGGTTTCCTATAGCATGAATTAGTCAGTGTCACAGAATCAACAATTCGGACAATATATGTGATATATAAGAGACTTTATACAGATAAAAATGATTAAAAATAGAACAATTTTAAAAAGCTAAAAAATATGACTTTGGACACCAAATGTACATGCAATTATATAAATCACCCATATGTGTACGTGTCTGAATGCATATTTTGTGTGTCTGTTTGCAACAAAGAGATTAAGACTATAAGCATGAGGAATTTCACGCTTATCACTTAATGTAATGATTCTGGACGTCTAATCCTGTCTGACCCCTGACTGAACTTTGACCCTGAACACCTGTTTCTCTGAGAGGATAAAGCCGGCTGTGACCCCTATGACTCCTGTTTAATGAAACGAGAACCTTTTTATATCAGTTAGATTCATTAGTGAGACATTGAACCCTATTTCACACCATTTCAGATGTACTTTATATTGAAATCTATATTTTCTTAATGTAATACTACATTTAAACTGACAATTAACATATATGTAGCTGAATAAACCAAACCAGTTTTTATTTTTAATGAGGTAAACGCTGTGCTAGTATGTGACTGGTTGTCTATTGCTGCATGCAGGTTTGTTCTTGCACTCCAATTCAGCATTAGCACAACATAAGCCAAGGTTAAAAACCTTCTTTTCAAAATTACATGTGTGAAATACTGCTTTATCCAAATGATCTTACCCTATGGTTTATAAAGATGTTAAGCCAAGCACTGTGGTTTTATTATTACCATCGTGTGTTTGTGTGTTTAGGGCAGTTAATGGGAATATGCTGGCTGAGAGAATAGCTCTCTCTTTAGTGTTAAAATGTCAGGGTTGAGTGAACCAGTCAATGCTCACTGCCTTTCACACATCCTCATAATCATTCTGATAGTCATTTATGACCAAAATAATGGAAATTAAACAGAAGGGTTAAAAGAGAGAGGCATCCTAGGTATATAAATGACAAAACGGAGGGTTTAAAAAATAAATTTACTTTGACTTTAATTAAAAATGACTTTTTTCATGTGATGGAATGAAGTGGCATTTCTTATTTCTGCATATTTGCAATTGGGCCAAAATATAGAAACATTTTAAAATGCACATTTAAATGAAACCTATTGACAAGAGTTCTGTGTTTCTGCCATTTGTGTATATAATGTTTATGTACAGGGTTCCCACACCTTAGTTACCTTCAAATTCAAGGACCTTTCAAGGACTTTCCAGGTCCAATACCCTCAAATTCAAGGACTAAATGTGGGGACACATTTCAAGAGAGAGCAAGGTTACATCGTGTTACCTTTTAAGATACATTGTTAAAGTTCCCTTTCGAGGGAACCCGCGCTGCGTCACTGCGGTGACACTTTGAGGACGCCTCCATGGGTAAGTGCATCTGAATGTGTATGTCAAATTCAACCAATGGTGAGGCTTAACTACAAAGACAGGGTGACGCAGGAGCCAGGAAGTATATAGCTATCTGGAATATTGCCAAAGACGGGGTTACAGGGATGCAGGAAGTATGACAAGCGAGACGCAGCGTCTCGTTCCCTTCTCAGGGAACAACACTTACATATGTAACCCAAGCCGTTTTCATTTGTCAAACACAACTATGCAAAAAAGCATTTTGGTATGAATCAACATTCGCGTACAGAAGATATAAACATTTAAAGCGAACAGTTTAGCACGTGTGAAGAATTTGTATGATATTATCCTACACTACACAGGGAATAATATGGATTATTTACAGAAAACTTCTTGCATAAAATGAATTCAAGGCAAGCACCTTTAATGACCTGTCTCTTTGTACATACATTTTCAAAAACTTCCCAGGGCCTTGAATTTTCCAGATTCACAAACTTTCAAGGACTTCATGGACCCGTGGGAACCCTGTATGTAGAATTCATATAAAAAGACCTCAATGTTCGGCTAAAGACAGGCAGCATAATAAAATGAAATAATAAAATTAAGCTGTGTGCACACCGCCAGCCAATAGCAACGGCGGGGTGGCACAATCTCATTCATTTGAATGGAAGCTTGGTGACTTCCGGCTAAAGTGATTGGCGACAGGAAGTGGGCGTGTCTAGCTACACTACAAAGTTGACAACAGTTTAACTTTACGCAATTTCTGAAGGGACAACCAATCAGAGTGAAGCAGTGGAGTTCACGTCACCAGTCTTTCATCATTTAATGAGAGGACAGTTAATAATTTGTTAACAGTTTGTTACAAGGACAATCAGAATTAGGAACGCCTACCACCGATCTCATTAAAAGAGACGGGGACACACACAGTCACTGAAGTCACCGTGCGGTGTGCATGCACAGTTACTGTAGTTGAGATGATTTAATGATTCCGAGAATATAAGAATTATTCACATTCTGCAGACTTGCACAGAGGTGACATGAATCTTTAGTCTGCAAAGTAAATATATATATATTTGAATGGTTGAAGCACTTGAGGCATCTTTTAAGATGGCAACATCATTGACAGTGAAACGATGGCTTTAAGATTCAGAAATGATATGACCTTGATCCTAGACTTACTATGAACAACTTTTAAATGTGTTGTTTTGAAAGTGGGAAGCTCAATGACGCAGGCCTACATGTCTGCATGTATTCTCAAAAGCTCATGTAGTGGGCTATTACATTTATTTTCCAGTCTGACTGTGGAGACGTTTTGCAGCTGATTCATAACCACTTACAGACACTACAGTAATAACCAATGGACAAATTATCAGGGTTTCCACACCAAAGTTAACTTCAATTTCAATGACCTTTCAAGGACTTTCCAGGTCCAATACCCTCGAATTCTAAATGTGGGGACACATTTTAAGTGAGAGCAAGGTTACATTGTGATACCTTTTAAGAAACATTGTTACAGTTCCCTTTTGAGGGAACTCGCGCTGCGTCACTATGGTGACAGTTTGGGGACGCCTCCAGTGGTAAGTGCGTCTGAATGTGTATATCAAATTCAACCAACGGTGAGTCTTAACAACAAAGACAGCGTGACGCAGGAGCCAGAAAGTATATTGCTATCTGAAATATCTATATAAAGACTGCGTTACAGGGACACAGGAAGTATGGCAAGGAAGACACAGCGTCTCGTTCCCTTCTCAGGGAACAACAGTTACATACATAACCAGAGACGTTTTCATGTGTCAAACACAACTATGCAAACAAGCTTTTTGGTATGAATCAACATTCACATACAGAAGATATGAGCATTTACTGTGGGTTCAGTCGCTTCATTCACGCGTGTGAAATTCTAGTTATCTAGACATCCACGCGGAAATTTGCGTCATGGGACGGGCTTCTGCAACTCCGCTCGCTTTCTGTAATCATGTTACTACTAGAACAAGCTCCTGATTGGTTAGCGCGGCACGTTTTTCCGCCAAAGTTCTAATTTTTCAACTCACGCGTTTACCGCGGCAATGCTTAATTTGCGTGAATGAGGCGGAATCGCTTCTACCGTCCCACGCTACACGCCTCATCTGCGCCGCCAGGTCTTTACATTGACTTAACATTGAAATCACTCGCCCATTGACGCCTCTACCGCGGCTGGTTGGAACGCAGCATTAAACCAAACAGTTTAGCATGTGTGCTTAAGTCTAGAATATTTATGATATTATCCTACACTACACAGGGAAATATAAGAATTTTTTCCAGAAAACTTCTTGCATAAAATAGATTCAAGGACTTTCAATGACCTATATCTATGTATGTATATTTTCAAAAGTTCCCAGGGCCTTGAAGCCCCCCCAGATTTACAAACTTTCCATGATTTCAAGGACCCATGGGAACCCTGAATAATTATAGTTATGTGTAGGGAACGCAATGCAAAATAAGCAAAATTCAGAAATAGGGAAATCCACATTTGATTTAATGTGACGTGATTCGCAAGTATGGTTGCCCATATTCAAAATGTGACCTCTGCATTTAACCCATCCCAGTGAACAAGTAGTGAACACACACACCACAGCAGTGCCCATGGAGCCAAGGGGTAAAATGTGCCTTGGTCGAGGGTACCCCAGTCGCAACTTGGACAGTCGCAACAGAGACCTGCGGGTTACAAGCCCGACTGTCACAACCAGCCGCAACATTTCCATTTCTATAAACAATACATTTCAGTTGTGATGGGATGAGTATTACAAATTCCTACATTTGTAACATCCTAACATACGGCGTAGCAGAAGTGTCATTGAACCCTTAACTGTGTAAAAGGCCACGGTTTATTTAGCTCAACTGCATGGTTATGCATGGTAGCAACAGTGCCAAGGTCACGATTCCCAGGAAATACACATACTTGTACTAATAAAATGTATAGCAAGAATGCGCTGAGAGTCGCTTTGAATAAAAATGCGTGTTAAACGAACAAACGCACATGCAATGAAGCACTCGTGTTGTTAAACAAATCAATTGTGACCTCCATCAAGTTTTAGGCACCAGTTGTGACCTCAAAACCATTTCTATATCACCATTTAGTTCAGCAAGAACATCATACTCCTCCGGGAATCAAAACAAACCAATGTCTACTGTAGCATGTATTATTGATCAGTGCTAAGTGTTTGGTTTTGTTTGCTTAGTCTAAAGCTCTCAAAATCATACCGGTTCCTCCTGCATTCACACAAGTGGAGAACATTATGATTCGAACCCTGACCCACCTCGCTGTTTCCACAGAAACGCCACAGGGTAAAATCAATTACACATCCTTCTCAAATTAGCGTTAATCACACAGGCTTGTCTCAGTAACAGCCACAATACAGCAAAAGCCACTGCGGCTGCCACAGAGCTGCACAATAAGGTGTTGAATGTGATCACAACACTTCAAATGAAAGAATTTAAATAAATCCCTCTAGGTTTAATTAATATAATTAAAAACACGCTGGCAGGCAGCATGGTCTGTATTGCCGTTTCCGTTCCAGAATCCCGCTCTGAATGAAGACGGACACATTCCTGCGGCGCATTTCAAAAGTTACCTCAAAAATCTGTCTCGATGAATGTATAAAGCAAGGTGAATTTTTTATTTATGAAGTCTGTGGGCTTTTATTCAAAGCGACATGCTGTTCATTCAAGGTACATTTTATCAAAGTACATTTTATGAGATGGTGTGTTTGAGCAAGAGTCCTGGCTAAACACAAGAAATTAACACTAGTGACAGACTAAATATCAGCCAGACACATTAATTAGCCAAAATATGAGGGTGATGATTGGTGCTTCCAGATCGAAACTTAGATTTTACACAAAAATTTCTAATACAGCACCTGTGTAATCTGTATTGTTTTAGACACCGGCTACCCTCAGTATCAACCTATGTTGAAGATCGCATCTTGACTGATTTTTAATTTCTTAGCAACCTGCGAAGCAAGAATGAATGTTGTGCAATTAACAAAGCACACATGATGAACCTACTTCATTATGGGGTAAACCAGCAGCGCTAAAAATAGGGATCTTCTGTCCACGGGCGATGCTGTTCATGCCGTCGATGGCAGAGATGCCAGTCTGGATCATCTCCTCAGGGTAGATACGACATTGAGGGTTGATGGGCTGACCTAAGAGGGGTAAAGGGTATACAGTAATCTCGCTTGAGTAGGAAAATGTGTCCTGTTGGTAGAATTTGCTTAGTGAAAAAACAGGGTCAAGCTTGAATGCTGGGACAGTGAAGGCAAAATTGCTCTGTTTGGTGTGGAGTCAATAAACGACTAAACATTGATAGATGAATATGAGACAAAAAGTACAGAATGTCCCATTTAATTTTTTCCCGTTTGAACATATGGAATTTAAGTGTAAAAGGGACATTCCACTTTTTTTGAAAATATGCTCATTTTCCAGCTCCCCTAGAGTTAAACATTTCATTCTTATCGTTTTGAAATCCATTCAGCTGATCTCCCGGTCTGGCGCTAGCACTTTTAGCATAGCTTAGCACAATCCATTGAATCTGATTAGACCATTAGCATCGCGCTAAAAAATAACCAAACCTATTTAAAACTTGATTCTTCTGTAGTTACATCGTATCCAGACGGAACATTTAAAGTTGAGGTTTTCTAGGCAGATATGGCTATTTTTTTTGCGCGGAGACCAGCTGAATGGATTCCAAAACAGTAGGAATCAAATGTTAAACTCCAGGGGAGCTGGAAAAGCATATTAAAAAAAAGTGGAATCTCCCTTTAAGTGAAAAGTGTCCTGACAAATATATTAACATGAAAACAAATTATGTGTAGTATCAGTTTGATAGTTTGAAGTCAGGGTGGATTGTTGTTCTTTGTTGATACACCATGTATGTGTTAAAAGAAAATGTAACATTTTGTACTTTACCTCTTGCTCGTCTTACACATTTCTTGTCCCCACACCAAACAAATGTTTCTTCACTGTCCCTATACTTCTTTAGGGCACTGTATTTCAGAAAATATTTCTTGTTTCTAGTACATAAGCATGCTAAACACTGTTTGGAGTATCGTGACCTTGAGGGGCTGATCATTCTTTCATTAAGCCCCCTCTCATCCAATTGCCTCATTCAGAGGCTGCCCTGAATGGCCATTGTATACTTTGATAGCTGAAAAGATCACCTTTGCCATTACAGCTTAGCATAGATCAGGGTCACAAGGTCAGTAAATGACTTAAAAAGGACACAAAAATTCCAATTCATCTTCGGAAAATATTAAAATACCACCAAGCAGTATTTCAGGCGCTTCTTAACATTCAGCTAGGTTGTAGACAAACAGCACACAGCGCGTGAATGAAAAACAAATTTAACATGGCTGGTTGTAAACTACATGGTAAGGATGTACTGTTAAATTCAATATCCGTTTGATCCCAAATACAGTATTATCAACCCATCGCCCGAGAGTTAATGAGATCACAGTATTGCTAAATCACAATTTTGCTTTTCAAGAGGGCCTATTTTCCCAGGTTTTCAAACCAGAAGAGCTCTGTTCCTGCATGCATAACGATTATTGCGCAAATGTTATATAAAGCTTAAAAATAGATGTTTCTTACCCATGATGTCTAAGTAGTCCTCAGCAAGCACAACAGGGCCCCGGTCAATGGGTTTACCAGAGCCGTTAAACACACGTCCTAACATAAAATGAGGTAGTTTTGTTATATTATTACACCTTGCAAATGTTAGCATAACTAATGTCTTTGAAATCTGACCTTTTTCTAGGACATGAATTAAATTTAAGAAACATTTTTGACATTAACCATGTTAACATGTTTAACAAAAAGACATTTTCTTGCATTCATTGAAGCACACAATATGCTCTATGAAACATTTTCAAATCATGCTGGGAAGCACATGAATCATCAGGTTTTGTGCATCCTTGTGGAGTCCAGCTCAAGTTCATATTTTCTTGAAACCCAAATATTTTATTTGGTTGCTACCAAATACTGAAATTCATTGGACTCCATCATAGCGGTGTGTACGTGTACATACCAAGCATGTCCTCAGAGACGGGTGTGCGCAAGATATCGCCAGTGAACTCGCATGCGGTCTTCTTAGCATCAATACCTGACGTGCCTTCAAATACCTGATGGACACAAAATTTTAATATATTTTATGATGAATTTTGACATGATTTTGACATGGATTCATTATGACTGCATAAAAGGACATGCTTGTCAGATTGTATGCGAGTATATTTACCTGGACAACCGCTTTGGAGCCAATGACCTCCAGCACCTGACCACTCCTCTTGGTCCCATCAGGTAAGGTCAAGTGCACAATCTCTGCATACCGTGGAAACTAAATGAAAATGAGAAAAAAAGATTAACTATCTGCCGCAAACAAAAATATGATTTCATAAAATATGTTATAAAGCTGCAATCTGTAACTTTTGCCTCTATATCGCCATCTCTGTTTAAAACATAAAATTGCAGGTTACTGAAAGCTATTTTTTGGGGGCATGTTTGCCCTTTATTTGATAGACAGTGTAAGGAGAGGACATGAGAGTACAGGGCGGAGATCGGCAAGGACCACAAGCTAGGAATCAAGCTCGGGTCGCAGAAGGTGCTTCTGCACTATATTTTAAAGCACTGCCAACTACACCATCGCAGATCGCAAATCGCAATTGCAGATCACTTTTCCCAGATTACTTCCCATAAAATCGTATCTAACAACCTATCTTATAAATGAATAGTTTTTGCTTACAGTTGTAGTTTATGGTTTTGAACAATTCATTTTTGTTTGTTTTTTAGTGGTGGGCAAAGATTAATTGCATACAAAATAAAAGTGATTTTTAGCATAATATACTTATAATACTTATATAATATAATATCAGAATAATAAATATATTTATAAAATAGATGCACAGGTGTCAAGAGAAAAAAAAATATATATATTTATTTATTTATACACATACATATATAATAATTACACACATCACAAACACTAACACATATATTATGGAAAAAAATAACTTATTTTGTATGCGATTATTCGCGATTACTCTTTGCCCAGCACAATTTTTTTTTTCTAATAATGCTGTTTGTTTGTTTATTAAACAAAAAAAGTTAAAAACTGCAGCTTTCGAAGAGTAACATATAAATCTGTTACACTTTTAAATATGTAGATTGCAAAATATATCATTGCTACGTTTGGGAACTTACTTTAACATTGTCCAAGATGACCAACGGTCCATTAACACCGCACACAGTAGAGTAGGCTGTTGACAACAAGAGAAACACAAGATGTAAAACTACCCAAAAAACCTTGTACAGAATTTATCCCTCTATAAACACTTCAAAGTGAATAGTAAGTTTTACACTTTAGAATTTCAATATATGCATGGACAACTGAGACATCCCTGAATAGTTATCATCCTTTTACTAAAGAAACATATGGAAAATGTTGATTTCAAGTTGCTACACATCAGCTTGACACATGCACATGCATACACTTACTGCAAGCACTAGCTGTGACAAATAAGTGCATGAAATTTGCCACAAAAGCCACAATCAGATGGAAATGAAGACCCTTTCTCTTGACACCTGTGCATCTAATTGTACACAGTGACCTTTACTGGAGTATTCTAAATGGCTCCCATAAATTTCCATGTCCAAATGTCACAGCTAGAAGAGCACCATGGTTGGCACATTCAAGATGCTTTTTCGGCAGATGTCAGGATGGGAGAAGTCTTCTTCACTTTGGACGGACTGTCTGTTCTGTGAGGGACAATTACTTTGCTCAGACTATTGTCATTTATAGTATAATGGATCCTGATGCCCAAAAGGTCTGAGAAATACACTTATTTTAGATTTTATAACTATGTCTGGGTCAAGCAGAAAGGCTATTATGTGACGTGAGCAGGATTTGATGAAGTCTGATTTAAGTTGGGCACACACATGTTTCATCTTGTCTGGGATGCATGTGACTACTGAATCACAGTCTTTTATAGAGCTGCAAATTTCGACTATTTTTTCAACCGATTAGTCTATCGATTATTTTTTCGATTAATCGAATAGTCTAAATAAAGATTTTTTTTTACAAATAATAAATGTAACATCTGCTATTAATGCCAACATTTTATTGAAGCATTTTCTCAATTAAACAAATACACAAACAGTGCCAGTGCCAAGGAAAATATAACAAATCACATAAAAACAAGTCCAACATTAATTCAGCCTAACATAAACAGTGCAAAAGGGGCATTATTCACCTTAAACAAATAAAATATATTAATATTAAAGAAGTAAAATAAAAATAAATCAAACTGAATAATAACTCCTTATTAATATAAAAACATGTCCTGCTCTTTATTGTTCCAGCCCTAGTGCTAATCATAAACTAATGAAGAGTCATCATTAACTACAAAATGACTCACATGAAATCATTGTTTATTAATACATTAACTAAAAAACATGTCATGTTGTACTTAATGATGACTCTTCACTTCGTTTATGATTAGTACATGCATTTACTCAGCATTAGTTCAGACTGAAGTAAAAATAAGTTCATTGTGATTCATGAACCCTTATTATAAAATGTAACCATTATATTATTACTGTTAATATTATTACTATCAGTAGTAACGTTACTGCATTCTCATTTAGCATCAACTTTAACATTTAACTTTTCTTAAGTCTCGGGTAAATACAAATTTAGTTAGCATGATCTTCTAATATTTTATAAACGGCGTTTACGCTGCTGTTACTTTAAATAAACGCATGTCAGGAATACCTAACGAGACGAGCTTTTATAATATCTGCGCACATAGCAAAAAAATAAGCTATGGGAACTCCGCGCTGCCAGCTGGCTTTCAGTGCACGCGGGCACATGCCTATCTCAGTGTAACACAGTAACTTATTATTTCATAACTTCTTAATATAAAAAGTTAAACTTGTCCCGCTCTTTATTTACTGTTTCAACATACTGCCCAGACGCGATGCAATGTCGTGTCTGTCAGGCGTCTCGCAGCTCGTATTAAACTAAGATGTAAACACAGCTGTATTAAGCACCATATATGCCTGCATTGATTCTATTGTTGTATAAAAACTTACTGTAAAAATTCAAATACTTACGCTGCCGTCGCGTCATTCTGAGGTCGGAGAGCTCCAGGTTGTTTTCTTTTAAGATGATCATGCACAGATGTTGCGCTGCTGTGGTATGCCATTTCAGTTTTACACAGTATGTGTTTTATTTGGTCTCTGCTTAAAGTATTCCCACACTTTTGATCACGTTCTGGCTGTTTGGTATAACACTTGTATTATCCGGTCGGAGCTGAAGCCGCCTTCATTTGAAAACGTAAACAATGCGACGCATCGACGCATTTCCGGCAAATCGACGTAATTACGTAATCGACGTAATCGACTACGTCGACGCGTCGTTCCAGCCCTAGTCTTTTATTTAGGAACCTCCAACCTATTACTCAGATGATTCAAGATTAGCATGTTCTAAAAATGGCTATGAAAAAGCCAATTGTTGCAGTATATGCTCTTGAAACTATAAGCTGTTGTGCTCATCGTGTATGGCAGGTTCAAGTCAAACTCGCATTTTGCTATACTCTGAAGTTGGAACCTATAGCCCTCCTTGGGATAATTAGCTTACTAACTAAAATGTTTACTATATAACAAATAAACAATACCCAAGCTTGCCCACAATTTCAAAACACTAATACACAAATGTTTTCTCATTAACACAGAGATATTGAATAGACACACACACACACAGATTGAGATTGTTGTAGGTCCAGGATGCAGGTGCATGCTCAGGGTGGGCCATTATTAGGAGCTGAGGGCGTGGTCTCATATTTTGGCCTTTTACTTTGCATGGGAAAACATTAACCATCCTGTCACAGGAGCCAATTTGGTGCATCTTTACAAAAGAGAGAGAGTGCACACTAGACGCAGAAGAGTCAGCTTTGTCTCTTCTGGGTCATCCATCTCGCCTCAATGTGTTGGTTTTTGTGTGCAGCATCAGACTGTGGTCTGATATCAAAGGCAGAAGGAAATGAGAATGGACCGGCTCTAACACCCAGCACAGCAGCCCCACGGGGAGCAGACACTATGCTACTAATTAGGCTTCAGACTACACAATCATTTGTCAATGCACTATTGTGGTTCCCACACACACATACACACTCACACACCTGCACATCATGTCTTACTTTATTGGCTGAAGAGAAAACGCAGAAAATATGGCTGAACTAAATCGCTTTGTTTTTCCTTCTCATTTTTTTTATCTTATGTACATCCTTTCACTTCACTTTTATAAATACTGTGTGGAAAACTGATTTAAATGTCTTGTGGCAGTCTTTTATTGAGTCTGAAGCATCACAGTAAATGATGAATGACGGAAAACTTGTCGCATTTTCACCACTGGCTGCCCTGTGGCTCTAAGAGAAAGGAGATAAATGAGTCTAGCATTAACTTATGAATTAATGTTACTGTTTTTAAAAACCAGACTCAGTCTGAGCACCTGCACAAAGATGCACAAGTAGTGGCTACTAAATGGATGCCAAATAAATGCGTAGGAAACATAATATTTTTATTAGGAAAATTAAAATTAGAATAATGCATTACCCTCATGCATAAAACAATAATAAAATACAAAATGAAATTAACTCTTTCCCTGACAGCGTTTTTTTAAAAAGATGGCCAGACAGCGCCAGCATTTTTCATGATTTTCACAAATTTTTAATAGGCTTTATGCCCAGCTGCACTACTTCCTGAACTTCAGCCAGCTCCTTGTTTCCTGTCTGCCATTATTGGACAAACTGATTAATCCAAGTGTGCCTGACCTCAGCAGTCACAAACAAACTGATTAATCCAGGTGTGCCTGACCTCAGTAGTCACAACAACAATAATCAGACACACCTGGATTAATCAGTTTGTCCAATATTGGCAGACAGGAAACAAGGAGCTGGCTGAAGTTCAGGAAGTAGTGCAGCTGGGCATAAAGCCTATTCCTTCCAGAAAATTTTCTTCTTTGAATATATAAACATACAATATATCAAATGAAAGAAAAAAAAAGTTTTATCCTACCTGGATTAGTTCTTTTTTGACCTCTCAAATTTGAGTAGGTTTCTTCAAAAACACCAAATTTTGAGAAAAAAGCTGAGATAGTTACATTTTTGAGAAGGACTTAAATGTAAGCTACGACTAAACGAGATGGCGATATTGACCGAATGCTCTCGGCACATATTAGACGTTCATCAAATCCACTTAATCCCGGCCTCTGACCTTTCAGAAATACCTTGTTGGCATAATCTGTTAAACGCCATGATGCTTTTTCAGCAAAGTCCTCTAAGTGCACGGAAGAAGAATTGAATAACAACAACACACGTCACAATTTTTTTTTACCTTTATTCAGAAAGGACAGTGAAGAGTAGCTGTGGAAGTAAGCATTTTTGCAGGGTTTTGCAGCGAAAGACTGCAATGAAAATTAATTAAATAAATTAAAATTAAAGAAAAATTAATGACAAAAAGAGACTATTAAAAAGCTCATTTACAATAAAAAATGTCAGACGCACTTGGAGTTTGGATCTGAGCTGAACTATTTAAGATATTATAAATTATTATTTTAAAAATGTATGGCCTGGTACTTTAATTTACTGATCTTATTAACAAGCAAGTCCTTAAATTTTAACCGTGTTTTTTGACAAATGCAGTTCTATTGACTACAGAGAGCTTAAATGGCTACTGACCAATACATTTAGTTCAATTTAAAAAGTTGATAGAAATAATAATTTTAAAATGTTAAACCATTATATTCCCTGCCCACTTCTTGTAATAGAAATGAAGAAACCTCACAAAAAAACATATTAGCTACAGAAGTGAAAGAATTCAGCAACATTACCATGACGCTCTGAAACATGTCTCCCCTAAACAAATGATGTCTCATAATTGCCGCTATTATGGTAAAAGAAAAACAGTGGTCAAATCACCCTAACAATGAATATTCCTTTTCTCAAAACACACAAAAACAGATGCTTTCCACAAATTCGCAGACACACTAAAAGCCACGCTATCTGCAAATTCCAACATTTTCCAAGACATTATGGCTCTTCCGTTCCTCTGTCCCTCTTGCCCCAGCCAGACAAATTGCAGTATGTGCCTCACAGGGAGGTGCTTATAAAATGGATTTAATAACTACACTTACCCTACAAATTGCCCATATGTTTCAAAAGAGATACATATGTCTATTTACTGAGAGGTGATCATAATTACGAGGCTGGAAAATTGCGGCCATATAATTGTACATCAACCCCTTAAAAGTCTCTTCAACGAAACGCAAACTGCTAATGGAAAACAGTGAGGAGCTGAAATCTTTACTCAAACAAAGCTCATGACATGCTCCGATATTGTGCACAACATTAGACGAAGGCACGCAAACGCTAATCTGCTCTGTCAATGACGAGCAGAATGGATGGCGAGGATGCCTGACGCTAGTTTTACTTGACTGCATCTAAAGGCGTTATAATATATGAAAAATATCAGTTGTTGAAAGCTTTAATATATCATGTAAAACAACCCGATTATAAATTAGCCAAGAAATAGCTAAAAAAAAAAGAGCATGGCGATGAAATGACCCTGTCGAACCATGAGCCAATCGCCTTCCAGCAATGTGATGAAGATGGCGGCCCACTTCAGCTCCTCACACAGAGGACTCAATCTCACATAAGAGGCCTTGTAAAATAAAGATTAATAAATGGCTATACATTCACATGGTGTGAAGTAGCAACATTTCCCATTAGGCTTGAAAAACTTTCCCCACCCCTCCACGGACACTTGAGTTTGAGTGCGCCAGTCCGAGGGCCAGGCATGCAACACCGGCGTGGGTCAACCCGAGGCCTGTGGAGCTGCCAGGCCCTATTGTGTGCCGAGATGTTAATTGGTTCTAATCTGGCGGTAGAAGCTGTTTTGGTAGCCTGACCCTGCGCCCTGAAGGACATCTTGGTGTAAAATACTAAAGGGCCCATTCAAGTGCTGCTGAAAGAAGGCATGGAGCATTCCAACACATTTCCATTTCTGCTGTGAAAAAGAAGTGCTGACAGGGCGGGGCAATGGTGCTGGGGGGGCACTGTGGGAGAGGCTTTTCGGGCCGGCCGATAGGGTTGCGCTGCGGAACTGAATTAATGATACAAAAGCGCAGGCAAAGGTGCCAGGCTCCTCTCATTCACATACATCCTCACCTCGTTTCTTTTTCTTTAAAACCGTGCATCCACACAGTGATTTCCCATAAGATGGTATAAAAGACTGTGCTAATTGCCCCATGTTTGGGATCACATAGACACAAATGTAACTGTCATTAAACAGACAAAAAAGACTTCACACAATTCACCTTCTAAACTTACTCTGCAAGGCCTGCATATTATTATTTAATAATGAACCCATCAATGAACTCTGCATCTTTGATGCTGTAACTGATAAAGACTGATAAGACGACATAGTCCACAAGTGGGTAATAACACAGAATGGACCGATAGGAGTTTTTTAATGGCCGATGTGAAACCGATATTAAGAAAGCAGTATGGGAGGTGGTTATAACACAAATGCAATTACAGTAAATGACAGACAAACAGAAAATTGGTGAAAGTAAATAAACATTTGTTATGCATAATACTTATAAATATACCCTTTTACAGTACTTAAAACATATTTAAAAGACATAATTAATGTGGATCTGACATATTGTTTGAATAAGACTTAGTCTGCACAACACAATTGCATGTTAAAAAGTTAATAAAATTATAATAATATTATTATTACTTTGGCTTCACATCTAAGTCTCTCTTCATTACAAACAACAAATTTAAGTAACAGAAAAATGTACTTAGAATATATAATGCCACTGCAATATATCGGTCTAAACTACACAGAACCCTATTAGGGTTTGTTCATATGGGATATGAGAATGGATTTAACATCAACAATCTAAATGTTATAAAAAGCAGACAGGCTTACTCCAGTCCATACCTTAAAATATTTTCCCACTAACATTATAAGAAACAGACACAAAATGACAAAATAAATCAAAGAAATAAAAAACCAGTGCCTCCCAAAAATAAATTTTAAGCTATTGGATGTCAATATTGTTGCTACTACAAAAGGTGGCAAAGTCATCAAATCTCACATTCATATAAAGGTTATGATATGAGGATTTTGCATTTTAGAAAATCATGAATAGACTACTCAAGGTGTAAAAAATTATCAAATGTTCACTGGAACAATGAACTGAACTACCTGCCAAAAAACTGTAGAAATGTAACAGCTATTCACAAGTATGGACAATACAATTCCGACCTGTCGGTGGTGGTGCAAATATAAAATGGCATAAAATGAATATTCTGCTGTGCTTTTATTTAAATTTACATTAACATATTTCAGTGAAAATAAAAAAGCATGACCAAAATTACGACTGCAATTATGTTAAGGCACGCAATAGCAGATAGATTCATAATTCAGTGGTACGTCATTCAGAAAAACAAAAAACTGGACGATGAAAAGAGGTACAATAAAACGCATTTTGAAAGAGAAAATGTCTATTGGATGACCTGTAGACAGTCATATGAAAGACAGCAAATCAGAGCTCACAGGGGACCTTGATCATATTCACTTGGACTACAATACTGACAGGGAATCCAATTACGGAACGAACAGTACAATGTGTTATACACTGGTTAGATTAAAAAGTGGACCATGCATCAAAATAAATGCAGAAAAATCTGAAATGGGATAATTTTATACATAACATCATCAATATATAACAATAAAGGGTTAAAATGGTTTTCCTGCAATCTCATGAATCTTAAAAAACTCATAAGTGCTAGCTTAGAAACTGTAAACAAAAAGGTGAAAACATTTCCAAAAACAGAAAAACGACAAAAGGAAATAAATGTGTGATGTTATTTCTATAAAAAAATATTTAAAATAATCTTTATCATATTAATTATAAAAATGTATAATGATATAAAAAATGCAAGATTAAATCACAAAGTTCGCATATCTATACACAGAAGTCAAGAAAAATGTGTATCTACAATGTCTGGAATAACAATAGTAGTTTTTGTCTTCTTTAAATCTGATAAAGTTATAAAATAAAGAAAAAAAAGTGTCAATACAACTACTGCATGCAGCACACAGACAGACAGACGGTCAGATAAAGACAGATCACAATTGTGGCCGTTCTTCTGTCCTAACAAAGACCTCCAACAGTGATGACACCCCATCAAACAGGAATGCTTTTAACCCCGCAGGTAGAGGCTGAAGCGGTTTCTAAAAATTCGCCGCACGCATGCACTGATTGGGTCGCGTGTAATCAGACGACAGTGAGCATGTTCAGGGGGAATGGCGGAAAGAGCCGTAATCTGTGTGCGTTTCCTGGTGGGATGCAGACTGAAGGGGTGACAGCTAAACTGAGACAGCTGGTTAACCCCGCTGCCTCTCCAGGAGAGATGGCAAAGTGGTGCGGTTACAATAGATCGAAACAGCCGCAATGTTACAGCAACAGTTTTAGAGTGATTTGCAGGGACAAGCGTGTTTTCACCCGTAGGCTGCCTAGCAACAGATCTAGAACAACAATAGTCCAAAGTGGACCTTGTTTAATAATATTAAATAAGTTTACAACGTTTCTCATCTCATATTTGTATTTTACAACTTTCTTAGAAAGATATCACGTATCGAAACACAGGTGAACACGCAAAGTACAGATTTTGTATGTTTATTACGCACAGTGTAATTCTTTTTTGTGTTTGTAAGGAGAAAAAAGAATGCTCCGATTCAAAACGAGTATAACTACAGCTTTAAAAATTTGTGACGTGAATATTAAAATCAAGCAACAAATAAAGTTGTACTAAACAGAAAACTTATGCAGAAACATAATTGTTAAGATATATTTACAATGGGAATTTTTGCGTCATATTTGGTGTGTATAATGGACAAGGATTTCTTTTGAATCTAAGCAGTATATAATTTTATATAGTTGGATACTATTTTTGAAAGTCTACTGTTCTATACTCATCTTTCACTTACTTTTCATTGATGGCAAGATGAAGATGAACGCCCACCGAGGACTTTCTCTTTCACTGTCACGACAATTGATTAATTACAGGCGGACAAAAGGATTAGCAACAGGAAACAGTAGATAAAATAAAGGAGGGCTGTGACATCTGAAAGATTTGTTTATAACCATGTCATTATGGGTAATTGTTTCTTCACAGAAATACCATTACCGTGCTGAATGTCTTTTCAGCACATTTAAACGTCTATTCAGCATTAAAACAAAGCGAAAAGACAGTCTGGGTTAATTGCTTTTGTTGCAAATGACATGATTAAGACAAAAAGGCCTCTGCTTTCACAGAAAAGATGAATACACTGTACGTTTACTTTTGTTTGTTTGTTTCTTCTGGCATTTTTGAATTTTGACTGGGCAGAAGTGTGATAGAAATGACTTTAACACACCAGCAAATGACGAAGTTTCTGAAATATTTTAGGGGGTCGAATAAAAAAAATAAGTGAACAAAATACCTCAACTGAATTAGAAATATTTGTGTTGTCCGCATAGCAAACATTCTGGAACAAAACACTGAAATACTTTAATACTTAAAATAATTTAACACTTGTATTAAATTGTTTATTTTCCGTTCTCCAACAAAATAATTCAAAGTTACTAGACACGAAGGTCTTTTCACAGCACTTTTTGAGGACAAAGCCAGACCAATCAGACCCGCGCTGACAAATTTGGCCTCTCGAATGTGATGGCGTATAAGGGGCTGCAGGGATTCATGGGTACAGATCTGTGTGTTTGCCTTCCCATCAGTCTTCATTGCCTTCAATCACAGCCCACTATCAGCATGCACTCCACCACTGATGAGGCACAAAATGGTGCTGCTATCTGGCATGCCTACATTAGAGAGGCTTTTTTTGAACGGTATGTTGGGGGGCGTTTCAGATCGGGGGGTCTTTACGCATGCAGCTTCTTTCATGCAGGCTTTTTAGAAGGGAAGGCTTCAATTCTTCCATTAAGTCATTTATTTTCTTCCTGGTTTGCTAAGAGGCTTTTAGCCTGAGCTTTCCTTTGACACTTTCAGAAAAAAAAGGAAAACACACTACCTGGTCTACTCGGTGGGACAGTGTGTTTGCTGGTCTAAATTAATGAGATTTACAGTGAATAATGTCAATAATACATGTGAAGAGAAAAGCTGAGAGAAAGATGCCAGACGAGGTTCTCTATTAAGGAGGTAAACAAAATTAACTACTCAAGTGCTGAAACATCAGACGCAAGAGTCAAATGATGTTATCGAAGAGATGCTGGTGGAAGGGAGATGTGGGATTGAAAATGTGGGAATTTCTTAAGTTGAATAACATGGAATACAGCCTTTTTACAAAAACAATTAATACACAAAAGAGGAAAAAGGTTGGATGATCATACCGGTACTGCCTCTTACGCTCATGTTTGGGTCACAGGACACAGACTTCCCTATAATTAAAATATGCACTTCCTCAACAACCTAACCCCAACTTATTGCCAATACTGGCAAACTGCCTGTAAGCCAACAAGTGAAGAACTGAAATATAACAGGAAAACACACGATTTTGCAATTAGCACTTTTCCCAGGACCCTTCATTTCCTCAAACTGTTTTTATTGCAGTCACAAAATATAACAATATTACATTTTTTTTTTAATGCAACAGGCTAGCAATTATTAAAAGGATGCACCTTTTTAGCAATTAAGCAATTAACCGATGAGGCTTGCTATGATTCTCAATGAATTACGGTGACATGCCGCTACATCCAAAAGCCAGAGGGCGCTCTCATGCAGAAACTCAATATACAAAGCAAAAGAACCATCACACGCACATCTCGAGGAAATGGCTTAAGGATATATTTATATTGCTGTTCTTCAAACCTTTTTATGTATTTTTATGATAATAAAGAATATGTATAATGATTAAGTTCAATGAATGTTGCTTTTCATATACATGTTATAAACGACTCAAACTAACAGTGATTTTTCAGATATGGACTTAGGGGCTGGACACACCAAAACTTTTAAACGCAGCTGAAAACGCCTTGAGGACGCCGAATGCCAGCTGTTTTTCAGCTGAGTGCCAGCTTTCTTCAGCTGAGCGTTTTGGTAGCTGTGATACTTCAGCTGCGAGCCGGTTGGTTGCCGTGGTAATGTCCCGCCCCTCCTCCACTGTGATTGGGCGGCGGTGTGAGAACTTGCATTGACGAGCAGAGCTTTTCTCCCAAAGTTGAATCTCTTTCAACTCTCGACGCTCAGCGCCAAGCGCGGAAAAACCGCCGAGCGCCGGTTTTCAGCGCGGAAAAAACCCACTAGCTGCTGGCTTATTTGAAAAACGGCGAGCTTCCATTGGAAACAATTGAAAACATGCGCCGGCCGCGGGCGTAAAAGTTTTGGTGTACACAACCCCTTACTGATGAAAAGCCGTAGTAAATTCAATCATATGCATGCTGTGCATAATATCAGCTGTGTGAAGAATAGTTATTGGCCACTTATTATGTGTGTATATCGGCATTTATCGTCGCATTCCTAGTTCTGATGAACACAAATTAAGATATTTTGAGAAATGTTCATTCTCAAACAATTTCTGAGCCCCATTCACTTCCATAGTATTCTCTTTTCCTGCTATGGAACGGTTTGGTTAAACATTCCTCAAAATATCTTCCTTTGTGTTCATCAGAACAAAGAAATGTCTACAGGTTTGTAACAACATGAGATTGAGTAAATGATCCCTTTAATTTGAGGTAACATTATGGCTGTCCTTATAAAACAATGGGGTGTGCTGTAATACTAAAATAATGACACAGCCTGCAGATCACAATATCTAAAAGATCTGATTCTCGTGTTTTTTTATCGGTCTGGTTAGTGGCTAAACTGGCGTGTAAAAAATACAGTGTAAAAAAGTTTTTTTTTTTTTTTTAAGACAATTGGAGACGTCGAGCATGGATCCCAACGGCAAAAAAAAAAAAAAAGGTTTGTCAGCCAGGAAAAAATTCAAAAACATTTTAGCTGTGATCTGAACTAAGGTAATTAACTGGTTATGTATTTTGCTTGTTATCAGAAATAATCTACTCTAGAGGGACTCTGTTGTTATTGATTCTTTGCCTATGAAGTCTACAGAAGTTAAGTTTGGGACACAGAAGCCATTTGTTAATGTTTTTTGCCGCTCAAACCGTCTATATTACACCGTACCCAGGACAACTCTCTCAAACCTACACAATCCAGTTTTAACAGTACTATAACATGATTTATCAATGATGTGGTACTGATAAGAATTCAGATCAATGTGACAACTAAATTATTTACAAATACTGAAAGACAAAGAAAGTCACGTGTCCTGTGAAGGAGATAACTTAATCAAATATGGGTCTGTACTGGTGACAGCTTCACATACTCCTGTGAAATTACTTTCAGTCTTTCTGGTGCATAACTATAATTTATCCTAATTTTTATGAAAACCCAATTTTACCAAACTGCAAAATAAAATAGACTGCCAATGTTCAAGTAAAAATATATTGAGGATGATTCTAAATGTTCTATTAAATGATAATGAGAAACTGCCTTTACTTATAAAGTACAATTACAAGTAAATTTAACTAAAACTAACTACATGTACATTTAAAATAGTAAGATTTACTCAATGACATCTTTCTCTAGTAGAAGTGGTCACACGATCACATGATTTTGGTGTAGAGCTAAAAGTTGCTCTTGCACATTATTCATCAGCTCAGTTGATTGTCACGTGATCATGTCACATGAGAGGGATCATCACCCCATCTGTCTCTCTTTTTCTCTTTCATCCATTAAAAAATTATTGAATAAAGTCAACATTTAAAAGCAACATTTAAATTGCATTTAAGTGATACTACCAGGTGCAATACAGCTAACTGTCTTAAACAATAACCTTTGATTATCTTTAATGTTCAGACACTTCAAACACTCATAACTGTTCTTGATAACACTTTAACTTACTCATCTCGTATAGTCTATAACATGCAAGTTAGTTTCTTGTTGTTTTAAATAAGGACTTTAAACGATCAGATTAGATAAATCAATCAGCCACTAACTTACATTTTTACATTTAGTCCAGCTCGGCTAGCGAGTTAGCATGTTTACACCTGCTAAGACCTTCAAAGACCCCAAAGTCTTTACGTTTCGAGTAAAATAAACTTACGTATTGTGTTTTTCTGTATCACTTACACAACAACATTTCAAAAGATAAGTACAAGACTAGAATGCAAGAATGCTGACTGAATACGAACTGCTTGGCTAGCGTTAGCATTAATACTGTGTAAGGTACTACACTGACAGCTAACAGAACCTACAGAGCATTAGCCAACGTTATGTCCTCAAGCCCTTTAACCTCCTATTCAGCCGAACCACGTATTAAAGAGCAGTAAGTTAACGTTAGTGTACATTGAAATGACAGAAGCGACAGCTGCTTGAATGAAAGTTAAAGGACACTCACTCAGTCTGGGTTGGGAAATGTAGTTTCTGACAACCGCCTGTGCGTGCTCTCGTGCCGCCGCTTCAGGGCCGTTGAGATCCACGGGCCGGTTTGCTAATAATGTAGACATTGTTGTTATTTTTCCTCTGAATTAATTCAAGCGTCTGTCTGTAAACAGATCGGCACTGAAAACGGATGAACAGACGGAGTCATATGACACAGCGACCAGGAAGTAGCAGTCGTTCACGCGCACGTAAAAGGACGTGCGCGAGCCCAGTAAGTACGTAGGTAATAAATTACAGAGGTAAGACCTTTGCTTACTTATAAAATAGAATCACGGGTTTGTTAGGATATATTATTGAAAAGGTTTCTTTTTAAATTACCTAACATGTTCCTAATGGTACAATTTACACCGAAATTTAAATTCTGTAATTTAAAAATATATAAATACTACTATAAGGACTGAAAGGGACAGAATGCACAGAATTTAGATGTTTAACTGATGGCTTAGATCTAGGCTATTAATCATTTTCAGTGCACCAAACCATATTCAGAATATTCATATTCATTCACTTAAGTTACCCACATTGTAACTGACTCACAGGAGCTCAAATGGGAAATTATGAGGGTTTTTGGTACTCTCATTCATCAATTATGGACCACTTGAACCCATTTTTGGCTAATATAACCAATTGTCATTCTGTGATGATAATATGAAATCCAATGCATTAAATAGGCCTATATAAATATTTCTGATGTTTTAAAAAAACAAGGCTCTTGCTAACTTGGATTTGCTTAGGTGTCAAGTGTACATTTCATAAAAATATGTGTTAATTCTTGTAGGACAAGGACAAGTATTTTTCTATGCCATGCCATGTACTTTATTATATAGGCCTACTTTGTCCTTTTACTAGTGCTTTGAGCACATTGGATCATATGTTTTTTGGTTGTACACTTACAATAAAGACATAACCACAATTGCACTTGGAATTTATAATCTAAGTATGATAAAAGCCTACCTTGAAGAGTTGATCAAGGTTACAAGTTTCTCAGAATAAAAAAAAAATGTTCTCTTGAAGTAAGATGCTTGCATGTATCTCTTCAAAAGCATAACCTACAAAGAATGGATTTTCTCTCTGGGGTGATATTAGTGTCAGTTTCAGCGACACAGAGGAATCCAGCTGCCAGAGCTTTCTATCACCCTGTCTCTCCATTAAGGCTTCACAGTTTTAAACAACTCAAAAGTGCTTCAGTTCCAATACCACCAAAGAGCAACAAAAGAGCTCAATGACGTGACTTTTTCAGCAGTGTGGCAGGAAAGCTAAAACTTCCTCAGCTTTACACAGACTTCAAGAGCTTTTGCTCCATGAATGTTTATCTCTATAAGAACAATTATGCAAGTAATTGTAACAGCCCAATAATAAACTGCTTGAATATTTTGATAATATTTTGAATATTTTCATTTATTTTAAATACAAATCTTCCACAAAAACACTGGGAAGCCTGTATATACAGGAAATCTATGCACTCTTACTCATGTTTTGAAAAACCTGTTAATTGTAATTCTCAGAAACAAGACTGAGACTTCGTAGATTTACTGTATACAGTATTTCTTTATCATTCAACTACCAATATGGCACCCAGGACATCGGTTTGAATCTCAGGGACACTTAACTAATAAAATGTAGACTTTTAATACACTGTAAGTTGCCTTGAATAAAATGATTTGAGAAAGGATAAATAATAAAGACACTTAACTGTGGCTTTATTTTTTTCTTTCACTCAATTAATCTCTCACAGCATGCAGCAGCCATACAATAGGTCCAAAACACCAATCTAGTGTTCGAAATTGAAAGATTTCAACCTCTACCCCATGACACACACACACACACACACACACACACACACACACACACACACTGTACCCATATATGTACACACGTGCACGCATACTCCAGTTCAAAACACGCTGGCAAGGAAAAGCACTAGAGTTTGGAGTGGGTGGGTGTAGCAGTGATGATGTTACCGCCTGCGAAGTCTCATGAGAGTCAATCCAAATGTTTCAGACAGAATGCAAAAAATAGCAAATTAATGCCCCTGAAGAGTACCCACCCACTGGAGTCATGCCATCTCTTAAAATACATCCATTTCTCAATCTGTCCACAAAAATGCCAGCCCTGTACTGTGGGGTTCGGTCCAGGCATAGAGAGGTTGGAGTGTTGATGCATTTATTATTGTGTTGTTAAAGCGACCTTGAAAACGTAAATTGAAACAAAATGCAGAGTAACAACTCTGACGTAGCCAGTCATTGAATCCTCGCCTTATACAGAATTAGACTTCTGTTGAAAACATGGTGATTTTTATTGGGTAAAATATCACTGTGACGTCTTAACGTTATGAAATAGACCATTGTGGTGCAGAGCCTAGCGCATCATGAGCCAGCCCTTTTCAGTGCTTTACAGAAGCTTGTAGAATTGAATGCAGTGATTTTATTTCATTTACAACACCTGCATGATGACTGTTTGAAACCTGTGATATCCTTAAAACATAACTCATTACAGCATCAGGTATACTTGAAAGTAAAAATAGGTGATACTAAATTAAGTTTATTTAACTAAGTTCAAGAGGAGCATGGTCATGTAATCCAACCAATCAGCGCCAAGAGGTGTCTATATAGCCGTCCCTCACCTCCTTCCTGTGACAGTTTTTTGCAGCATCCCTCCTCCACACCATCGCCTCACTCACTGCTTGTACATCTACCCAGTTTAAGAAGGGGAAGTACTTTGGGTTCAGGCTAATATTCTGAGCTCAGAGCCCTCCCCTTGGACAGCAAACCAAATATGCTTTATATCATTAACTTATTAATTGCATGTAAATGCGAACTCGCAGACGCAGATGCCTGCATAGCTTTCAAAGTATACTCAACCGCAGATATGCGCAGATGGTCACATTCAACTCATAATTTCTTATTCAAATGACTAATTTACCTCAGGCATGTTGAGATGCGGACAGAAACCGTACGATCATCAGGGTGAAATGACATGTGGAGTTGTGCGTCATCCGCATAGCAGTGGTAGGAAAAGCCATGTTTCCGAATGACAGAACCCAGGGATGTCATGTATATCTAAAAGAGCAGTGGTCCAAGTACGGAGCCTTGAGGTACCCCAGTATTGAGACGTTGGGGTTCGGAGACGTCACCTTTCCAGTATACCCTATATGACCTACCTGAGAGGTATGACTTGAACCATAGTAGCACTAGCGCCGTATCAGAGACACCCAAAGCCATGAGGGTCGACAGGAGGATGTCTTGAAGCATCTTTTAAGTTGCCACCATAAATGACAGTGAAACGGTGGCTATAAGATTAAAAATGATATGACATTGATCAAAGAATTACTATAAACAACTTAACAAAACAAACCACCTTTTGATATGTTGTTTTAAAGAGCACTTATTACGTTGCTATAACCTTCCTCAAACACTCTGATTTGTTACAAAGCTCATCGATCTGAAAAGCGCAGTGTCCCCGATTAGCCAGCTTACCAGTACGTTGTAATTGGCCTGAATACCTCTGACATCAGCCGGAAATGTGACGCTCCTTATCATGTTTTGAAGATTAGCTCACAATGCAATGCAGTTAATATTGCCTTTTATTCATACAAGCCGAATCTGATCCAGAAGATGCAAATGACTAAGTTGATCTATGAACTTTGCCAGTGTGGCTTGAGCAGGACGTAATAGATTGGTAAGTTAAGGATATTAAAACATTAAAACCACGTCTGCATTTGTGATCGTAAAAACGACAAACAACAAAACTCATGTTTTAGTCATGGTTTAGTCAGTAGTAAATTCTTTAAATATGAAAACATAGACTACTTACAGGCTGTATTTCAGAAGCGGGCAGAATTATGATAATGACTGTCGTGTCCACATCAACCAGCCCAGGAAGTATACTGTTGCCTACAATCCGTGTGTTTGTTGTAGTCCAAGAAAGAGATTTAAGTTTGATCCATAAATAACTTACTTGTTGGGATTTGTACATTTTGCATATCTGTAACATGACAAAAACACACTAAAGGAAATGTTAAATCGTGAATCGGATAATTGGTGCACTTTAAAAGTGGGAAGCTCAATGACGTAGCCCTTTTTAATGCATGTAATAGCTCATGTATTGGGCTAATAATATATACTTTATTTTGCTACACATGGGGACATTTTGCAGCTGATTTATAATGGACAAATTATGCATATGTATATAGGGAAGGCATTTGTAGAGCAATGCAAAATTAGCTAAATTGAGAAATGTGAAGTGTAAAGGTGATAGAAAAATCTACACTTAATATGACGTGATTTGCAAGTATGGTTGCCCATATGCGAAATGTGACCTATCCCAGTAAATAGTGAACACACACACACCCAGTAGACATCTTTGCAATTCACTCTTAAAAATAAAGGGGCTTAAAATGTTCTTTACAGCGATGCCATAGAACAGGGGTGTCCAAAGTCGGTCCTGGAGGGCCTGTGTCCTGCAGAGTTTAGCTAAATCTTCCCTCAACACACCTGCCTCAAAGTATCTAGTCTGCCTAGTAAGACCTTGATTAGCTGGATCAGGTGTGCTTGATTAGGGTTGGAATAAAACTCTGCAGAGACACCGGCCCTCCAGGAGCAGGAGTGGACACCCCTGCCATAGAAGAACCTTTTTTGGTTCCTCAAAGAACCAATTAGTCAAAGATTCTATAAAAAACGATTTATTTTATACATTTTAATAATCTGATTAACCTTCACCTTAAAGGAAATTTTGTGAAACAGAAAGTTTCTTCAGATGTTAAAGGGTGCTAAATGGTTCTTCTATGGCATTGTGAGCCACCTTTATTTTTAAGAGTGTTGTGGGAAATGTCAGAACCTGCCAGCTGTGAGAGTCCAACCGGCAACCTTTGGGTTACAAGCCTGACATGATGCATTCCAGTTCTGATCCCGGCAATGTTACTAGATCCCCATCCCAGGATCAGTGCCTGGAAACATCCCGGGATGTGTTTTCGTTCATACGAGGCACTTATGCAATTTCTTTGGCTCAAGGCTTTGTGTGAAATCGGTTAATGCTTCCTAAAAGAACCTTTTTTTTTACCTTTCTATAGTGTAAAGAACCTTTTTCCTGCACAAAGAATGTTTTATGAAACAGAAATGTTCTCCTTCTGATGAAGGTTGTTTATAGAACCATAAAATGTCATCATGTAGCACCTTGATCGTAGATCTAAATCAGGGTTTCCCAAACTAATTTAAAAATTACTGTTAAATCATAAAACGTAAATTAATAATGCAAAAAACACTTGCTAATAAAACTAAGAATGGACAGATACATTTTATGTACCAATAGAAGAAAATTACCAGATATAGGTCCAGTAACAGGTTTAAATAACAATAACCATGCAAAATACTACGCATAAAACTTTAAATTGGACGAAAAACAATTTTTTTTGAAGTTAAGTATACAAATGTGATATTAAATTATTACAATATCTCAGGGGGTACTTCAAGTAAATAATTTAAGTCAGTGGGGTTCAGCTTACAATAAAGTTTGAAAACCCCTGATCTTAATAATTTTGGTTTATTATTTATTTCCAGTCATTTGTCAATATTCCTGATCATTTATGTCATTATTTAATAAAAAGATACTATAATTGCACCTTTTCCTCATCATTAAACGTAATTTTATTGGCCCAAAAGTGCAGAAGGGTTACGTCTCAGACCAGAGTGCAGTGTATGTGCCAAACGTACCTATGTGTTACGGCTCTGCTTAACAAAATCCTCTGATTGGTTTATTGGATCAGTTAGTTATAAAAGCCAGCAAGCCTGTTTAACACTTTAGGGGAGGACCAAGAGAACCGTGACAGGATTTAAAGCTCCCCAGGAACATCGGGGTCACGAGCCCTCTCTACACTTGTACAAGGTTCTTTCACAATGCACGTTTACGCTCTGATCACCATATGTAAGCACAAATAAAAGAGGAAGTGAAAGACTCACAAAGAGCACAAAACGCCCACAGGATGCTGCCTTTCCTCCCGCTGTAGGCCTGGGTTTAAGGGCCGGTCATGTGACGCAGGGGACATGTTGGTGGTCTCACACAATCCCCCTTCCCTCTTTCACACTCTTCCCCCGTCGTCTCCACCCGTTCCCTCACCCCCAGCCACAATGCAGCTCGACCTTCAGCCTAATTGAGCTTCAAGAGAGAAGAGATGGGGTGGGGGGGATTTGGGAGCAAGGAGGCCGTTACCGATGGGGAAGATTCCCAAGACTCCCAAGAAGGGCAGATACTGCTGAAACACTGCGAAGTGACAAAGGCCTTTAATGTCTCCAATGATTGTACACATAAGCACACACATCTGAAAAACTATGGTTCAATTATATAAGATTTAAACATCATTTATCCAGTATATTCACTAGAAATCGACATATTTTATGTAATGTGTTTTTTAAACCGATATCTGGGTTCTGTTATTGTGAAGGTTTTATAACCTTCAAACTCTGTGTTAACAACATCATCCAATATCAGACAATTTTGCTTTCTCCTTTTATCAATTGTAGTCTGTGTCTCTTTCATGAAATGCAATTGTGCTATGAAATGGCGATGTCTGTTAAATCACAAGGACAGTGTTTTCCTTTTCTTTCGGTTTTGTTCGGTCCTTTATCTGTGAAATTCAAGTTGTCTGTAACTCAATTACATTCAATTCACTTACACACTGTTCAAAATCCTAAGTGTCATTTTTAAAATGGGGTTTAAAATAATGTTACATAAACCAGCAGACGCCTGTACTTTGAAACTGTTTGATTGTTTACATCCTACATTATCAAAGCTAGACACATACCAATCATAACCTGACCACAAGATCTGACCAGAACAAGCACAACATTAAAGATCATAGAGTATGTATCTATCATTGAGTATAGTAGTCTGTCTGTGAATAAGGAAGTTTTAAAATTGCAACATCTGACAATCCAGGATGTTCAGGGACATACATGAATTGTAATGCTGTTTGTCTCTCAAGAAACATTCACATTGAACAAGGTCGGTCATTGTCGTAGTAGAGTTGGTAGTGTTAAGTGACCTTGGATGTTGGACCGTTTAACCATAGAGATATATAGTACATTATTGTATAGGCAATGTTAAATGTATCTATTGTGTTGCAAAATTATAAATGAATGAAATAAGAGATTTGCTTTGTTTTGACCTTTTTTAGTTATATATAATATATATCCACACTCATACCACAGTTTACAAACTTCAAGATATTTAACAACAACACCAGAGCTTTGATTGGTTCGTCAACCAGAAACCCCGCCCCCCTATACATTCATTCTTTCATTATTTGCAGATATACTAATGATCTATTTATTACAGACGTGAATAATTTACAATAAAATAACAATTTTAGTTACAATTTTCAATCTTTTTCATTTATACTACAATAACTGCACCCTGCTCTTTCAGAGATCGGCCTCATCTCAGCTTTGATAACAGAAAGGGCGTCAGATTCATCCGAAAAACTTTGCTGAAATGTTCCACGTCTGAAATGTTCGGCAAAACATCAAGTCCAATCATTCGAGGGTCAAATTGATGCTTCAGAGCATAATCACACACAATGACGTCTCTCCACATTTGGGCCCCAGAGTTTTCTTCAGAAAGGTTTTCAGCTTAAACACGCACCTAAACATGGAAACCAGGACTACAACTTCAGTACCAGCACACACACACACAGAAGATAAAAACTGCATATTTAAGACATACAAACTCACAAACTGGGACTGCCTTCAAAAACTCATTTTGGGGACCCTCACAGAAACCATTTAGAGAACAATGAACACAGGACTACTGGACTATATAACGGTTTGACAGTGCTTTTCTTTGATTTGAACATATTTAACCAAACGAATACAAAATGGTATAGACATCTGATTTTATAGCTTCGTATGGCAAATTCGTGACATTTTGATGCTTACTGTGTAAGTGAAGAATAGGTTTGCCACTATATGACTGTATTGAATGAAATGAAATGAATCTTGCCAGACAGCACTATGTAAAACTTCAAACTGAAATTGTGAAAGATGATTTTATGTTATGACAGGTTAAGTTTCTGTATCATATTTTTGCCAGCAGCTTTCTCAGATCACTAAATAATCTGAATTTAACTGTCCAACTCCAACGGTTTATGGGGAAAAAGTGCTCCGAAAATATTGCCACAGCAAGCATTTTCAGTTCTCTTCCCTCCATAATCTCTTGCTACATTCCTTCCTCTTGCTCTTGTTTGCCTCAAAATTCACAACAGGGTGGAGAAACGTTTCGATTTAGTGCAAAAAACTCTGAAAATCCTTATGTTTGAAAAGTACAAGAATGAGTCAACGTTTGTACAGTACTGAGAGGCATCAAGTGTGCAGGACGTGAAAAGTTGAAGTTAATAACCACAGCACTGACATGACAAAGCGAAAAATTTCTGATTAAAAAAAGAAGAGATATTTAGAGCTTAAGCTGATTTCAAAACAACAAGAAAAGTGAGCCTATCATTCCAAAACTTTCTTGTCCAGCACTTCTTTGCCATTGGTCCGCGAGTAAGGTTCAAAAGCGGAGGAGCTCAGATAACGTGCGGAAAGTTCCTGCAAGTTCCCTGCGAGGGATCCGGCCATGCCGAGTGGGGTGGAGGAGATGCGCGAAGCGACGGACCCTAGGAGAGAGGGCATGGGGAAGCTGAACAGCCCGTGGGCTGGTGGAGATCCCTGCAGCCCTGTGACTGTTCCTGAACTGGTCACGGTTGGCAGCGGGGGGCTCCCGCCGGCTGTGCCCGAGCTGGCCGCGCTGCTGCTACTGCTGCTGGAGGAACCTCCGTTAGCGGTGATGCCCAGGGACGGCCCACGTAGCGCTGAGCCCAGCGAAGAGCTCCCACAGTGGGGCAGCAACCCTGGCAGGCCTGGAGGAGTGAGGAGCCGCCCCTGTTCCAGGAGACGCAGGACACTGCAGGTGGCGGCCGTCTCAGAAACCACAGAGCGCAGCTCTGAGTCTTTACCCTGATCCTTTTTCTGTTTGGTCCGGCGATTTTGGAACCACACCTTCACCTGTCAAAGTAGAGAAAGAAAAAGAGGTTGAAATAAAATAGCAAACATTCGGTATATAATGAATGCACTGTTTGCCACTTTGTAATTCAAATAAATACAATTTTAATTGAATCAAATATTTGATGTCATTTTTTGTTATTTAAAAACATTAGCTACAACAACAAAATTTTATAATAATCTATATAGATTAAAAGTGAAATAAATGGGTTAATTTGTGCACTTGATCAAAAAAGTACACCACACAAAACTAACAAATGTGGATTAAGGTCAATCTAAAATTGCAAACATGAATCTATTTTAGTGAACAAACGCTAGTAAGATTTTCAATGAGCTGTCCAGATGGACAAATCAATACTGTTTAGAATCGCATCATTGTACTGTATCCTTTCAATTAAGGTTTTCAAAGAAAGAGGACCGTCAATTTTCTCATAATACAAAATAAGATCAAATTCCAACAGAAGTACAAAATTATAATATATTTTTTTTATATTAATTGCATTGTACATGAAATATTGATAATGGCTTTGGTGGAATATGAAAAAAGACAAACAAATATCATCAGAAATGTGTCACACGCAACCTTTCGCATAACTAAATGCATCACTGTTAAAATTAAAGTAATGACTACAGGTCCTGTTTATATATGATTGTGTGAATACAAAATTATGTACTATCGTTTATGTCAGTTGTGGGTTTGAGTCCCAGGGAACACACATATGGATAAAAAGCACTGTAAGACAGCATCTGCCAAATAAATAAAATGTATTATACTGTTCAAGAAATAATCCAGCTGTATTTAAACATCAATGCTGGCGTGGGCAGTTATACCAATGCTAGTTATATATAGTAATATAACATATATATATATATATATATATATATATATATATATATATATATATATATATATATATATATATATATATATATATATATAAATATATATATATATATATATAAATATATATATATATATATATATATATAGGCAATGCTAGTTTCTAAATTGTTAGAAAACTGATAACGTGTCTACTCAATCACAATTAAAATGTGTGTAATTGTCTATTCGGATGTCCATACTTATGTATTCCATCCGTTGCCATTTTTGTGTTTTTTTGTGGCAATTCCTGCATAAAGAAATAAATATAAATGGATGACTTTCCTTGTTTGATTTTGTGTCAAACAAATTGTTAATTTCATGGATCTGTCATTAACTTCAAGCACTTCACTCCCTCATCAGGCGGCCAAGAGGAGACACGGGAAGCTTTAATGTAATCAAGGCATGGATTTGAACTGCACTGCACCACGGGGCATTAGAGAGGGCATTAGTGAAGCTAACTCTATTGTACTCCCTGTGTTAGCAGCACTGATCTGCCTCGAGGCTTTAACTGTTGTCAATTCAGTCCACAGGAGAGCAGAAGAATTTTAAAGCTGTTAGTTGGGGCGATGATGTGATAGAATGTGACACAGTTCAGATGTGCAATAGAATTAGAAAAACTGAGATGGCGTGTTCAGCTTGCAGGTGTTTGGGGATTTAATTGGGCCAACCCACGAATGAAAATGAAAGAACTGATTTAGAAGTTTAAGATGATAAAGTAAAAAAAAAAAACAAATGCAAATGCTGTTTTAAAAGTTCCATTATAATTTTTGGTGAGCTATATGTAACTTAAAAAAAAAAAAAATTAAGTAAATAAATAAAGTTTGTGTGCCAGTCACATATATACAGTATGAACAAGCTGGCAAGTGTGCTGTTTGTCCACAACAAACAAACACAGCTCCAAAATTAGCCGCACTACTCGAGTCAAACATACGGCAGAGGCTCCCCGCACTGAGGATTATCCAGGGAGACACATAGAGAATGAGAGAGAGACAGATAGAAAGTGGATGAGAGAGAGAGAGAGAGAGAGGGAGAGATAGAGAGGGAGAGAGAGAGAGAGAGAGCGAGCATGTACAGTAATCTCAAACTCGTGACCTCTTCCTGACCCCTCTGTAAAGTATGTGCCACATATGCATTGCTCTGCTTATATTATTAAAATATTTTTACAAATTATTATAATTATTTAAAATTATATTTTTAAAGCATGCCTCTAAACTACTATCAAAATTTCAAACTATTGCACCGCTGGCAAAGGCATAAAAAGGAATTCATCCAGAATTTGTTCCAGAATGTATCAGATTGAATGCAAGAGGATAATAATAATTAAATTAAATAATTAAAATGTGTACCTATGAGTTTGTGCAAGTTGTACATTAGTTGTGCATTATTTATAAATGAAATAAAAACAACATATTAAATCTATTTATGTGTTTGTCTAGATATGTTTTATATGTGTGTTTCTAAGGTCCTGTTTACACCTGGTATTAAAATGCATTATAGAAGTGGACAACGCTAAATACAGGTGTAAAACGTTTTGAGCTAGTCCACTTTCGACCACATCCAGAGGTAGTCGAAAATGAATTCAACTCGATTGCTAGACGCTCATGTGGTCGAATGTGTTCGAGCAGCTACAAAAAACCGCATACTCTCCACCTACTGACCTAATGTGTGATGTAGCCTACTGAGTACAATGTTTTTACACCGGCCTTGAAGACACAGGGTTCGGTGTGGCCCTTAAGATATCATTGACAAAAATAAAGCGCCATTTATTTAATTCTTTCTTTCATTTTTATTCTATTTTGTGAGCATAAAAAGTTGTGCGAGCTCATTTTATTAATTGTTGTGAAATATCTAAGAAAGCCTTTACATATAAATGTACAAAACTATGTGCAGCATGTTTAATAACAACACAAGAAGCGTTACCCTGACATAATAGTAGTGTACGTCGTCATTTCTCTTAGTCGCGTTTTAACGACTAACCCATAGTCCATTCACTCGATGTAATCAAGACAGAAGCGGTCGAAAGTGGACAAAAAAGAGACGGATTAAAACACCAGGTGTGAATAGGAATGTGTCTCTCTTGTCCACTCGTGATCCGATTGATCCGATCGCATCTTAATACCATAAACAAGCTCTTGGCTTCATTCATTTCCTTTATTTATTGCTGTGCATTTGCAATATACTTTATGTGTGTATTGATACAGTATATGCATGCGAGTGTACCTGAGTTTCAGACAGGTTAAGCTGTCGGGCAAGTTCAGTTCTTTCTCGTCCCACAACGTACTGGCACCGCTGAAACTCCATCTCCAATCTGTACAGCTGTTCTGCTGTGAATGAGGTTCTAGTGCGTTTCGGTCGGTCTAGATCCAAACCCTTCGGCAGAATAATTTCTCGAATCGAACCTTTGGCATCTGCATATGAAATGAAAAATGTTTTTGATAAGTATTTTTAGAATGATCACACCTGCTATTAAAATATAATCAGTATATTAGTACAGTATACAATTCACAAAAATCATATAAGTGGAACGATGTTGGAAGTGCAATGTGTTATTTGTGAAAAAATAAAAAATAATGTATACATAGATATCTAAAAAAATGTATGTTCCTATACTATATATAGAATACTTTGTATACTATGTATCTTTTTTATATGTTTCATGATTAATATGTATATCTTTGTTTACAAGAATATGTCTTCTTAACAGCTTCAGAAGCTGTTAAAATGGCCAAACATGAATACAAACTGAAGGCAGACCTTCATCGTATTTATAATAAAAAAAATATATATATTCTAAAATGATAAAAATGATCATAAATAAAAGCGTCTTGTCCAAAAGCAAATTAAATGATTTGCTTAAAATTATTAATGTACAAAAAAAACCATCTGTTTGTTTCTAATGTGAATTTCGAATGTGTCTACTAATTTAATTCATATGGCTTTACTGACATGATGTACATGATGATTTTTTTTATTTTACTACATCCATTTTAAATGTGTAAAGAGAAAGTATGTTACTTAAAAACTAAACATTGTTTTATAAATACTATTTACCAAACATGTTAGCTAGGTTAGCTCAAGTTTTATAGAGATTTAATAAATTTATTTATGTGCCTTGTAAAATTGCATGCCTTATTAAGCAACAATTACAATCAATAAACGCATTCTAAAAATTAGTTGTGTTAACTTCAATTGAAAAAAACTTTAATATTCTTGATATTTCAAAAAATATCAGTCTAACTAGTTGTTTAATTGAGCATAAATTGGCAGTTAAAAAATGTTTCAAGAAATGACACAATAATTTTATAAGGTTAATTTCCTCATATTTCAGTAGGCCTCGGAGTTTGACCTAGATTTAGCTTCACAACCTAAAAAATTAACAGAGCTGATTGCTCTCCAAAATTTCACAATCAGCTGACACAAGCAGGAGGGGCTTCACAACTATTTTAGTAATTTATTGTTTAGATCTTATTGCAAACACATTATAAAAGCCTATTTAAATTGTAATGCAAAAAACACTACATTTAAAATACATTTTTACTCAACCTTTTTAGTCTCAGTGGTAAAAAGAAAAAAACACATTTTAGATAAATAAATGCAGTCAGTTAAAGTCTATAAAATAATACATTCCTACATTTTTGTTGTAAGATTGACAAAAACAGAAATAAATCTTATGAAGCATGACATATAGATTTTTAAACTATATATCAACAATGATTATCAACATAATCACCTGTAAAAATGTTTTAAGAAATATGAATTTATCCCTTTAAAATGTTTAAAACCATCCACTGTATAAAACAAACTGTAGGAATCTAAAAGTACATAAACATTGTCCAGATTTGGTAAATGTATTGAATTAAAAAAAAAAAAAATATATATATATATATTTGAATGTTTTCATCTATACAATACAAATTTATATTTAAAAATACCATAAATGGCGTTTGCAAATATTTTCAACCAAGACAAAGCAGAAATTGGGTCAATACGCTGTAAAATGCCTTAACAGTGGATAACTAGCAACAGTTTTTTTTTTATAAAGGACTTCCTTTATTTATTAACTATATATCACCTAAACCTATGTCTTTTCAAATCCATAAACACTTATAAATAAAGCAAAAAGTGATTCAACCAAACTAGCACAAAATTAAAGTTCCCACAAAAGCGATTTCCTCTTTTAAGCTGAAGAAAGCTACGTGAATGTTTTCAAACTCACCTCGAACTAAAATCCTCCGGCAGTAATCAGGATCTCCCGAGCTCGTTCTGTTTTTTTCGCAATTTTCCACCTGTCCGGATGGGGAGAAGGACTCCTGCTGGTCCTTCAGGAACGTTTTGGAAATGTTCCCCTGGGAATCTTTTCCCTCTTTCCCCTCTTTTAGTCCATTCTTCAGCAGCATTCCGGACTCCGAGTCTTGACCGTAGCGAACTTCCATAGTCTCTTATTCTCTCAAACGAGAGATCTGCCCTTTTTATCCTTGTTGGACAAAAATAAGTGGAAATAGCTGTTTTGGGTATTATTCGGAGTAATATAGGTTTAGTCTTTCCGTAAAACAGCAGCTTTGAGTCCAAGTCAGATAGCTAATGTGCCGTCCGCACTTGCCCGGTCCACTGATCTGCCCTATTATCTCTGTGCAGACTCACTTGCCCAATGATCATAGACTTCTCACCCAAATTCAACAGCAATTTAACAGCTCCTCTCCTTGTAACATTTACATCAGGCTGATCTCCGGGTAATCAGAGCTGTGGACGGACGCGTGCACGCCGCTTCAATTGATTACGGTAATTTTGCTGCCTCCACATTTGCGTAACCTCATGAATACTCTAAACTGTTTGGGAAACACACGTTGTCCTGATAGAGGGGTCCACACACTCCGACCCCCCTCTTCAACCTTGTTCACGTAGGATCAAGGCAGATGATTCGTCCTGAATTGCGAAAGAGCCACGACACTCAACGGTCCCAATCGCGAAGCACGGGCACTGCCAGAAAAGTTCCACTTCATTCCTTGATGCCCTGGTACGGCACAGCCATTCCTTTTTCCTCGGGCCCTAGATTTTCGTGTAGTTTGCGGCCAGCAAACTTTACTGCGAATCTCCCCAGCAGATAACAGGGCGATCCCATGCACTGCACCCTCCGCACATCGGAGCTAATACAAGCACAGACCAAAAGAAAGAGAGAGAGCAAGAACGGCGAAGAGCCGAGAGAAAGAGAGAGAGAGAAAGAATGAGACGCGCAGTAAGGGAGGCGGAGAGACCAGGAATACGAAAAAGTGGAATCCACTTCGTTTGGAATCTGCAGCGCGGATTCACAAAAGCGAGACTTTGTCAAGCAGAGCCTGTGTGTAACAACCACCCCGAGTCACCTAGTAGCCAAAAAAGAAACCCACTACTACATGCATGATCGTTCAAACCATCACGTAGCCCTAGTGACTTGTGGAACAACTACTCTTAACTTCATATGAGCCTATTAAAAGACAAAAACACACAAAACCTGTCCGAGATCCCAGGACTAACACCCCAAACCGACCCTTTCCTCCTCCCCTCGCCCACTTCTTCCACACCACTACACACCCACCCACTCAGTCTCTCGCCTATTTTCATTGTCAGCACAACAATATCTGGGGGAACAGCAGTAGTCTGTAATCCAATAAGACCATTGATTAGGCTACAATGATTCAATTCAAGCCAACGGTTGTGAGCAAGGAACAAGCTTGGGCCCTTCTTGTCACCTTGCAGGGCCAGGGGCCCTCTTCATGCTGAACTCCCCCCCTCCTGAAGCCATTCACTTCTTTATGGGAAACAGAGTGCAAAAGGAGTGAAAGATGGCAATTATCTAATTGGACTATTAACAAACAATTCTGTGAGTGTGTCTGGTAGCGGGCAGAAGAGGATGGGGGGGCTGGACTAACTTCATTTAGTGAGTGTGGGGCAGCCTGTTGGAGAGAAGGAAAGGTTGTTTAAAGAAAAGATAAGAGGGAGGGATTGTTTAAAGAAAAGGTAAGAGGAGGGTTCGAAAGGGGGCTTCTGGGGCAGCGGGGTGATTCTGCGCTGAGCTTGGGAAAAGAGGTTGGTGGGACACGCACCAGCTGTGGTTCGAACTATTTCAGGTCAACAATAGAGTTTGGAGGAAGGTGTCCTAAATAAAGACTCTATATATTACAGAGGCATCTTCTGATGTTTCTTGTCGTGAAGTTATATAAAAGTTTGCACTAGCGTAACGGTTTCAGTAGCATAACAAGCAAGTAGTCTATAATCTGTTACATCTCTACCAAACTATACACATCTCTGTATAATTATTGGAACAACATTTTGTGTTACTTTTAACACAAGTTGTGTTGTCACTTCAATTATAATTATTAACACTAAATCAACACAAAAATGACACATATGTGTTAAAATGTAACATGTCCCTTTTAAGAGGGCACTTTTCAAAGAAAATCAACCTACCAATGCTTATAGTTCAGGGGTCTCCAACCTTTTTGTGAGCAAAATCTACCATAATGCATAAAACAATCTGGAGGGCTATTTTTTATATAGTCTCAAACCTTTTTTGTTTTACTTGTTCATTTTATTTTATTTGTTCTTATGCTTATCATTGTTAAAAATTCTAATATAATTTAAAAAAGCTAAGCTAATGTTTAAAATATGTGTAACCCTTTATAATAAGGGTCCATGAATCATAATGAACTAATGTCTAAATTAATTCTTATGAACTAATGCTAAGCTAAGGCAAGTACTAATGAACGAAGACTAACGAAGAGTCATCATTAACTATAACATGACGCATGACTGGAGACTGAATTAATTGTTAATTAATACATTAACTAACAGCAAAAAATAAAAAAACTTGACTCTTCATTAGTTTATGTTAGTTAGTTAGTTAACTCAGTATTAGTTCATGTTTAAGTAAAAATAAATGTATGTCTTAGTTCATTATGATTCATGGAACCTTATTATAAAGTGTAACCAAAATATGTAAGAAATAAATATTAAAATGGATGCTATTAATAGGATGTGCTTTGGTGGGCAACTCACAGACTCCATGCGAGAAACCTTGTGCCCACGGGCACCATGTTGGAGACCACTGTTATAGTTGTTTCTGCATATTTGGTTGGTATAGAAGAAAGTATTTTAAGAATGAAAGATGGTAGATAGACAAGCACAAAACCAGCACAAATAATACTGATTGAAGATTATCGTTTTAGCAAGGTAACTATGAAGGAATTTTATAGTTGAAAATTGCACAAAACAAATCTTGCAAATACAACAAATATCTCAATATAATGCAATAGCACTGTGGTTTCAGTATAGTCATGTTAGTTATAACTAACTATGTGTGTGTGTGTGTGTGTGTGTGTGTGTGTGTGTGTGTGTGTGTGTGTGTGTGTGTGTGTGTGTGTGTGTGTGTGCGTGTGCGTGTGTGTGAGTGTGTGTGTGTGTATGTATGTATGTAAAAAGCTGGTGGGAAATCTGTCAATGGGTAAACTGTTGTATCTTTTCTCATTTTTGAGAGCAGACTTGAATGCATTACTTTACGCTTCTGTTTGTGACATTTACTTTAGAGACATAAATAAAACTAGAAAGCCACTTTTACATGTAACGCAAAATCTATGTAATAGGCAAAAATCTACCTGTGCCGATCAGATTTTCTTTAAGCCGTTTATGACCCTTCCCCTTGACCCTTGCGTGTAAACATACCTAATTATTAAAGAGATAGTTCACCCAAAAATGAAAATTCTGTCTTAATTTCCTCCCCCTCATGTTGTTTTAGATCTGTATTTCTTTTTCTCCTGAAAACAAAAGAAGAAATTTTGAAAAAAGATGATTAGCACACGATTGACTTTCATAGTACAAAAAAAACTATGGCAGTATTTTGATAAATGATGGTGAAGATATTTTGATAAAATATATTAAGCACAAAGTTGATGGTTCCCAGTGAATTCCATAGGATTTATTCCATAGGATAACACTCACTTCCTATTGTAAAATCCCTGTAACACATGCCATCTCATTGTTTATTGCTTTAGTAAGCGGCCCTATTTGCGATTTCTATTAGCTGACACTTAAAAATAAATGATTGTGATTTAATCTTTTTTATGCTTTAACAACAAAACATTCTTTTGTTACTCATTTATTTATGTTCCTGTCTCAAGGCTATCCAGATATTCCCTAATTAAGTACCTGCTGTCAAACATTGACGATCCCCAAACAATATCAGAGACGTTTTGTCTTTCTCTCTGTTTGGCATCTATTGTGTCATTGCTGTTGAAGCCTCCCATCAGATGCCGAGTAATGTCAGAATGGCAAAACCTCATTTATTTAGAGAAAACAAAACACTTGAGCGGCAACAGACAGGAGATGGGCGGAAACACATAGTCAGAGACAAAAAGACAGGTGGTGAGACATATCAATAGATAAACAAGATATAACATGACAATACCTGAGGAATTGAAAGGCTCATTTCGTGCAGTTCCCAGTTAGGCTGGGCGCTGATGCGTTGCTTGGGTTACCCTGTCTTCAGGATAGCACAATTTCACAAACCACCTATTGATTTGAGAAAAGAAATTAGGTTTACATAAGCAGGATGGCAAAAGCCAGAACTATGATCACTAGTTTGAAATATGAGTTATCTACTTCAGAAATGCATCTGTTGGTTTCATGAATGTCTAAAAGAACATTGTTCCTCACAGTGCTCCATAATTCAACATTCATGAAATTTCTTGATTGTTTCATGCTGTCATTTAGAACTAGACAACAGTAGATCAACATGAATACAAAAATGTTATCAAACAACACTTATCATACAACAATAATCATCCATGTTGTCTTTAAGGTTTGCAGAGCTTAAGTGAAACACAAGACTGTGATTGGTCAGTAGTGTGTAACCTGCTACTGTGAGTTATGTACTGATATAAAAACAAATGTATTAGCTTTGCAACTTTCCAAATATTCCATCCAAGAAAATGTACATTTTGGAGTGACTGAATCTATATGCTATTCCTTGTATAAAACCCCCCTCCCCGAATAGCATCACTATATGGTGACACACTGAAACATACAAACTGTGCAAAAGTCTTAGGCCACCATTAGATTTGTTGTTTTGCAATAGTATACTGATCATATATAATTGTTTCTCAGTCTCTTTATAAGAATACAACCAGAAAATATAGGACATTTGTGTGTAGTATTAAAAACAGTATAAAACTATAAGCTAAAGTGTCAAGTATTAACAGTAAACACCCCTTCCACTTGAGCAATAGCAGGAAACTGCAGAATCTCTTAAAGAGCACCCATTTCATTGCTAAAAAACAATGTTATTTTCTGTATTTGGTATAATACAATGTTTTTGTGTGGTTTATAGTTTAAAAAACACATTATTTTCCGTAATACCATACATTTTTGTAGGTCCAGATATACTGCTTTCCTCAAACGCATTGATTTTGGACAAAACTTATAGATCTAAAATGTGCTGTGTCTAAAATTTTTCAGTGCCAATGCCGATACCGATTTTTGTTTCATCAGCCTTACTGTGCATTCAGACCGCCACCGGCGAGAGCGTCAAAGTGGCCGGAAGTCATTCATTTTCAATGAGAGCCGGCGGCGAGCTCCGGCGAGCAGCGGCGCGGCCCGTCATGTACAGCGTGAGCGTCGAGGAGAGTTGAAATCAGCTCAACTTTATGGTAATGAGATATGACGCGGTTCGGCGGCAACGAATCGGAAGGCGGAAATGTTCACCGGCAACGAATCGGAAGGCGGAAATGTTCACCGGCAACCAATCGGAAGGCGGAAACCTCTGCCTGAGAGGAGTTCAGAGAATGCATTCGAGCGTCAGAGCGTCCACTACAACTTTTCTTTAGCGTCGTTGTCAGGGCAGCCAGAGCTTTTATTGACGCTCTCGCCGGTGGCGGTCTGAATGCACAGTTAGCCGATGACCGATACAGGCAGCCGATTTTCTTGAGCCGATATTTAGAGCCGATATTGCTTTTGCTCACTCAATTTACATCATACAAATTACACAATGATGATGCCAAATGTTACAAGTCTCAATTGTAAAAAAGTAACATGTATAGAACTTAAAAAAAAAACTATTTAACAAATAGTAAAAACAGGTGAGGGTGCTATGGTTGTTTGTTTTTAGTCACATGACCTGCAATCGCTTGTGGCTTCCAGCACTCTGTCTGTAAATAACCTCGCAAATAACATCATCGTTAAATTTGGGGTTTGTACCTTTTGCACAGACTGATCTTACAGAAAGTTGTGTTATAGTCACGCAAAATTTGATTAATTTATTTGTGTCCATGGCACAAAATTCCAAATTTTTTTGTGCATTGAGCGTGAATGTCTTTTTTGTGTCACCAGCACAAATTTCTATAAATAGACTTTCTTTTTTGTTTCAGTTTTTTCCTATTTTCCTACCATTGTCGGGTTTTAATCACTTTCTGTTACATTTTTAGACATCCTAACCCCAGCTCTGACACCAACTCCAGGGCGAGAATAGTTTTAAAAGCGAAAAAAAAAAAAAAAATCCAGGTAGAAACCAATACATAAAAGTACATCCTAACCCCAACCGACAATGATTTAAGCAGAATTTCGTGCCATGGATACGAATAAATTCTAAAAAAAAAAAATTGTGACATTTAAGACGTGTTTCCATGAGATCATGTTGCTTTTGCATGTCGTTAACATGTACTAATTTACACCCACACACCAAAGGAAATGTAAAATCATGAATCGGACCATAGTGGTTCTTTAAATCTAAAGGAAATTAAATCCTAATTTCTAATTCCTTAAGGACTTCAGTCTCCTCAAATAAGCTCAAGATGTGTTTCGTGCCAAGAGAGGTCACTAAATACTCTATACACTAATACTGATGGCTGAAGAAGACATTTAGTTCTGCATATTGTTTTGTTTTTAATTTTGTGTACATATTTCCTGTATTTTATGTTTGTATCTTAATAAAAAAGAGTGAAAAATAAATATGGACGGACATGAAATCTTTGTTAAAACAACAAAGCTGGTGGTGATGGTGGTCTAAGACTTTTGCACAGTACTGTACATCACAGACACAAACCCATTCCAATGTGTTCTCAACAAACCACACCCGCCACCTCCAACCAAAACCAGTGTGTTCATAATCCTCTACAGTAATACACCCATTAACAGACAAAGTGTGTTTTGGCTGCAAAAGGGAGAGACAGGGGGAGAGAGACTTGAGTCCTATCTTGCTCCTAATAGCTTATTAGTAGCGCTAAGCAGGCTCTTTTCTGTATCGCTAGCACCTTTATTCCGCTAATGTTTCTGGCACCTCTTCCCGCCATCTACAATATATCAAATGCTCGGCGAGTGACTATGGCCAAATCTGGGCATTATTTCAAAACACCACGAGAGACAGGTGACAATTAGATGGGTTATTCTAAAAAGGTTTATTCTCATATGCGAGGCGCTTTCGCATGATTTTCTTTTGCACAAAGGTGGATTGTTGCAGCGTTGGGGGAATGAAACAGGCAGCTGCTTCTGTCTAATCAAAGTAACGCAAAGTTCAAGAGCTTGGGGCCCAAAATGACATGTGAAAGCAAACATGGCATCCACTTGTACTCAACACCAAGAATAGCGTCCAATGAATCCATGCCAGAATAATGGTAATGTGACGGGTCATGGTGAATATTCAGTTATGTTACTGTAAAACTCATGATGCAAAGCTTAAAAACAGGGAAGCTTTATTTTTGCAATTGAGTAATGGTGCAATGTAATAAAAGGAAATAAATTATTTAAGCTTTGCTAGTCTAATTACGCTTAGTTAGTTACAAGTACAACTAACTAAGCTTGTACAAGTGCATGTATTGCTGTAATACATCACTCAATAAAGCAGTAGTAATTGCTGCCTATCAAATGGTTCAATCCCAAAAGGGAGCACACATACTGATGTAAAAAAATGTCAACTGAATGTGCTGTAAGTTGCTTTGAATAAAAACATCTGCCAAGTTTATAAATGTAAATTTAATGTATAGGCCATACTTCGGACACTACTAGCCAACAGTTTAGATATTTAAATGTATTAACGTTTGATTATAAACAAATAGAACTTGATGAAATGAAATTTTTTAGTACATGGGTGTTTCCAATACAGGCTAGCAACAGTTTGTTTGCACATTAATGACAAAATGCTATAAAGTCCGTGACCTTGAGGCCTATGAAAACTTCAAAGTCTTCTTGACGTATTAGACACATAACTGGCTGCTTTCAAACGGAAATGTTTTTCAGATAATTGTTCTGGAGGACATGTGGTCAATGTTTCCACTCTTCCATCTTGTTACCTAAAGGCCCTCATTCAGTTTGAACAAATCAATACCATCTCTCGGCCTCTGCACTACTGTTCAAAACAGTGCCAGTGGTCATCTTCAAAACATAATAGACCACATAATACCAAATAAATAAATAATAACAACACACAGCTTTGTCTAAGTGCGTCATCCTGACAAAGAGCCTGTGTGTGTATGGACGGTTTCATCGGACGCACGTGCGGTGATGCGATTACATGTCAGGTCAGAACTTTACTTCAGGTTTCTATTTGTTTAATGGTCTGACTAGTTGCTAAACAGAACTCTTGAACAAATACCTCATTGAAAATAACAAATGTTTTGGTTTCCTAGGTAATCTGCGTGTTATTTATTTTGCTTGTTATATAAATAAAGAACTTTAAAATGACTTTGTTTTTATTTATTCTTAGTGGAGTTTACCGGAAGTTACGCGTTTTCCACGAAAGCCGCTTGTTTATGTTGTTACTGCTGAAACCATCTATGGGCTATAGGCTGAGCTATCAGTAACATTTTGGTAGTGTGGGTTGTCAGAGCCATTACAAACCTACAGGTGGAGACGAAGGATGTGTCTGGGATCCACTTTTATCTTTTGGGCATAAAAAGTTTCTTTAATTCTAATGCAATGAGCCTGCTGCATGCTAGATGTGCTGATTTGCGAGTTTAAAGTCGAAATGAAAAACTGTAATTTGTTTTGTAATATTGATTTTTTTTTACAAAGGATTTATCTGTAAGCTTCATTATTATTATTTTTTTAATTCATGTTGCCTCATAATCTTTAATCAAAAACGCAAATCTCCTTCCCTCCTCGAAACGATCTCTTTTTACTTCCGGTCAGGTGGGCGGGGTCCGGGAAAAGCAAATAGCAAGCAACATGACCTAACTTCAAACGATCATCTTAAATTCTCGATGGACGAATTTAAGTCCAGCCCTACCTTTTTATATTATTATTATTATTATTATTATTGCTTGTGATTTACCTTTTGTTACCTGTTGTTGTTTTTATTCTATTCAAAAACAATGTACAGATACCTTTTTATATTATTTCAGAAGCCGTTTTACTCGGATATACGGCATGTCAGCACTGGGAAAATCGCCACTTATGTTTCATGGCGACTTAAAAAAAATGTTTCAAGTATACTCTAGTATTTTATGACACTTTATTAACATGTAGTTTTAACTTGATAAACTGTGGTAAATATTGTAGAATATTTTAATGCTTACTATGGTAAGGTTTAAAATCACCTAAACTTTTAATACAGTTTTTTTTTTCATCCACAAATCTCTATTTATAGAAGCATCATAAAGACCTCAATCTGTTTTTATCGCCTGGTAGTTGCCTTGTCTGTGGAGTGTGCAGGGGCCTGTTTGTATAGCACACTGTATAAAAGTGTTTTAGGCTACAACTTGGCATGTATTTATTAAAAAATTAAATAATGCCAGGCATCTTTTACGCCATTTATTCTGAATCTGATCAATCTATCGTCACATTGTCAAAAGTGTTTCATTGAAACTAATCGATAAAAGGTGGGACTACATACCCGACCGCATGCAGTTGCTGTAGTAAACACAGACATGTCAGCAGCATGATTTTCTGAGGCACGGGTTAGAGCTTTATTTAGGTCCAGCTGCAACCAGTGGAGTGGAAAAGCTGGTTGACAAAAAGACACCGAGGATGAGAACTTATCATCTGCGATCTCCAAATTGTGAAGCGAATGCTCACAAAACGTTAGCCTTTGACGCCACCTTGTGGTTTTATAGCAACATCACATACATTAAAAAAATTCATTGTAAGGTATTTTTACTTGCTCGTTACTTAAAAAATTGCTATGCTTGTTTCGTAGTTTTGTTTATAAAAATAATTTAATAAAGGGTATGCCATACTATTTAGACATATGCTCTTGTAAATGGCAGGTAGTTATACTTTTCACAAAACTATTTGCATTTTGTTAATTATTTAACATAGTATTATTAACACTTAATGACATTGTTGACCAATTATATTTGTACCACTGAAATTGAGGCCAAGAAAAATATTCATGACGCTGTTATAAAACTTTTTAACATTTATAAATATATTGAATGTAACATTGCACAACGTTAACATAGGCTGAGCATACTTATTGATTTAGTACATGCTAAATTATGCTATTTTTAACCAAGCATTGGGTCAGAAAAGGACAAACCAAAATGAACACAGGAAATGTTTATATTTTTAGCCAGCTGGGTTAAAACATCATAAGGTTGGGTTCGTCCTTTTTGAACCAACTTTGAAAATAACCCAGCATTTTTAGATTATGACAAGTGTGTATGTTTTCAGAATACAAGAGAAGTTATGGGGTGTTTGGTCATTTCAGACTGTATCCTCTTGAAGAAAAAAAAACATCATACTACTTATTAAAGGGGCCATTGCATGAAAATGTTAGCATTGCCACTTTGTAGGTGTGAGCAAAAATAGGTCATTGAAATTTGGTTTCATTATGATGTCATAAGGATATCTTATTAGAATAATACCGCCCCCTTAATCTGCACTATCCAACCACTGCACTGCCATTTAGTGCAGAGAGAAAGAGAGAGAAAAGAAGGACTTGACAGCACAATTGAGTTTGAACTACAACAAACCACCATCATTGTGATCAGTGTTTGCACTTCATCCGCTCATTTGCATTTTAAAAAACACACCCAAAATGACACATTTTTGCTCAAACCTACAAAGTGGCAATGCTAACATTTTCATGCTATGACCCCTTTAACAGTGAGACCAGGCTGACACAAAACATGAGTATCGCCACAATCCTGCCACATGATCATGAACAACTATGAATAACTTTGACAAACTGGCAGGATCATGACAGTATAGTTGTGTAATGGCTAATGCATAAGTGTCATGGTTCTGCCATCTTATCCTTTGGTTAATCTAGTCTTGGGGCAGGATCATGACAGGCCCATGTTTTGTGTGGGATCACGTGGTCTTAGTATAGGTTTTACTAGACCACGTTTTCCCGTTGTCCTGTCACTTTTACCTCGCTCCCTTGTCACCCTCATTGTTTAATCCATGTCACCTGTTGTATTCATTAGTTCTCGGTCTTTGTGTTTGTTAGTCTGTGCCTGTTCATTGTTGTACCATGTGTTGTTCCATGCCTTGTTTCATCCGTGTGAGTACTTTGTCAGTTTAGTCTAGTTTATCCAGTGTTTTGTGTTCTGTGTTCTGTGAGATTATTGTTCTGTGTTATCTAGTTTAGTGTCCCATCATATTCTGTAATCCTTATGTTATTTTGCTCCCTCGTGGGGTTGTTGATTTCTATTTTTTTTGTGTGTCTCAATAAATTCCCATTTTTGTACATCTGTGTCTTGCACTTGGGTTCTGTATTAGGTCTATGTATCGTGACACTAAGTTCTTTAAATTCCTTAATCAGGGCCGGTTCTAGATATTTGGAGGCCCTAGGCAAAATTTATGTTGGAGGCCCCTCACACCCCTCTAATTTTCAGAATAATGTGAGAACGTGTAACTTTATTTAATGCTGTCAGTAGTGACTAGCGCACATGGATTTAGCAGTTAGCCCCCCTTCCAAACTGGAGGCCCTAGGCATTTGCCTACTCTGCCTATAGGTAGCGCCGGCCCTGTCTTTAATACTAAAATCCTTTGTTTCTTCTCATGTAGTTTTACTTGCAGAGAAAATGTTGTCACGTTTGTATTTATGTGTCTTGTTTTTATTGTTATATAAACTGGCAGCTTTGTGGATCATATATTTACATATTGAGCATTCTGTTTTGTCTCTAAGGAATTCTATGAACATACAATACAGTATTACAAACGGGAAAACTAGCTTTTCTAGCTGTCAACATTCGGCATTTTAGTTTGCCATATACTGTAGCACTCTCCTCAACATCTCATCAGTTGCTGGTTCAAGAGATATCTGGATCCAACGATGCTTAAGGTAAGCTAATGTTGTTTCCTCTCTGGAATAAAAAAGTATTTATTCTGATAGATAAATCTTTGCACTATTGCAAAAGCTCTCTCAACCATGGGAATTATAATTACTGTAAACAATGTAAATCATGTGATTCATAATGTAAATAACACATAAAACATAAAAATTAAAGATCTATGACCTGTTTATTTCTAAACTGTGTATTTGTTCAACAGAAAGAGGTCAAGCCTTACTGGAATCTTTCAGTCAAGGTTTTACATGGGAATATCAAAATGAAATGCGACTACTGTAAGTCAAGAAGCCTATTTTATCAGTATCCAAATAACAACGTTAACTTCATTTTTGTTGCTTTTACTTTCTAAAGGATTTTCGAAAAATGCTATGACAGCAAGTTTAAGCGTGTGTGTTTTAGGGGTTGAATGACTTTTATTTAAAGTCGACTGTTATGACATCAAAGTTGAGTTGACGTCGACTAGTCGTTGATGTTAATTTTACAAAACACAAGAGATGGGACTGCTTTGCAACATGCCACAATTTATTAGCAGAACATTAATACAGATGCTGATTATACAGCTTATGTTGCAACTTAAATGAAAAAAAAAATACAGCTCATATGTTGCAACTTAACGTAACAATGCAACAATAACTCCCGTTTTAGAGCATTTTTTATCGATGCATGTCGGTATAACAATGCTTAAATTATACTGCTCCAATGTTGCAACTTAATTTTAACTAGGGATGGCGAAAACTAAACATTTTCTTGACTGGCCACCGAGCCTCATTAGCTGAAACCATTTAAAATATGCTACGCTGTTTGAAATAACAGCCATTTCGAGCTGCGCCTGCAATTTCGGCGCCTGCAATTTCGCAACTCTGTCGCATCTCTCTGCGCTCTGCCTCCGGCTCACACTGTTACAGACACGCACGCACGCGCACACTTTTTTAAATTTCCCACAGCGCAAAACGAGAGTCCCGCAAACGTGGTGCCGAATAGGAGGACAAATGGCTGCTTAGTTTCGAAATAGTTTAGGTACAAGATGATTGCGTTGAAAATAAAGGCGTTTGTGAAGCTCAGTTGAAAATTGCCGCGCTCATTTAAGAAAATGACAGCTCCGAAGAGACTGCGCTTTAGTTTGAGAAAGTGCAAACAATAATAAAGACAGGGGTCAACCATCGGTCAAACGTCATCGGTTAACATCCCTAATGTTAACAATGCAACAATACATAAAAAAATATAGTGATCAACGCGACTAGTCGATGTCAGGCTTAAAGTTTCACGACATTGCATTAAGGTAGACTAGTTGGTTTAACCCCTAGTGTGTTTACAGTTTTCAGCTGCGCTATCGTTTCGACTTGCTCTGTGTTTGTGACCTTGTGCTTTTTATTCCTTCACTTTTACTTTTTATGCAGTCTAAATTTAGCTTTTGTTTGTGCATTGGGTCAAGTGAATGAAAATTTAAAGGTTTAAATCTTTTTGCCAACACCCTATTTCTAAGCATATCACATATTTTTCTTAGTGTCTGAAGCTGACTGCTATGTTATCTTGAACTTACCCACGGCATCTGCCCGTACATATCGCACCAAGACGATTGCAAATAACAACACACCTGTATGGAATGAAACCTTCCACTTTAGGTTGCAGAGCAATGTCAAGGTAAACTAATAGGCAGCTGTCTGTATCTGTTATTATGTCTGGTGGAATGCCATCTGGTTAAAGTAAAATTCAGGCAATTTTTTTTTGTTAAATAACTTTATTTTTAAAAGTACATTCCTCTTTAAGATGCACATTGAGTCCTTGAGTTTAATTTCACCTCTCTTCTCCACCTCACAGAATGTTGTGGAGTTCCAGGTCTATGACAATGACCCGTATATGAGAGATAATCATATTGCCACTGTCCTGTTTGACATTGATAACCTCACACTAGAGAAGGAGAAAAAATTTTTCATTTTAAATGATACGGTGAGTGCTATGTCGACACATCATGGCATACAATTGAAAAGAAAACTTCAATAATATTTAACATGTGTATGTGGTGTTTCACCTTTTCTCCTAGACCAAAGATGAACTGTGGGTGGAGTTTGAGATGACAAACAGGTAAGAACTGCCTAGGATTTTAGTGGTCATTTGCCACAGCTTGCACCGTGCACATTGGGAGCAATGCCATGTTTTCCTCAATAAACATGTATGTTCATGCACATAAATATGAACTTAGTAGTGGTCCTGCCTGTGTTTGTCCATTGCAGCTCTGAGGTGCCGACCCCATGCATGTCTAATGGGGTGTTGGTGGTAAGAACCCATATTGCAGTTATATATATAATTTTTTTTTTTTTTTTTTGTTAAATGTGTCATTTGTGTGACATCAGATTATGTACTTATATTTTCAATATTATAGGCCACAGGTTCTGTCACCAATAACATTTTCAAGTACCAAAAGTATATAGATAATCTTTCCGGATAAGCATTATGTTGTCCTTTGAAACTAGGCAGGTCCTTTTTGTGAGCTGACGGTGGGGGTAGACAAGCTTCTTAAGAACTCTGGAGGTAAATGCAGATATTTGCATGCATACTACTAAGCAAATGTTTTCACACAAGTTATTCAAGAAATGACTAGATATTTGTTAGTCTAAAGACAATGTTATAGAAAACAAGCATTGAGCTCTATTAAATAAATTATATTCACAGCATATTTTAAAAATGAACAAATTGGATGACGTTAACAGAGCAATTTTAACTTGAATGATATGATCCTAGGGTTAAGTGGATCTTTGTTTTGTATCCTTCAGAGATACGTAATATGGTGTTGAACCTGAAAGGGGGATATAAAGAGGATCATGTCAACTCACAAGAGGAGAATCAGAAATTCTTAAAGACATTTTGTTATTACATCAATCGAAACCTGGAAACTGAACTTAATCTTACAGGTGTAATCCTTGGTGAAAATGTACGTCATCGACCCCAACAGGCATTGTTTACACGTGACAATTGTGGGAAGTACCCTCATGTATTTGTAACTTTTGCTGCTATAATAACAGTAATAATGCATTGTTTACATTTATTCTTTTGCTTTTAACCGTAGCCTGGAATCAGTATGGAAGACTCAGTATGTGAAATGATTGTTTTGAAAATGTTCAAGTTCCAACTTTAATGTTTTGTTCTTGTTCTGCACTTCTTGTGTTGTTTGTCCAGTCTGAGGAAAATCAAGTTGATGGTGCAAATCAAAAGAGTGAAGACATTGGCACTTCTATCCCTTTAAAACCACTACCATCCAATTACCAATTTACAGTGTCTTTGCCCCTGGCACAGGTGAGAACTAGCAAGACCATTGTTTATACAGTATTTGTGGACATTTGTGTGCATATAAACAAACCTTTCTAAAATGGAAAATGTTTTTAAAGGAAAAAGTTTATGTGGAGCTGAAAGCGGATGATCGGTAACAAACCTTAAATTAATAATTTTAATTAATTGTTATTTAGTTTTAGTTACAATGTGATACCAGACTTTGGGTTACAGTATCTTTTAGTTCTGGGAACTATTTAGAATTGGGAACCGTTTCGCGGAGACCAATCTACTTAGAGAAACTAACAAAATGCCAATGAACTTGCTGTCTGCTGGTCTGTCCAATGGTAACTCTCTATCCACAGTCAGAGTTGCCGTTGGAGATGGGTGGCACGTGTTCTACGATACAGTGGCATTTTTTTTTTTACCTCTCGCACGGTATCTGGGGGCGTGGAAACAGCTTCCCAGCCCGTCATCTTAGCTTTTGGGCATGATTCGTCTCTGCTATGGGATACAATTTTTCCGGCACCCCCAAATTCTCAGGCGTTTGTTTTACTGAGGTGAGAGCTGCCAAAGGACACGTACTTCGTGTGGAGATTGCTGTCCTACTGGCGAATGACGCAATCGAACCGGTCCCTCCAGCTGAGATGACGTCAGGATTTTTACAGCCCTTACTTTATTGTATCCAAGAAAAGCTCTGGCTTGTGACCGATATTGGACCTGCGTACGCTGAACCGTGCACTTCACAGAATGCATTCAAAATGCTGACGCCTTAATGCATATTTCCATGCACTCGTCCAACAATTGGTTCGCATCCATCGACCTGAAGGACGTGTACTTTCACGTATCGATTCTCCCCCGACACAGGCCATTTCTCAGCTTTGCATTCGAGGGGCGAGCATACCAGTACAAAGTCCTCCCATTCGGGCTCTCTCTCGCACCCTGTATTCACCAAAGTAGTGGAAGGGGCTTTAAAACCCCTGAGAGAGAAAGGTGCGTGCATTCTCGTGTATCTAGACGATTGGCTCATAATAGCTCAATCACGTCAGACTCTGTGCGATTACAGAAATTTAACTCTAAAACACCTAGCTCGTTTGGGTGTTTGGATCAACTGGGAACCAAAGCAATTTTTGCCCCGTGCATAGGATCTCTTTTCTCGAGATGGAACTGGACTCGATTTAACAGCATGTCTAACAGATGTGCGTGTACAGTCAATACTGCCTTGCCTGAATACGTTCACGGTCCCGCTAAAAAAATTTCAGAAGCTCCTGGGACATATGGCAGCAGCCTTGACACTGCTCGGGCTGCTCCATATGAGACCGCTTCAGTGTTGGCTTCACAACCGAGTCCCGAGAAGGGACTGTGTCCACCATGTTATCATAACACCAGCGTGTCGTTGCACTTTCACTCCATGGTTAGACCACTCGTTTCTGTGGGCTGGTATGCCTCTGAGACCGATCTCCAGGCATGCAATAGTATGCAGATGCCTCCAACACAGGGTGGGGTGTCACATTTGACGGGCTTGTGGCTTCAGGGGTCTGGATGACACCCCAGCTGCATTGGCACATAAACTGCCGAGAAATGTGGGCTGTGTATCTTGCGCTTGTCCGTTTTAGCAACGAGTTACGAGGCAAAGACGTATTAGTTCGCACAGACAACACTGCGACTGTTGTGTATATCAATTGCCAAGGCGGTTTACGCTCTCGTCACCTGTCGCATCTCGCCCGTCATCTCCTCCTATGGAGTCAGAAGCATATGAGGTCCATTTTTGCCATTTACATTCTGGGCTTGCTCAACACAAAGACACGCTCTCTCATGCTGTGCGCACGGCGAAGGGCGACTCCATCCCCAGTCAGTTCAGCTGATTTGGAAACGTTTCGGCAGAACGCAGATAGATCTGTTTGCATCTCCAGAGACAATCCATTGTCGCCTGTTCTATTCATTAACCAAGGGCACACTCCGTGTGGATGCACTGGCACACAGTTGACTGCGGGGTGTGCGCAAATACGCATTTACCCCACTGAGCCTTATCGCACAGACACTGTGTAAAATCAGGGAGGACAAGGAGAGCATGCTCTTAGTTGCACCGTATTGGACCACCAGGAGTTGTTTTCCAGTACTCTCGCTTTATGCATTTTCGGTTGACGATTTGTGCCTTTAGTTCGGGCCCGCTGCATCCAGCGTAACACTGAGACCCGGCCTGGCTACGTGGCCAAAGTTCCCACCACTCCTTTCAGAGATCAGGTGGTGAACTTGCAAGCACTGCCTTTGGAGGAGGCAGACCCAGCCATGGCTTTATGTCCTGTACGTTCACTACGTGTGTGTATATAGACAGAATGCAAAGCTTTAGGACCTCAGACCAACTCTTTGTCTGTTACGATGGTTAGCAGAAAGGGAAAGCTGTGACCAAGTAGAGGATGTCCCACTGGATTGTGGATACTATAGCCCTTGCATACCAACAGCAAGACGTGCCTTGCCCATTTAATTTACTTGCTCATTCTACACGTAGTGTAGCATCATCTTGGGCATTGGCTCACCATTCCTCGCTAACAGACATTTGTAGAGCTGCAGGCTGGGTGACACCTAATACATTCACTAGATTCTACAGTGTTCATATCAAGCCAGTATCCTCTCGGGTTCTCTCTTCAAACCAGTGAGAACACCAAAGGTCTGCTTATATGTCGGCTTGCAGCCTCTATTTTGGTGCTGCACATTTGCACCATTATGAAAGGCCATTAGTGCAAAATGTTTTTTGTACTCCTCCACTGCCATGATGGCTGTTGTTGCAGAGCATCGGCTGTCAGTCTATCACTAGCTGTATTCTCTGTAAACCTGTGTTAGGTTAGTTGTGTTCCCTACGTGGGGTTACTATGTGTGTATAGTCAGAGATGCTCATAAGTCTCTGAGCTTGAGTCCAAGTCAAGTCTCCAGGCTAGAGTCTAAGTCAAGTCTCGTTGTAACAAATAAAACTCAAATTACAAACATTTATAAAAAAGAACAAAGTTGCACATTAAGTAAGGCAAAGCCGGCCCTAGACCTTCGGGGGCCCTAAGCAAAATTTGGTCGGGGGCCCATTTGACCATTTTAAGTAAGGCCTAAAGAAAATAAATGACTACCTTATGACTATACTGTACATATTATATCTACAAGTTTTTTTTAAAAATTATGTTAATTATCATTTTACGCTGCTGGTCCTGAGTACGTATTTCGTTCTTATGTGGCAACATGTAGCCTACAGAATGACAATAAAAGATCCTGGGGTGGTCCTGGACAGGAATTATCATAAGCCAGGACTCGGCCTTAGTTTAATTAGAAAACATAACTAATTTTAACAAACATGTCTCACTAAAAACATTACTTGTGTGCATTTTGAGGCAAAACTAAGGGCACTGGTGTATTTTAAGATATGTCAGTGCAAGCTTTTTTAAATTTAGACAGCTCTTAGCCTACTTTTAATTTAGTCTAGGACTAGTTTAATTCCTGTCAGGGAAATTGCCCCTTGAGTTCTTGATTTGAGTTCCATGTTTGATGTCTTAACAGGAAAATATGATCCCACTGAACTGAATGGCAGTGCAGTGCAACGAACATACACTGATGAACTTGCTGATAAAAAAGACTGATAAAGTGATTTTCACTGACCATCAAAGAAACATTTTTTATTGACACCAGAGTCTAAGAGGCACAAACAACAGCCTATATATAATTTAAATGAAATAGTAAATAGAATAACATTTTAATAAAATATTATATAAAATAATTAGAACACTTCAATGTTTACATTTTTCAAATAAGCAAGATTAACAATAATATCTAAAACACCACAAACAAGATTAAAAGTAGCTAACATTCGCTATAACAACCACCTCACTATATATTATCCCTTATGTAAAAAGCATAACAAAAGTTAATAGGCTGAAGTTAATAGATGAGCTAAATCTGCGCATAACTGATCAACGGTGATCAGTGCGAGATGCGTTTTTCAACTTGTTCTATGACATATATATAAATATAAATATAAATATATAAATTTTAATTCCTTTAAACTTTTGTATTGGTGTTGAATTATTTGTACTATGAGCTGTTTATATTTCACACAAAAACGAATTTATACCACTAGACTTACGTTACATCCCAATATTTACTTAAATAATAATAATAATAATAATAAAAACTTTATTTTCTATAGCGCCTTTAAAAGTAGCATCTCAAAGCGCTGCACAAGAGAAAAAAGAAACAATTATACAAACAATATATAAAACAAGTCAAATATAAAACCACACACAATAAGAACGTCCTGTCAGGATAAGTGAGTTAAAAGAGAGTTCAATTTTAAGTAAAAGCTACCCTAAAGAAATAAGATGTAAGGGAGGATTTAAAAACACTAAGGGATTCTGCTCGCCTCATTGGAGCAGGCAAGGAATTCCAAAGCCTTGGAGCGACAGATGAAAATTCCCTATCACCCATAGATTTTAAACCGGTATTAGGAACTAGTAAAAGGCCAGTTTCAGAGGAGCGCAAAGCACGCACAGGGGTGTAGGCAACTAAAAGCTCAATGAGATAGTGAGGAGCCAAATCATTTAAAGCTTTATATGTAAGCATAAGAACTTTAAAGTCCACCGAAATCTGACAGGGAGCCAATGTAAAGACTTCAAGACTGGAGTACTAAGTAGCCTTTTCCAGTAATGAACAGTTTACCTTTGTTGATTCTTCTTATAAACATCTTAATGTAAATGCATTTGTTGGTATTTCAGTTGCATCTATTTAATAATAAAATACGCAAACGCGATCTCTTCCATTGCTGACGTTTGCAGTCCACAACACAGCGAGATTCATGAGGCGTCCGGCTTGCCTACAGTTATTTCACTCCTGCCCTTACTGCAGCCGTCTGCTCTCGTCTAAATTCCAGGCAAGGCAAGCTGCATCTCAAACAAGCCTAGTCTGACAGACAATGATCAAGTGATGAGTGACATCATAGGGTCAGTCAGGAACAAGATTTGCGGGGAACTCGCCATAATAAAAAACTAAATAAATAACAACTGTGCTTATCATGATGCCTGATAAAGAGCGCTGTAGGTCCATTTCTTTTTATTACTTTTATTTACTTTTGATGTATGATTTTTTTTTTCAACCACTAGCTGGCAGTGTCATTTAGTGGCTGGGCCGGCTCTGAAGTAAGGTCTAAAATTAGCATTAGGTACAGAAATCGAATTAAATGAATAAAAACACTGTCTTTGTTGTACAAATTAATTATTATTATTATTATTATTATTATTATTATTAGAGCAACAGGAGTGATTTTCTGTTTGTCTTGGGTTGTCTGATTAACATTAATGACACAGACTTAAAGAATAATTCTGGTATTTAACACTTTGAGTCTCATTAAAGTACAGTGATGGACACAGAAATTTTGAAAATGGGACGTGTCTTGACTTTTTGACTCGTTTAGAAGCGTCTCTTGACTGCTTCAGAATGGAAGTCAATGACGATGCACAAACATGTCATTAAAACAACACTTAATGTTTGTTTTCAAAACTGTACTACTCACTGAGTGGTTCGTGGTGTTCGTTGATGATTAAAAACGAATATATTGGCGCAATGTATGATTTCAATCAGTGTTATTTGCTATAGTGCAGTGTTCTTCACTCCCAATCCTGGAGAGCCGGTGTCCTGCAGAGTTTAGCTCCAACCTTAATCAAACACACCTACCTGTGATCTTCTAGTGATCTTGAAGACATTGATTAGCTTGCTCAGGTGTGTTTGATTAAGGTTGGAGCTAAACTCTGCAGGACACCGGCTCTCCAGGGCTGGGAGTGAAGAACACTGCTATAGTGGAACAATTTTTTCAGATACCTCACAACCGGGTATATACTTCCGCTCTATATTTGAGTCTGAAGCGTTAGCACACTCGGCGTGCCTGTCACGCGTCCTGCGAGAACAGCATTAGTGAAACAAAACACAGGAGCAATACTTTTAATAAGGTAGCCTAACATTTTCTAACAAACAAACATTCCCGTATCAGAAATAAGCAGCACAGTAATTACTGGCAACGTAAAGGGTAGGCTATTTAAATAAAACAACGAAAATAAATGAACGAAGTTCAACAAACTGTAATAAAATGGTAGCATACTTTCAAAATCAAGTTTATTTATAACACTTACACCATCCAATATGTTTTTTCATCAGCAGAACAATAAAGAAGATATTTTGCAGAAACCCCAGTGCTCCGTCATGCAAGTCAACCGATCCGCACACTTTAAGAGCTAAAGCATATATATATATACAATACAACAGTAATCCCCCATAACTCTGTGTGACATATTGACGTCGTGTGAAGCAAATCAATCAGTTTTTGCAAGAAACTGAACGTTATTTACAACACTATTAGCGTGAATGCCAAAGCAGGAAGCGCTCTCCGTTCGAGGCGATCTCTTCTACTGGTGGCGTTTGGTGGCTGTTGGCTATGGATGTTGGTCTCTCTGCGCCACCTATAGAGTGGGAGCGTGAAGCGCACTTTCTGCTTGGCAAAAGCTCTGCATTAACGCTGTAAAATATTTCAAAACTAAAAATCGAATGTCAACCCACGGAACGAATATTCGAATATTCTGGTCCAGCTCTACAAATATGGGAAAAATTTCTTCTGAGAGAAACTGAGCGAAAAAACTACAACCACATGTAAACAGAACCATTTCTGTTTCCCGGCGGCGGAGTGATATATATCAGCGAGCAATGAGTCTTCCAAGCGAAGTCAATGGAATTTTACAAAATCCAAAATAAAACACAACAGAAACTGTTTTTCGCTACACAACTTGTTTTTAATCATCAACGAACACCACAAACCACTCGGTGAGTAGCACAGTTTTGAAAATGAACGTTAAGTGTTGTTTTAATGACATGTTTGTGCATGGTCATTGACTTCCATTCTGAAGCAGTCAAGAGACGCTTCTAAACTAGTCAAAAACTCAAGACACGACCCATTGTCAAAATGTCTGTGTCCATCAGTGTAGTTCATCCAAAACAAACCAGAAATGAGACTCAAAGTGTTAAATACCGGAATTATCCTTTAAGTAGGTTAATTGAGGTTATTGTCTCTTTAAGAACAAATACGCACAGGTTTCTAACTGGTTTCTTAAGACAAACAAATGTTTTTATTAGAAAAAGAATACTGTGAGATAATTTTGTGTGTATGTGCCTGCATGCCAAGTGTATTGGTGTTTTGTTCGTTTCTCGAAGTAGATTGGTCTCCGCAAAGTGGTTCCCAATTTGTCGGTCATGATGTGACATCTCCGTTCCCTTTCTTCAGGGAACAAGGGTTACATACATAACCGAGACGTTTCAATCCATCCTTTTCTTATAGTAACAATGTTTATGTGTTATAGTTTTACTGAAGAGCTCGATGTACGTCTGGATTTTGATATCCCGAAGGAAGAAAATACTTTTCTGGTAAAGAGGAGTAAAGTTGTATCACAGGCCCTTCAGAAAGTTCTGAATATCACCACTCCACTTGAACCCAGCAAGGTATTACTGAGTAATCAGATACTCAGCAATTTATATATATTTTATATAAGGCCTACGATATACTACAGTCCATGCCCATGTCTAGCTCAAAAGTGATGTTTTTTGAGCATGTAGTTAAATGACATATACGGAAATCACTGATTTAAGAAAAAGTATACCGAATACCAATGATAAGCTACTTTGAATTAAATATTCATGTTAAATGCATTAATATACATGCTATAACATGTATAAATGTGTAAAGTGCAGCATTTCCATGTAAACTCAATCCCATGACATTGGAAACCCCAATGTCCCCTATCCCATTTACTTGGAAAAACCCAATTGCATTGCACATTTGGTCTGATGTGATTTGTGATTAATGTTTGTGTTTGACTCCTCAGGTTCCAGTGATAGCTGTGGTGTGTTCAGGAGGTGGGACTCGAGCAATGACGGGCACCTATGGAGCTCTTAGAGGTCTGCAGAAGCTCCAACTCCTTGATGCTGTCAGCTACATCACAGGGCTTTCTGGCTCCACCTGGTAAGCAAAAAAGCTACAGGCACAACAACGATGTGTGGCATGTTAAAAACTGAAAACATACATTGTAAAATAAAGAGTGCTAAAAAGATATGCATTATTAACTTAATTTTAAAATGAAAGCCGCCAATGGGTCACACTATAGTATAAATCTCAGTTATTCTAAAGAATCTGGCAGATCTGTTGTTAAGAACCTTTTTTCTCTGTTTTTCAGGACTTTAGCTTCTCTTTATGGCGACCCTAACTGGTCTAAAAGTGACATCATTAAGTTTATAGAGTCTTCACGGAAAGAAATCTCTAAAAGTACATTCAGTTTATTTTCCCGTGAGCAGCTGTTGTACTACAAAAAGAAGATGGAGGAAAGAGGAAAAGAAGGGCATATTGTCTCTCTTATTGACATGTTGGGTCTAGCTATAGAGTATCTTATACAAGGACAGGTACTAAATATAGAAATATTCTTTTGTAGCTATGTTGAAATATGATGTTGGATAGCAATAGTTTTTGAATTGGGGCATTATTTAAAATGTTGAATGTGTCCGTGATATAGTAAACAAGTCTATTACATCTATAAGAATGAGTTAGAGTGAAAATAACTACTGTAGATGAATTAATACATTTCTTTCATAGAAACCCTTGGGTACACTGACTGAAATGCAGAAGGCAGTGTCAGAAGGCCAGAATCCTTTACCCATCTTCACAGCTGTTAATATGAAGGACGGCAATTCAGAATTTACAGCAGAGGCCGGTATGTACTGTACTGTATTCTATACTGTACAATGTATTATAACATTGTACAATAAGGGACAGATACACTAAATACTAGAAAATATTTGTTCTGTTTGTAGTCTGGGGCACATCCATGCTCACTTTCACTGGGGCAGTACCTTTTGAAAAGGCCCTAATATGTTCTATTTAAGAACCTAAATGAATACATTTGGTACTAATATTTTCCCTTGAGGTACAGTACTAATTTGAATTCTTTAAAAAAAGGTGTAATTTTTAAAAGGTGACAGCTTGGGAACATTTTTACCCAGTGACAGCTTGGGGAAATTTTTGACAATTTTTATCTGACAGCGTACTGCACACAATTTTTTTTTTCAAAATTGTACAATTATAAAATACTTGGAGAATTGAATACTACCCTGTTTGGAGAGATGACCTGGTATTTCTGTGGAACAAACAAAAAAATTGAATAAAATACAATAAAGTATAAACAAGTATAAATGTAACTTCAACAAATTTGGCAGGTGACTCTATACAAACCGACATATAGTGTGTAATTTATACATTTTCCCAGTATGTATATTCCTGGGAATTGAAACGATGACTGGAGCACTGCCAGCACACCCAGTTCACTAATATAATTTACTGGAACATTCTGACTTGAATGGGATTGTATTTAAAGTACTGTACCTACAGTATAGGATTTTTTTAATCTAGTGCCCATTTGTTTTTTTTACACATTTAGAATGGTGTGAGTTCACCCCATATGAAGTTGGCATTTCTAAGTATGGCGGGTTTGTACCTGCTCAGAACTTTGGGAGTGAATATTATCTTGGTCACCTGGTCAAGAAAGTTCCTGAAACCAGATTATCCTTTCTGTTGGGTGAGTTTGAACGTGTACATAAATTAAAGGTGCTCTAAGTGAATTCACGCGTTTTAGGCCATAATTTATTTTTGTTTCATACAGCAAAACTTCTCCTTACTATCTGCCAGCTGCCTGTTCCCTAAACACACTGTAAAAAACTCTCTGTAGACAGCCCAGGCTCCACAAACTGCAACAAAACCAAAGTGGTCAAACCTACCACCACGAAACATAACAAAGTGTTCCAGCCAATAAACGACAAGAAGGATTTGGGAGTGGGGGTTGGGTGTGTTCATGACTCTTTCAGAAAGCACGGAAGGGAGGGGGAGGAGTTAGCTACACTCAGTTTTGTTTGAGAAAACTTCGAACCTCAACAAGAAGTGACGTCAGCCAGATTTGCATAGAGCTTAACTGTGGTTTATAACAGCTGACTTCAGTTTCTCTAGCCACACTCAGGCCTGATTACTGCAACACCTGTTCGCAATCGAGAATTCAGTTAAATAGAGGGTATGCACGTGATGTCACCTTTGGCGAAAGTGACTGCGGTTACGCACACTGAGTGGCAAAAAGTCTGAGCGACAGCGTTAGCATGTAGCATGAGATCCACAAAAATGCGTCTAAAATGAGGGAAGTTGTTGTCTGATCGACTGTGCAAACAGATTCAACAAGAATTAGTAGATATCATTTGGTAGTATTAGGCAAGACAAACATATATGTCGGCAAAAGAAATGTCTGGTCACATGCCAAAATCCTCGGACTAATGGTTGTTTGGTCATTGTTCATGACTCCATAAGATAAATACTGGGCAAAAATGGCCTGTATGGCAGAGTTCAAAGGCGAAAACGACTGCTAAGCAACAAGAACATAAAGGCCGGTCTCAGTTTTGCCAGTTTTGCATTTTGATCATCCCCAAGCAGGGCCGGCCCTGGCCAATTTGCTGCCCTAGGCAAGATTTCACCTGGTGCCCTTTAGAATCACAATTGTGTTCCAATCATTTTGTTCATAAACTTACACAGAAACAAACTGCACAGCTTTGTCTTGTTTTTCTTTATTTTGAAAATATTTTGGAAACCCGCACAAACACACAAACACATACACACAATACCCTGTTACTCAGGCATTTGATCTTGACATTGTTAAAATCTTGTCTTTTTTAGATGTTTTAACACTGTACATTTAACTTGAAATATTTAATTGTGTTCAAGAAAACAGCTCTTATTAATGAATTATTAGTAGCATGTTGTAGTGTCTCGGGAGATTGTGCTCATTGTTAAATAGCTTTGTGGCTATACTGCACTGAAGCGGCAGTTTAAAATATAAACCCAGAATTCAGCGAACGTCAAGAGCAAGAAAAAAACAATAAGGCCAAGATGCGGGATTTAAATTATGTTACACAGACCATGTATAAATTTCAATGTTTCTGGATGTCAATGTTTTCAACTTTGTCTGGTATTAATAAGCTGCACATTGGAGTGCTGGCTGCTCCCCGCGGTGCTGAAGACGCGTGATGGCACATATACACAGATATCTACGTGCAATCTATTGGAAAGTGGAGGAGTCATTAGTTGGGTTAGTAAAATAACGAAATTACAGCTTTTAAATGGAAGAAAAAAGGTTTTTTTTGTAAAGAGATATATTTTTTTTAAGTTTAAAAGTGCAGAACTCTTCTCAAGGGGAAGAGAGCTATACTTTTCCCCTTACGTGCAACCTATCGGAAAGCGCAGATGAGTTAGTTGGGTTAGTAAAATAATGAAATTATAGATTTAAGTACAAAATAGTATTTATATAAAGAGAAATATTGAAATAAAAAGTGCAGAACTCTTCTTAAGTGGAAGTAATAAAGTAAAATAACGAATAATAATTATATAATAACGAATAATAGTTTCCAATAGGTTGCACGTAAATATCTGTGCTGCCACCAGTACTCCGTCCGAGCGCGTCTTCAGCACCGCGGCCAGCACTCCAATGCGCAGCTTATTAATACCAAACAAAGTGAACAAATTTCTGTGCAGAAACATTGAAATTTAAACATGGTCTGTGTAACATAATGTAAATTCCGCGTCTCTGTCTGATTGTTGTTTCCGTTTTCTTGTTCTTGACGTTCGCTGAATTCTGGGTTTATATTTTAAACTGCCGCTTCAGTGCAGTATAGCCAGAGAGCTATTTAACAACACGATCTTCCGAGATATTATGCTACTAATAATTCATTAATAACTGCTGTTTTCTTGTGCAAAATATTTATATTATATAAAAAAATAATAATTTGGGCGCACGGACGCCCCAAGGGGTCGGCGGCGCCCTTAGCATTTGCCTATTCCGCCTATGCCCAGGGCCGGCCTGTCCCCAAGACTTTTCTGAAAATACTCTGATAAGATAAAAGTTGAACTTTTTAGAAGGTGTATGTCCCAGTAACACAGCGTTTCAGAAAAAGAACATCACACCAACAGTAAAATATGGTGGTGGTGAGGCTGTTTTGCTGCTTCAGGACCTGGAAGAATTGCTGTGGAACCATGAATTTTGCTGCCTACTTAAAAATCCTGAAGGACAATGTCTGGCCATCTGTTCCTGACCTGAAGTTGAAGCGAACTTGGGTTCTGCAGCAGAACAATGATCCAAAACACACCAGCAAGTCCACCTCTGAATGGCTGAAGAAAAACAAAATAAAGACTTTGGAGTGACCTAGTCAAAGTCCTGACCTGAATCCTACCTTAAACCTTAAAAAGGTGGTTCATCGGCGACAACCCTCCAATGTGGCTGAATTACAACAATTCTGCAAAGATGAGTGGGCCAAAATTCTTCCACAGCACTATAACAGACTCATTGCAAGTTATCGCAAATACTTGATTGCAGTTGTTGCTACTGGGGGGCCCAACCAGTTATTAGATTTAGGGGGCAAACAATTCTTAACACAGGGCCATTTGAGTTTGGATTTTGTTTTTTTCTTCATAATAAAAACCTTCATTTAAAACTGCATGTTGTGTTATCTATACAGTGTTAATGTATAAATATGCATATAAATGTTGTTGTTTTTTTTTGCACATTTAGGAATATGGAGCAGTGTTTTCTCTCTGAATCTGACAAGTATCTGGGCTGCCGCAACTGGCATCACCCCCTCATGGAGCCCAGGGGCTGAAAAGGAAGCGCGTAACACAAGTAAGAGTTTGTAATTGAGTATTAGGTAGGTTTAATTTACAATCAGCTGCCATGCCAACCAAAAATATTTACAAATTCAGAATTCAGGATAATACATGTTATATTTCAGTTGTGCATGATTACACACAGTGAGTTAATGATTATGTATCAATTATCTGTCACTCTGCATCTTTTAAAGAAACTGATAATAAGCCAAAACCACTCAGAACGTTTGTGGTGAGCCCAGTGGCTGACTCCGCTAAAATGGTGAGCAGTTTTATGAACAGTCGGCCAATCATCAGCCAGATGTCCAACTTTCTGAGGGGTCTGCAGCTACACCGGGATTACAGTGAGAACTCTGCCTTCGTTGCATGGAAAGGTCAAGAGCATACATATCACTGAACACAAGTGTTAAAGTGCTTAAGTCCCATGTTAAAAACAATATTTGAGGAATAAAGTACTAATATTTCGAGAATGATCTTATAACAGATGTTTAACAAAAATAAAGTTAACTCTATGCAAATAAACTTAATGATTTAGTAACATTTTTAAGTGAATTAAAGCTGCAAGCAGCGATGGAAGGGCCCTCGCACGCATGTGCACCGCCACCCTATGGCCTTAGTAAAGCATTGAACCAGGTGGATTTAAATTTAAGTGGGTAAATATAGGTGGATATTTAAAGGAACTTTGATATGCCATACCTCTTGTGTGCAGCAGGTGGTGCTGTGACTGTAACTGATTGTTGTTATATTGATGTGTTCAGGCCAGGACCCTTATCAAAAGTGTGAAGTATAGGGCAGATCGGACAATGTGTGCCTGAATTGCAACAGATTCCTGTTTCTTGGCGAAACATCACTCTTTGCGAGGCTGCCACGGACACGCCCTTCAACGAAAAGTCAAGATCTTCACAATTTATCATCACAAAGGGCTTAAGATCAGTCTCACCTGAAATGATAATGATTTGATTAAATCTCTGAGAACAGTAAATGACAGCGTAAAACAAGGCATTTCCTGCTACCTCTAGGTGCCGCTAGGACTGAAGCTGAATATTGGCATGGAAATGTGTTCAGGCCGGGACTCTTATCAAACATGTGAAGGGTGGGTCAGATTGGACATTGTATGCCTGAGTTAGAACAACATCCTGTTTCATGGGGAAAACGCTAAAATTTGTCAGGCCGCCACTGACACGCCCTCCAACGAAAAGTCAAAAGCGCCGCAATTTAACATCGCAAAGGCCTTTAGATGATACTGACCAAATATGATGATGATCGGATTAAATCTCTAGGAGGAGTTCGTTAAAGTACGAAGCTTGGAAATGCCAAAATTTGCACAGAAATCACAGTGAAAATTCAAAATGGCCGACTTCCTGTGGGTTATAGAGCCTGGTTCCAAGGGACTTTTTTGTAGGTCTTGGGGTGATAGATGATCCTACCAAATTTCGTATCTGTACGTTTTTCGTAGCGGGAGGGTTGTTCTTTTGAAATTTTGCAGGTGGCGCTATCGAGCCATTTCTACACGCCCACTTCTGACGTCTATACCACATGTACATTTTCGTCACTTCTGACACGTGTGCAAAGTTTCATGAGTTTTCGAGCATGTTTAGGCCCTCAAAAATGCGATTCATTTCGGAGAAGAAAAAGCAGAAGAATCTGATCAAAAACAATAGGGCTTTGCACCTATGGTGCAGGACATTCTGGCCTGCTCCTCGGTGCTCGGGCCCTAATAAAGCCAAGGTATTGAAAGCTTTACTTGGAAAGTGACTTCTGCATATCTTTCAGTTACATTTGCACACTAAAGGTTCTGAATATGTGTGCTTTATCATTTTTTACAACTGATGCTCACATAACAGTATAATTCATTTTTGCACAAAAAAATTTCCTAGCTGGAATGACAAGTCTTTGTTTATACTAATCCATTACATTCAAAGCAGACTGATGAGTTATCATTAATTACCAGTTATTAAGCACTCATAGATTTACTATAATTTTTTAATAATACAGTGAAGTTGCAGCATGTCTGTTAAATGATGTAAATGCCATTTAGTGTTGTCTGGCATTACATGAAATATATTCTTTTTGCACCTGAAAATCTGTTGAAAATCATGTGGTTAGAATCACTTTCTGTTACATTTTTAGACATTCTAACCCAAACCCCATCTCGAACCCCAACTCCAGGCGAGAAATGTAGAAACCAATACATAACAGTACATCCAAACCCAACCCCAAGTGACAATGATTTAAAAATAGGGGAATAAATGAGAAAATGATACATAAAATAACACGAACAAAAAAGTCGTGCCACGGACCCAAAAAACTGTTTATAGACATTTGTACGGGTGACACAAAAAATACATTTATGCTCAAGGCACAAAAAGGCGAATTTGTGCCATGGACACAAATAAATTAAGTACATTTTTCATGACTTTAACACGACTTTCTGTGAGATCATGTTGGTTTTGGCATACACTATAGTCTAACACAACCTTACTGGTTTATCTGCAGAAAAACATGCAGATGCCTTTCCTAACACCCTGACTCCAATGGATTCCCTGCTTAGCTTAGTTGACGGTGGATTTGCCATCAATTCAGGATTCATCCCTGTGTTAGGCTCTCAAAGACATGCAGATGTCATTCTTTCTCTAAACTACTCCTGGGACCAAGACCAGTTTAAAGTAAGTTATATCTGTTCGCTTGGTAAATGTTTGGTTTAAGTGAAATATGAAAATGCAATATTTGTTTGTTGTAAATTTTTTGTAATGTTTGAATGTACCCAACAGATCCTGAAGCAAACTTATGACTACTGTATTGATCGCAAGATTCCATTTCCAAAGATTGATTTCAAAAAGATGGAGTCAGAGCCGATACAGGAAGTTTATGTGTTTGAGGATCAAGAAAATCCAGAGGCTCCTATAGTGATTCACTTTCCCTTTGTCAACATCACATTCAAACAATTCAAGGCTCCTGGTAAGCACTCCCAACACTTTGGGCATTCCATGCTGATTCATAATGCAGCTTTTGTAAGGCAGTACTATATTGATATTCCTCAAACATTCTGATTAAGGCCTTGCTCAAAAACCTCTCTGCAATAAAGATTATAATGATGTGTTTGATGCAGGTGTGAAAAGAGTTGGTGAAACGGAACTGAAGGAGGGAGATGTTAATGTTGACCTCACTGGTGACTCCTCCCCTTACATCACTCGCAACATTACATACACACCGGAGGACTACGACAAGTTAATTAACCTCACTTCCTACAACATCCTAAACAACAAAGATGTCATTTTGAAAATGCTGAACCAAGCAGTTAAGAGGAAATCCAAATAAAAGGACAAGTTCATGTCACAAAAGTCGTAGGAACAGTGATCTGGATCTTTTTAGTATTTGCTTTACTTTTCTGGATGGACATTTTAATTTAATCCCTCACTATGTCAACAGTGTATGCATAAACGTTTTATTGATGTTAACACCTGAATAAAATAAGAGCATTTGTCAATTTATGTTTTGTTGGAAATCCATTTACTCTATTGTACATATGCCCTATTGGAAATCCTAATGTTTTTCATAAGACTGTTTTAAGGTTTTAGGGCCTTAAAAAAGCTCAGAAACTCTTGAAAATGTTGACCACTTGTAAATGATCCAGTAAGGCCTACAGGAAGCCTGTTAAGTCTTTTTTAATGCTTTTAAATTGTCAAAAACTACACCTGTACCATATAGTGTACCCAAAACTCTAATACAGTTAGTTGATTGGCTGAAATGAATAAAACTTCAAATATTTAAAAAAATATGTATAGCCTCTTAGATGGATCATAGAAAGAAGGACCTCTGCATAATGTTTAATTTACACTGTATTAACAAAACTAGAAATCTAACTTTTTTGAATTTGTAAAATGACCAAGTCCAATGCATTTGAACAACGGAGATTGTAGAATAGCAGTGAAAGCTAAGTTTATAAATGTGTTGAATGTAACATTGAACAACATTAACATAGGCTGAACACATTTATTGATTCAGTACATGCTAAATTATGTTATTTTTATCTTGATTGAGGAACACATTTTTGGTTTCTACAGCATAGAATGATGTTGGACAGTAGTGCAGTAAGGTATACAAGTAAGGCCATCATTTACAATGTACAGTTTAATTTAGTACTGTAAGTACAGGTATATAAAATGGCCAATTTATGTTTACATGTGTTTATGTTTGTAAAATGTAAGAATTCATGTGTTCCCCAGTTTGAAGGGGATATCATTTTTATATATCTTTATTTAATTATATCTGATATTATTAATATATATTACTCAATGAACTAGAAATGTGTAAGATGATTTTTGCATTTACATAAAATAAAGAGAATTGCAGGTAAAACTGTTCCTGTTACCCAAGCACAGATTAATTTTAAAACACCGTAATGGGCCAAGTCATCAGAACCGAACCGAAAACTGTGGACAAGAACCGAAAATTGAATTGAACCGTGGACAAACTGTACTGTTGCATCCCTAATGTGTATGTATGTGTTACCAACCGGAGCAGGCCACTAATGCCCCTCCGGACGGTCCACCTCGAGGAGGTCCCCAAAAGCACCCCAATGACCAAACACGAGACCAAGTAAGTACAGTTAAAACAAACATTATTTAAATTAGTTAAAATCAACTGGGATGGGGAAAGGGGGATTTAAAATAGCTCTGACGTGTTCCTTTATTTCTGCAGAGGAGGAGAGGGCCAAGGGTAAAAAGGATGGAGCTCCTTCGTCCTGGGGTAAGTATTAGGACTTCCTAGAGGTTCTATTCCTTGTTTCTCCTTTTTAGTTGAACACGTGGCGCCTTCCTCTGATTCCTGGAGGCAAAATGGAACACAATTAATGGATGTAGGGGTGCGTGATCGACTCCGTAGCTCTCCAAGCCGTGCTAAGTTGTTTGGCTCCCAGCTTGTCTCAGATGCCTGTTTCCGTCCTACACACACAAGAGACAGGTTAGAGGAAATCTGGTGGTTGGGGAGGGGGACCAGGGAAACCAAACTAACAAACCATCCCTGGTACGGACATTTCCAGGAGTGGAAGTTGTTGTTGCAGGAGTAAATTTGCCCTGCTTGTTTGATACAGGCTCACAAGTTACATTGTTCAGTGAAACTTTCTTTCAGAAATGACTGTGTGAAGAGCAGAAGCGAAGTCCACAAGATCTGCACTGGCTTTCAGCTAATGGACTACAAATCCCATATACTGGCTACGCCATTTTGGATATTTCAGTGGGAGGAGTCACTGTGCCAAGTAAAGGGGTTATTATTGTAAAGGATGAGTGCCTGAGTGCTGAAAGAGGTATCCTAGGGATCAATGTCATTTCACATTGCTGGAAAGAGCGGTTTCAGGGAGTCCACTCTGGCCTGACTGTCTTTGGTACAACCATGTCACATGAAGCAAAAGGGAATAGGAGAGTGCTTTTGCTTTCTGTCAAAAGCAGAATATGCCAGCACCCATATCACCCTATGGCCCAAGACAGCTTGCCCACTGAAGCTAAGCAGGGCTGAGCCTGGTCAGTGCTTGGATGGGAGACCACATGGGAAAACCAGGTTGCTGCTGGTAGAGGTGTTAGTGAGACCAGCAGGGGGTGCTCGCTCTGTGGTCTGTGTGGGTCCTAACATCCCAGTATAGTAACGGGGACACTATACTGTCAAAAAGCACCGTCCTTCGGATGAGACGTTAAACCGAGGTCCTGACTCTCTGTGGTCATTAAAAAAATCCCAGGATGTCTTTCGAAAAAGAGTAGGGATGTGTCTTCTCTGTCTCCTTTCCACTAATAAGCTGGTGTGGTGGGTGTTCTGGCGCAATATGGCTGCCGGTTGACTCCCCAAGACCCAGTCTATTTGCCCCCTAACAGTGAGGTGGTGCTGTGGACACACCTTTGTGGTGCAGAAACCAGGTCGGATATTTGTGCTTTGGTGGAGGCCCTAGAAAGAGATGATGAGTGGCAGGTGGCCAGGACTGTTACTAATGTGGTGGGAGGACGCCCCCGATAAGGGTTTGTAATCTCAATCCTTACCCCATATTGATACCTCAATGCCGCCCCCTTGCTAATATCTTCCAAGTTGATCCAAGGCAGATTCGATGAGAAAGGGACCTTGTCTAGAAGAGCTTGGATCCAAGAGCGGTGGAAGTGGATATCCAGACTAACTATATTAGTACCAAAGTTCAGCATCCAGTTAGCCTGCTGAAAGGTGAGGGTTTGACAACAGATCAGCAACAGAAGATGGATTCACTGTTGCAGCAATGGAGAGACATCTTTGCAGCTGACGATGAGGACTTTGGTCAGACCAATGCAGTCCTCCACTCCATAGCTACAGGTTCTGCACCGCCCAGTAGGGAGTGCTACAGGCCAGTTCCACCATGCCTTTACCCTGAATTGAGGGAACTTCTGCAAAAAATGTTGGATAATGATGTCATAAAGGAAAGCTCCAGCCCTTTGGCAGCACTGGTTGTCTTAGTGAAGAAGGATGGATCCTGCCGTTTTTGCGTGGATTATAGGAAGCTGAATGCCCTAACCCACAAAGAGCCTATCCCTTGCCCAGGATAGAAGAATCCCTCACCAGCCTCAAACTAGCTAATTGGTATTCTACTCTTGACCTGGCCAGTGGATATTGGCAAGTAGATGTGGACCCAAAGGACAGGGAGAAGACTGCATTCACTTCACCCTTGGGCTTGTGTGAGTTCCAGAGGATGCCCTTTGGCCTCTGTAATTCACCCACAATCTTTCAGCTTGGATGATGTTGTTGTACACTCCCCAGATTTCGACACCCATATTAATTACCTAGAGGAGGTTTTTGAGAAGCTGGCAGCCCATGGCTTAAAGTTGCAGCCCCATAAATGCAACCTGTTCCAAGGAAAAGTCACCTACCTTGGCCATGTTATTTCTGGTGAAAGAATTAAGCAGGTATGATCATTCCTAGGGTTTGTGGGGTACTACTGAAGATTTGTGAAGGGTTTCTCTAGAATAACAGCACCTCTGAAAGTCTCTTAGTAGGTTCTGCTAGTATTCAGAGAGGAAATGTGGCCATTGACTGGACCCCAGACTGCCAGACATCATTTGATTCCCTAAAGACTGCTCTGGTGAGTGCCCCAATCATGGCATATGCAGATTTATCAAAACCCTTTCATCTTTACACTGATGCCAGTTTCGGAGGTTTGGGGGCTGTGTTGGCACAGCTACAGGATGGTAGAGAGAGAGTTGTAGCTTATGCCAGCAGGAGCCTTAATCCCACTGGATTGAATTTGGGTATTGTTGAACCCTGGGACAGAACATTGAATAATTCATTGATTTATTGTTTCCCTGGGCCTTGGAGATGCTATTTTAAGATTGTTATCATCAAATTTATGTTAAAAAACTAATAAAAAAACTATTTTTATATATTTTTTGTCTTTCTCATTGTTTTGGTAAGTCTGGGAAACTATATCTAAATTTTTATTTGACAGTCTTTCAATCTGTTATATCCGCTCGCAGTCTTTGCCAGACATACAGAATCGATTTCCGAATGCGAGGGAATGAATCACATATGAGGCTCCTTTTTCAACTAGAATTATCCGTGCATTTATATGGAACTATGCTTTAGGAGCTATCCATCTTTACTCTCCTCCCTCCTCACGGTGCATTCGGAGATCGATACATCTTTACTGGCAAGATGGCGGCGAGCGGACGCCAAAACAACCAAAGTCAGTTGTTCAAAACCTTCTTTTTAGTAGGGGGTGTACAGGATAGTCAGTATTTGTTTCTGTATTTGTATTCGGATGAAACCGGAAGTTTGTCATATTACATGAAAATGGCATTTTAAATGAATTTTTGCTTTTATAATAATTATAACTTAAATAACTGTAAATATTTATTAAAAATAATTTAATCAAAAAGACAAATATCTTGATTCTCATGACTAATACACATGGAAAACAAACTTCTCATTTTCAAAGCCTCATACAGCTTGTGTCTATGTGTGTTGAACTTGAGAGCGTGTTGACTGTACATCACCTTTAAGCGTTTATTTTTTTCTTTCAGCACAGTTACATATGTGATCCATTCTCTCTAAATGAGTGGGAGGTTTTCAGAAAAAATAAGTAGCCTACATTAATCCCTCGTCTAGCGATTCAAATACTATAGTAATTAAACATCTAAACGTATTGTTATTTGTACGTTTTCTGAGAGTGAAATGATTAACCTAATATACTTAGATGCGTGTCATGTCTGACATCTTGCTTTCTGTTTAAAAACATGCAGGAATTTGAAAATAAAATGAAGGACTTGCTTGATGTTTAAATTATTAAGAGAAATAAAGTTCGGGAGTGATTTATGTTAAAAAGTTATTAAGATCGACAAGACTCGCGCTGATCCGAAACGCAACGCACAGACACGCAATTACGTGCACTGACAGAATAGTTCACAAACATCGGTATGGACAAGAATTTACGAAAGCATAATAAGCATTACAACAAACTTGCTAAGCTCATTATTATCGAAGTCCATAGGCTACAGAGTGTGTGTGAACAGAATGAATTGTTTAAAAAAACGTTCTCATTAATCTTCATCTAAATTAATAAATAATCAGATATTCTTTTAATATTTTAAATATCAGTATGCTCTATTATTTAAAAATCAGTTTTGACTTAGTTCAAAACAAGCAACATGATTTTAAACAAGATAATTAGAAAGATTTAATTCAAATGTTTCAGTTGTTATTTACTTTATTTTTATGATAATTGCAATTCATGTCATAATCTTCAGTTTAAATTTTGCTTTTGCTTTGGTATATAATAAACTTTAACCTCTCGACGCGCACTAGTCTAATTATAATGTGTGAACAGTTTCTTATCTGCTATTTCTTATCCTGGACTAAAAGTATCACTAATGTATTTCTAATACAGGAAAGGCAAATTAGCATGTTACCTTTTACACAAGAAAATGATTCAATAAATAAATAAATGCCGGGAGTTTAACCCCCCCAAGGGTAGACCCAAAGTTACGCCCTTGCAGACGTATATCCTGTGCGATATCAGGTCCCTAATGAACGAATAACTAAGACTATGGGAATTTATAAATAATCAAATATCTAAATTATGTTTAACAGATAATTGGAATAATGCACAAAATTCTTGCTATATTAAATTGGAGTCAGATTATAATTTAAACACAGAGGTCAAAGAAATTAAATTAATCCTGATATGGAATTATTCTGTCAGAAGTGCCAAGAAAAGACAAAACACGCTGATACCTTCGCCCACGCCATTGGATACCGTCGTTGGGCCGATGGGTGGTTCCTTACATGTGTTAAAAGAAGTTTGATATTAGCAGCGTTTTTAAGATTTTTTACTAATTCCAAAACAGCTTAGCGTTTCTAAATAGGGGACTCGTAGAAAATGTAATTCATGTCATTTTATAGATCGCACTCATTCACTTCACACATTATTCGTCTTTAAGAGGTTAATAATTAAGCGCTGTTCCAGTAAACATGTGATTATGTCTTGCCGAATATTTTTTCTGTTATTCGGATTAATTCGTTATTCCTTTTGAAGCTATTATCCGTACACTTCCGAATAATGTTTTCGGCTTGAGGCACATCCCTACTTTTTAGTAAACTCTGTGTACACAAACAATGTTCTCAATGCTCGAGTTCACGTGTGGACACATGTGATACTTCGAGCAAAGTATCATGTTGTTTCGAGCCGCCTTAGTGTTGTAAAAATAGGGATTTTGATGCTCATTACATATTATAGGCATAGCTCCTAGTTCATTTGCCACCACTTCAGGTATTCAAAATGGCGGAAGACAAGTTTGAGATGTGAGTGACATCAGCTGATATTCATGAATACAATGAGTTGCAGTTTTTCACTCAAATGATAACTGACGCTGGACTGTAATAGTTGTGTAATGGCTAATGAGTTCTTTAAATTTTCTTAATACTAAAATCATTTGTAGTTTTACTTGAAGAGAAAAGTTGTCACATTTGTATTTGTTATATGTGTCTTGTTATTTTTCTTTATATAAACTGGCAGCTTTGTTTGTACATATTGGGCATTCTGTTTTGTCTCTTAATCTGCTGTCATCATTTACACAGTTACTGTAAGAAAATAGACATCCATATAAAAAGTTCTGTGTTTGTCTTTCTAAGACATGAGATAAGGACTAATTCTATGAATGTACAACAGAGTATGACAAGAGGGAAAACTAGCTTTTCAAGCTGTCAATATTGACATTCGCCATTTTACATAGTTTGCCATATAGCACTCTCCTCAACATCGCACCAGCTGCTGGTTTAGAAGATATCTGGATCCAACAATGCTTAAGGTAAGCTAATGTTGTTTCCTCTCTGAAATAAAATTATTTATTTTGATAGATAAATCTTTGCACTATTGCAAAAGCTCTCTCAACCATGGGAATTATAAATATTGTAAACAATATATGTAAATCATTTGATTCATAATGTGAATAACACGTCAAACATAAAGATCTCTGAACTACTTATTTCTAAACTGTGTATTTGTTCAACAGAAAGAAGTCAAGCCTTCCTGGAATCTTTCAGTCAAAGTTCTACATGGGAATATCAAAATGAAATGCGACTACTGTAAGTCAAGAAGCCTATTTTATCAGCATCCTAACTGTTTGTTGCTTTTACTTTTTTAAAAGATTTTTGAAAAGTACTATTACAGCAAGTTCAAGCTTGTGTGTTTACAGTTTTTAGCTGTGCTATTGTTTCGACTTGCTCTGTATTTGTGGCCTTGTGATTTATGTTGCTTCTTCACTTTCACTTTTTATGCAGCTTAATTTTAGCTTTTGTTTATGTGCTTTGGGTCAAGTGAATAAAAATGTAAGAGTTTAAAATCTTGCCAACACCATACTATTTTTAAGCCTATCCCAATTTTTTCTTAGTTTCTGAAGCTGACTGCTATGTTATCTTGAACTTACCCACTGCATCTGCATGTACATATCGCACCAAGACAATTGCAAATAGCAACACACCTGTTTGGAATGAAACCTTCCACTTCAGGTTGCAAAGCAATGTCAAGGTAAACTAACAAGCTGTCTGTATCTGTTATTATGTCTGGTGGAATGCCATCTGGTTAAAGTAAAATTCAGGCAAAAATGGTTCTTATGTCAACTCTCTTCTCTACTACACAGAATGTTCTGGAGTTCCAGGTCTATGACAATGACCCGTATATGAGAGATAATCTTATTGCCACTGTTCTGTTTGACATTGATAACCTCACACTAGAGAAGAAGGATAAAAAATGTTTCATTTTAAATGATAAGGTGAGTGCCATGTCGACACATCATGGCATACAATTGAAAACATCAATAATATTTAACGTGTATGTGTTTCACCTTTTCTCATAGACAAAAGATGAGCTGTGGGTGGAGTTTGAGATGACAAACAAGTAAGAACTGCCTAGGATTTTAGTGGTCATTTGCCACACCTTGCACAGTGCACTTTGGGAGCAATGCCATGTTTTCCTCAATAAACATGTATGTTCATGCACATAAATGTGAACTAAGTAGTTTTCTTCCCTGTGTCTGCCCATTGCAGCTCTGAGGTGCCGAGTCCATGCATGTCTAATGGGGTGTTGGTGGTAAGAACCCATATTGCAGTTTTATTACCTGGTTCAAGTATATATATATATATATATATATATATATATATATATATATATATATATATATATTTGTTTTTTCAAATGCAATATTTAAGCTCTTAAATTGGTTAAATGTCATTTGTGTGACATCAGATTAAGTACTTTTAGTTTCAATATTATAGGCCACAGGTTCTGTCACCAATAACATTTTCAAGTACCAAAAGTATATAGATAATCTTTCCAGATAAGCATTATGTTGTCCTTCGAAACCAGGCAGGTCCTTTTTGTGAGCTGACAGTGGGGGTAGACGAGCTTCTTCAGAACTCTCGAGGTAAATGCAAATATTTGCATGCAAACCACTAAGCAAATGTTTTCACACAAGTTATTCAAGAAATGACTAGATATTTGTTAGTCTAAAGACAATGTAATAGAAAAAAGCAAAAGTATTGAGCTCTATTAATTAAATGATATTCACAGCATACTCATTGAATAAAAACGAACAAACTGGAAGAATAAAGTATTTTTCGCTTTAATGATATGATCCTATGTTTAAGTGAATCTTTGTTTTTTATCCTTCAGTGATTCGTAATATGGTGTTGAACCTGAAAGGGGGATATAAAGAGGATCATGTCAACTCACAAGAGGAGGATCAGAAATTCTTTAAGACATTATTTTATTACATCAACCGAAACATGGAAACTGAACTTAATCTAACCTCTGTAAGTGTAATCTTTGGTGAAAATGTCTTTTTTGCTTTTAACAGTAGCCTGGAATCAGTATGCAAGACTCAGTATGTGAAATGATTGTTTTAAAAATGTTCAAGTTCAAACTTTAATGTTTTGTTCTTGTTCTGCACTTCTTGTTGTGTTGTTTGTCCAGTCTGAGGAAAATCAAGTTGATGGTGCAAATCAAAAGAGTGAAGACACTGGCACTTCTATCCCTTTAAAACCACTACCATCCAATTACCAATTTACAGTGTCTTTGCCCCTGGCACAGGTGAGAACTAGCAAGACCGTTGTTTATATTTGTAGACATTTACGTGCATGTAAACAAACCTTTCTAAAATGGAAAATGTTTTTAAAGGAAAAAGTTGATGTGGAGCTGAAAGCGGATGATCGGTAACAAACCTTAAATTAATAATATTAATGAATTATGTTATTTAGTTGTAAAATAATGTGATACCAAACTTTGTGTTACAGTATCTTTTAGTTCACTTTCAGTCGGTCACTACAATGTCATGTCATGACCGACGAATTGGGAACCGCTTCGCGGAGACCAATCTACTTCGAGAAACTAACAAAACTGCAATTAACTTGGCATAGAGGTATTTGCATCTGCCGGTGCCGCCCCGCCACACGGGTATTTAACGAGAGGCAGGTGCGTTTACCTAATCAGCTTTATTTGCTTTGAAAGCTCTCTCCCCTCTGTGCTTCATCAGCTCAGCATAGCGCAAAGAGTGATTTCCACTAAATGAGCAGCTCCGTTTGAATTTGTGTCTTTTTAAAGACAGCCATTTTCTCGTGTCACGGCGAGTGTGTCTTTTTAAAGATGACATATCGTCCGTGTTCTAGTTCTGGATGTGACATGTCATGGGTCCCTGGGGTGGCCACGATAGTTGTCTCGTGCCTGTTTATACAGCACGCTGATGCAGCGTTCGTGGAGGGCTTGTGTTCTGCTTGCATGAACATGACCCTCTTGGATTTGCAGAGACGGGTTTTGTACCTCCGGGAATGTCACCCCCCTTTCTGTTGCGTTAAAGGTACGGTGGCAAAACTTCGTAAAAAAGAAAAAGTTGTTCTCCATATAAGGTGCTGAATCGGTCTGCCGGTTCGTCCAGTGGCTCTCTGCATCCTGATCCACAGTCAGTTCCAGTTGGAGATGGGTGGCGCGTGTTCTACAATGCCCTCATCCTCTGTCAGTCCTCACGAGGATTCTGTGTCTGTCGCAGCATCGGAAAGGGGAGTCTGTCTATTTCGGACGCTGACTCAGATCCACTCTCCCTGCGGGTAGGGTTGCAAAGCCCTTCTGCTTCTGCCCTGCACGCTATGGCGTTGCTGCGGGTTCATCAGGCTCTGAGAGACCTGCACGAGGGAGCTCACAACCTGGTGGTCTTTTCTGATCTCTCTGTAGCTACTGACCTGGCGCTTGGTGTGACCAAAGTCACCACAAAGCTGTTGGTTGTGCGATATTCACCCTGGTGGTCCTAGAGCTACATTTAGCTGTGTCTCGCGGACATGAAGTAGGTTGAAAAAAATTAGTCTCCTGAATGCTCTGATTTCCCAGACCGGCCTTTTCGGTGATGCCGCTGAGAGCAAATAACAGCTCTCGGCCACCCAAAAACAGACTGAGGCCATCTTTCCGGGTTGGAACCCAGCTGCCCCTTCTGTTTCATCTGTGCCTCAGGCTGCTCCTCATAGAGGGCACCCTGCTATGGCTACCATCGTTCCTTAATCCAGGCAGCATTTAGGAATCCACCGTAACCACCTCGACCTGCCCGATTAGCCCGCTTCCCGAGGTGGGACACATAGACCAAGCGGCCCTGAGTCGGGTGACCTGGAGTTATAGGGGATCGCTCTTCAGAAGCTGGTAAAGGCACCACTCTCCCCGGAGGAGGGCCGTGTGGGCAACCCTTGGTTTTCAGCCGGTCCCATGACCATGAACAGAGCGAATTCCTCCTTCATTCCCAGGTCTTCAGGAGGTTTCTGGAGATTTGAGTGGGCTCATAACCCTTCCTTATCCTCCGGCTCTTCACAGGAGTGCTGGAGACACACTCGGGCTCATAACCCATCCTTCGTCTCCAGCTCTCCAGAGGAGTTGTGGAGCTTCATACAGACTCATAATCCATCATCCTCCCCTTCCTTCATCGCCAGCGAGAGCCTCGAGTGGCTTGGGAATACTACAAGGTCTCACCTGCTCAGCCTAGAGGTCTTCTCGGGTCCAAAGAAATGTACCCGACTCGAAATGACCCGAATCACTTTATACAGAACCCGATGTGTATAAATATCTTTTTTTAAAGAAAGACCCGACCTGAGAAAATTTGACCCGAGACTAGTGGCATTTTTTCTTAACCCGACTGGACCTGAATATAAACGGCACCATCGTGTGTGCAGTCTGCAGCCCCGCATGTAGCAGTCACACAGAACTAAACGCTGCTGGTCCCGTAAACCAATTTGGCGAGCTGCTCCATATGTTTGAAGACGACACCCAGGTAATCGCTAAAATGTACATTGACTGACATGTCTGTCTCAATGAAAATTAACCTACCGCCAGCCACACAATGTCGCAAGCGCTCTTGGCAAACAGAGGAGAGGTTTGAAAATGACATTGACGTACACAAGCGAGAGAGTTCGGGTTTTCGGTCCGTTTAGCAAAACACATTCATTTTAAATTATCCGAGACCCGTTGCCGCTAATATTATACCCGACCCATGTCCGAGGCACATGTGAAAATTTTAGACCCGAACCCGATCGGGTCTCAGGTCGTACCACGGGTTTTCGGATCTAAGTGGACCCGTGAAGACCTGTGTTGCACGATGCATCGATACTTCAAAAGTACCGCGATTCTCAAAAATAAATAACGTCACGGTTCCTAAATATATTAGTATCAATACTTTTAAGAACTAACGCGTCCCAGATTTGAACGTGACACATTACATGTTTGTGCGTGCAACGCACGTTTCCATTGCCTCCCTGTGGACGTCTGTGTTTTTTCTCCCCACACGCAGCCAAAACTGCAGCTGTCATGTGACAAACACAACAGCGAGATGGCTGCATGTGCGAGCACTAAGTGATACTGCCCGCTGCAGCTCAGTCTGACTTCTGAAATTCAACAGGATGCGTTCTTTTGCCTTCAAACTTTGTTTATTTTCGCGCTTTGGTCTGCAGTGCGAGCTTCCGGTGATCGTGCGTGCGTCATAAAGAGATGATCCATGTGCACGGTGCGCGAGCTATAGGCAGCAGAGCTCGTATATGCTTCTGATATACTGTTGTCATTTTCTTTTATGTTGTTTCACTAAACCGTATCTCCGCTATTTTAATGAATACTCGACATGCACTCAATTATTATTTTTTAACTCCTCAAAAAGAATGGAGTAATTAGTAAACGGCTAATTCAACATCTCTAAAAATGCAACTTTCATAAATAACATTAATAATCTGCAAGCTGCTAAAATAAAGCATACAAAACATCAGCTAAAATGATCTACAGTATAGGCTATATAATTATAATCAGAGCATGTGCATGTTTGTCAGTGATTTATTTATATTAGGTTATTTTATTAAAGCATTTAAAGAGCACAGACCTACACAAAGGAGGTGTATTTCATTTGTGAAAAGCATTGTAAGAAATTATGGACTCAAATATAAAGTTAACCACAGATAAATCAGACATTGAAGTACAGGAAACATTAGCCTATATTAATCCATATATCACAGTTTAAATAACATGTGGTTATTATTTAGGCTCATTATTTCCTATTAATTATGGTAATGTTATGGTTAAGTGAATGTTAAGTGAATAACCACTGCATATAGAGATGTTTTTCATATTTTGTTCAAATGTTTAATATATCTGCTGTTCATATGTTCATTTATTAGTGTGTTATATTATTAGAATGCTGTCCTGGTTTTAAAATAAAGCACAGCAATGAGATTGAGAGTGTTTCTCCTTTTCATAAAAAGTATCAAAGTATCGGAACCGTGATTCTTGACTTGGTATCGGCACCAAAACAATATTTTTGGTACCGTGACAACACTAATATATATACATATACACATGTACAGATTAGGGATGCACCGAATCCAGATTTTTTGGGTTCGACCGAATACCGAATCCTACTCGCATCCTTATTCCGTTACAGGGCTCGCAAAATCCCTGGTAGCCCTTCGGGCAGGCACTCTTCAGTTTTTGGTAGCCTGAAATTTTGCCAATACAAAGCCAATAGGGCCTCTAACCACAATGTTTAATCTGCTATTCTTGTTGTTGTTTTGATGCTGTTGGTTTTTTTACAAACAAAAAAACGCTTAGGTTACTCACGTAACCCCGGTTCCCTGAAATAACGGGAACGAAGCATTGCGTCAGTTTGCTGACGCTATGGGGGAAACTCCTGTTTACTCCGTGATTGAAGCCTATTGGTTAACGTCTGTAGAAAATACAGACCAATGACGTTTGAGCCCGCGCGGGGGCGTGGCACACGTCCCTATATAAGCCGGTGAAATACGTCAAGAGCTCATTATTATTCGACTGAAGCGCGCAGCCGAATAACACTCGCTGCGTAGACGTTTGTAGCACGGCCAGCGACGCAATGCTTCGTTCCCGTTATTTCAGGGAACCGGGGTTACGTGAGTAACCTAAGCGTTCCCTTTCAATACGGTTCACTTCGCATTGCGTCAGTTTGCTGACGCTATGGGGGAACGTAATCCCATCCCGCCGTGCATACACAACGGACTGAGGTGCCCTTACCGGAGAGACACTGCATGTGGCCCTAACCCAGCATATACATAGCTCTAGCGAGCGCAAGTGTAAGCACCATATATGAGACAGTAATACGCATACAGTGAAGTTTCTAAACGCACCATGATGCATATACAATAGAGCACAAGACGGCGGGTTCTCTGAGCGCGCCGCGAGCTGTGCATGAATTATTAATAGGTAGCCATGACGGTGAGCTAACAACGCACTGTGAAGGCATACAGAAACGCAGTCGCGTGAATTATTAAGCCGATAAGACCTGTGCTTGTAAGGCAGGGACATCCAGGCTATAAAATCTGACAAACGTAGACGGCGAGGACCAGCCGGCCGCGTTACAAATGTCAACGATAGAAATCCCCGTAGACCAAGCCCAAGATGAAGCCATACCCCTCGTGGAGTGAGCTTTTAAACCAACTGGACAATGTTCATTCAGGGAGGCGTAAGCCAAAGCAATGGCTTCGACGATCCATTTAGATAGCCTCTGTTTAGTGAGCGGCATACCTAAGGAATGTTGCGCGAAGCTTACGAACAGCTGATCTGACTTGCGGTATGAGGCAGAACGGTCCGTGTATATTCTTAACGCTCTGACGGGGCAGAGCGTGTTCGGGGTTTGTTCGCCGTCCGCCGTCGGAAGGGCGAGAAGTGAAACCACCTGAACTCTAAATGGCGTGGTCAAAACTTTAGGAATGTATCCCGCTCTCGGTCTAAGGATCACTTTGCTATCGTTAGGACCGAATTCCAGACACGACGGGTCAATTGAAAACGCGTGTAAATCGCCCACTCGTTTAACCGATGCCAACGCCAGGAGGAGAGCGGTTTTAAACGAGAGAGCGCGCAGGTCAGCCTGTTCGAGGGGCTCGAAAGGGGGACCGCGCAGCGCTTTCAGGACCGTGGACAGATCCCAAGACGGGACCGTGTTAGGTCGCGGTGGGTTTAGTCTGCGAGCGCCTCTGAGGAATTTAATGATGAGATCATGTTTTCCCACGGTGCGACCGGCGATAAGGGCGTGATTCGCCGTTATCGCCGCCACATACACTTTAAGCGTCGAGGGCGCGCGACCGCTGTCCAGCATTTCCTGCAGAAAGGAGAGAATATGCTCCACTTCACAGGTGTTTGGGTTTAAGTCTTTCGTCGTGCACCAGTCAGAAAAAATAGACCACTTTTGAGCGTAAAGGCGCCTGGTAGATGGGGCCCTAGCTTCAGTTAGAGTATTTAACACTCGTCCTGAAAGGCGTGATGGTTGCCGTTCAGAGACCAAACGTGTAGATTCCATAGCTCCGGCTGTGGATGCCATATCGTCCCTCTCGCCTGAGATAGGAGGTCTTTCCTCAGCGGTACTGGCCATGGTGCTGATGTTTTCAGCTGCCATAGGTCGGGGAGCCACGGTTGATTGTGCCAAAACGGGGCGACCAGAATTATCGCGCATTTCGTCTCTCTTATCCTCTGAAGGACCTGTGGTAACAGAGCCACCGGAGGAAAAGCATACAGAAGACACGCCGGCCATGCTTGCGACAGGGCATCGTGATGTCTCGAGAAGAAGATCGGGCAATGCGCGTTCTCGTCTGATGCAAACAGATCGATCTCCGCCCGGCCGAAGACGGTCCATATTCTCTCGACCGTCTGAGGATGCAGTCTCCATTCTCCCGGCGGCGGACCGTTGCGCGAGAGAATGTCTGCACCCGTATTGGCTACACCCGGTACGTGAGTCGCCTTTAACGAACGTACGTTCGCGTGAGCCCATAATAAAAGCCGTTTCGCCAGCCTGGATAGGGAGCGAGATCTCAGCCCTCCTTGGTGGTTTATGAACGAAACCACCGTCATACTGTCCGACCGCACTAGAACGTGTTGATGTTGGAGTTTCGGTCGAAAGTGTCGTAGCGCCAAGATAACCGCCCACATCTCGAGGTGGTTGATATGTAGCTGAGACAACTGGTTGTTCCACGCACCGAAGGCGAGCTCGCCGTCGCAGTGAGCGCCCCAACCCGTCGCAGACGCATCCGTAGTCACCACTTTCCTCCTGCTCACGGAGCCGAGCTCCGTGCCCGAGAGGAAAAGGTGAGGGGATGTCCATATCGAAAGCGCTTTCACGCAGCTGTACGTGATTTTGATTAATAAGCGGCCCGACAACCAAGCACGGGGCGGAACTTTCGCTTTCAACCAAAACTGAAGCGGCCTCATGAACAGCATTCCCAACGGTATTAGTGGGGATGCTGCTGCCATCAGACCCAGCATTTTTTGGAATCGTTTGAGAGGGAGATGTGAACCCGCTTTGAACGATGCCGCCTCGCGTCTGACCGTGAGCGAGCGTTCCTGTGTAAGCCATGCCCGCATCTTTAATGAGTCGAGCGTCGTGCCTAAGAACGCGATTCGCTGCGTGGGGGTGAGCAAACTCTTCTGGAGGTTGATTTTGAACCCCAAATTCTCCAAATGCTGGAGTACAACGGTCTTGTGCGCAGTAATTTCCCTCTCTGACTGTGCTAGAATAAGCCAATCGTCGAGGTAATTCAATATGCGGATGCCGCTCTGTCTGAGAGGGGCGAGAGCCGCATCCGCACATTTGGTAAATGTGCGTGGTGCCAGAGATAATCCGAAGGGCAGAACTTTGTACTGGTATGCTGTCCCGTCGAACGCGAATCTTAGGAATGGCCTGTGACGTGGCGCTATCGGAATGTGAAAGTAAGCGTCTTTCAGATCCACTGATATGAACCAATCGCCCGGTCGAATTAACGCCATGATTCGTCTGGCTGTAAGCATTTTGAACGGCCGTTTGGCAAGAGCGCGATTCAAAACGCGTAGATCCAATATCGGTCTGAGGCCGCCGTCTTTCTTTGGAACGAGAAAATAACGACTGTAAAAGCCTGATTCGCTTTGATCCGCCGGGACCGTCTCTATCGCGTCTTTTAGTAATAAAGAACGCACCTCTTCCCTGAGGATCTGTACACGATCGTCTGGGACAGTGGTGTAGAGAACGCCGCGAAACCGGGGTGGTCTCCGGGCGAATTGAAGTGAATAACCGTGTTGGATTACGTTTAGAATCCAGCCCGGCATACCGGGGGTGGATTGCCAAACGTGAAATTTGACGGCGAGCGTTGATATGCTTATGGACGTTAAGCCGTGTGTGTGTGTTTGTGTGTACAGAGGAGGAAATTTGCTCTTTTTGTGAAAAGGTAAAAATTTTTGTTTCGCTGTTACAGCGAGGGTGTGTCCAGCGCCCGAGGGGACTGAAACACGCAGAACTTTCGAGGGCGGGCCGGCCGAAGCGGGACCAGAGCCTCTTTTCCTCCTCAGACTCTCTTCAGGGAGGCGGCGCCGGCGTCGGGTCCAGCGTAATCCGAGGACGGGGACCGCGGCGTCGAGGCGGGCCAGCCGGTCGTGCAGGACGCTGGCGCTTGACCTCCGGTTCAGCTCTCTGCTGGGGCTGAGCTGGTGCTGGCTTAGGGCGTTGAGCTGGCGGCGGTTTTGGGCGGCCGGTCTCAGACGCTGAGGCAGATCGTTTTGGTAGAAAATGCCGCATAGCCTGCGACGATTTCTGTGCCTCAGTGAAGCGCTGGGTGAACCCCTCCACAGCGGAGCCGAAGAGCCCCGACGGTGACACGGGCGAGTCAAGAAGGGCAACCCGATCCGTGTCCTTTATCTCCGTCAAGTTCAGCCACAGATGTCTCTCCAGAACAACCAGGCTGGCCATGGCTCTTCCTACAGCCTGAGTGGCGACTTTAGTGGCGCGAAGGGCCAGATCAGTCGCGCTGCGCAGGTTCTGAAAGGTCGACGGGTCCGGACCTGCCTCGTCCATGTCACGGAGGAGTTTTGCCTGGTATACCTGCAGCACCGCCATCGTATGGAGAGCGGATGCAGCGTGGCCGTCGGCGGCGTAGGATTTCGACGCCAGGGTCGATGTCAGGCGACAGGGCTTTGATGGGTGGTTCAACTTCGCCCTCCATCCGCCGGCTGAAGACGGGCAGAGATGGGCGGCGACAGTTTCCTCGAGCGGCGGCATCTTGGAGTAGCCGTGTTCGTCGGCGCCGTCCACTACGGAGAGGACGTGGGAGACGGCGCTCTGAGCTCGGGTGGAGTGGGGAGCACGCCAAGATTTGGTGAGCTCCTGGTGAACCTCAGGGAAAAACGGCGCCTGCCGTTGGCGGGACGATTGACGGCGCCCGGGCTGCAGAAACCATTCGTCCAACCGGCTGAGTTGAGGCTCTGACGGCGGCGACCACTTAATGTTGAGCTCCGCCGTAGCTTGCGTCAAGATGCGGATGAGCTCAGAGTCGTGAGGACGCGACTCGGTAGGTTCATCAGCGGCGGCTGCGTGGGCGTCGTCATCCGAAGCCGCCCAATCCTCTAACTCCTCAGAGGATGACATCACTTCCAAGTTGTCACCGGACCCAAAGGAAACCATGCCGCTAGCACTCGGCAGGGGGCGTAGGTCCTCATGGGCGAAGGTGACAGGGTGACGGCGGGGAGACAGAGCACGCGGGGGATGAGCCGGCGTGGACTCGGTCTCAGGGCGTCTTCCAGCTTCACGGCTCCGCTGCTGTTTAGGCGGGAGAGCACGGGAAGCCTTCCGTTAAAGATCTCGAGGCGGGAGCGCAGCACCGCGATAGGAAGGAGCTCGCAGTGGGCGCAGCCCGCCTCAGCGAGTACGGCCTCGGCGTGGGCAGGACCCAGACAGATGACGCACTCCTTGTGGAAATCCTCCACAGGCAAAGGGGCTCGGCAGGAGCCGCAATGCCGAAGCGACATTATCTCAACGCGCTTCTGCTCTTTTAGATAACTCTTTTTAGTCTCACCGGAAAGCGGCAGGGGAACACGCTGGTGTGTTGTAGTCCGCTGCAGTGCTTGGATCGACGGCGAGTAAGGGCTTCTTCTTCGGAGCAGCGAGAAGGTTCGCGCTGAAGGAGAAAAGTAATGAGCTCTTGACGTATTTCACCGGCTTATATAGGGACGTGTGCCACGCCCCCGCGCGGGCTCAAACGTCATTGGTCTGTATTTTCTACAGACGTTAACCAATAGGCTTCAATCACGGAGTAAACAGGAGTTTCCCCCATAGCGTCAGCAAACTGACGCAATGCGAAGTGAACCGTATTGAAAGGGAACTGGATTTCCATGTAAACCAACTGTTCCTGCTCATCCCCACACCAGATATACCCACCATTTAAAAGTGGTTCAGTGGGTCACAAAACTCACAGTTTGGATCATCCAGTTAGAGATTGGATCTTTTTTTCGATCAGAAAAACAGGGGCTACTGTCGCTTTAAGATTCTGCACAGAGTCACTGTCTTCACTGCCCGTACAATATATATCACTTTAAAGCTTGCTGCGAGAGATTTAATTTTCTTACGTGAGGATAGTAATGACTGACAGGACGAAGTTGGAGGATTTTCACACAAATCCATGACAAATCAGTACGGATTGCTTCCTGTACTGCGGCTTCGCCCGAACGCGAAAGTGAAAGTAAAACTCGAGCGCGCGCTCAAACACAATTTAAATACCAATTGCCTGAATTTCATGCACCACAATTACCCATCCAAATCTGTGAGAGGATACATAAGCATTTAAATATATTTTTTCCTCCCTATAAGTCAAGATAGCCCGACGGGCAGGGCAGGGATGCATTTTGATAGCCCGACTGCAAAGCACAATGAAAGCAATGCGGTGCGATGCGTTAGTTTTTCTAGGTGCGTCCACAAAATGTGAAAACGCCCCTAAGGGTCACCGGAAAAAAACAACACTTATCTCCACGTCAGCACCTGATGTGTGTAAGCAACGGCCGTGTGACGTCGACCAGCGTAGCGCAAGCTTAGGGTTTGGTTCGGTGGAAAAAAATCTAAGATTCGGCCGAACCCGAACCCCGTCAAAAAGCCCAGTATTCGGCCGAATCCGAATCCTGGGTTCGGTGCATCCCTAGTACAGATAATAGATATAGTAGTGCTGCAAATTAACTTCAGCTACAAGCACTATGGTACATGCATTTGAGGACTGTATCTCCAGTTTGTCTATGTCTATTGTATCTCTCCCTATACAAATAAACTTAAATAAATAAAAACAAGCCTGTGGGCCGGGCCCTAGTTTGGGCACCTCCTGACTAAGTACATAGCTGACAGGTATCTGCAAATATGTTTAACAGAGTTTGTCAGTCTGTATCACCCAACATGTTTTGCATTCACATGTGAAAGACTGTCTTTTAGATTATGGACCTGTCTATTGATTTTTTTTGTTTCTATTTTAAAAGATTTAATGAAATGTTAGGGTATAATCATAATAACAATAGAAACAGTGAACTTCAAATCATGAGACATCAGCAAAAACAAGCCACATTTAACAAAACAAGCAGCTTAACATTTCACTGACTTATGAATATTGTATTAAATTTATTAACATCCTATAGCTAGCAAAAATGTGTTACATGATGTTTTTTTGAAACAAAATGTCTCATTTGAACTGCTTCTTTTAAAAGATGTATGCAGCATTGAGAGATACGTGCACAACATACTGACCTAGGGCAGTCTGAGACATGTTTTCAAAGTGTCGGAAATCTATATTCTCAAATAACATTTGTTGCATTCCTCTTGACTACATTAAACATGAAAAGTCAGAGACATCATTTTCACACATTAAAATGGTAATTGTGTCCATTGAATTTCATTTATTTTGAATGATGCTAAGTTTCTTAAATAGACTAATTAAATTATATTAATAATAAATGTATTTAGCAAACACAGTTTTTATGTAGTCTACAACAATATGTACTGCCTTGAAGAGATAGTTAATTTCCCCCCAGCTGAAAACAAAGCACCTCTACCTGTGGGTCATTAACATAAAAAAGCCCTTCACACCTCACACCCACCCCTCCTCACGACCAGCAGTAACGATTCCTGGAATCTTCCACCAGTTCCTATATACATCCACATACGTAAAGTTTCTGGATGTTTCACAAGTTTACTTCTGTGTATTACCTTTTCAAGCACTCTGCCTCATTTATCTGGCAAACCTAAAGTTTAGCAGGGATTTCCCATCCCGTATTTGTTCGTATACAGCTCTTTTCATGCAGTGACTGTGTAAAATCAGGGAGGACGAGGAGAGCGTGCTCTTAGTTGCACTGTATTGGACCACCAGGAGTTGGTTTACAGAACTCTTCCTCCTCGCAACAGCCCCTTCCATGAGGATTCCCCTGAGGAAGGATCTTCTTTCTCAAGAAGGGGGCACATTATGGCACCCACGCCCAACCTCTGGAGCCTTTATGTGTGGTCTCTGGACAGAGCGCGTAGGTTCTAAGTAAATTATTGCAAGGGGTATCTAACACTATCGCTGTAGCGTGAGCGCCATCTACTAGACAGGCTTACTCGGTTAAATGGAACCTGTTTGTCGACTGGTGTTCTTCTCAACGAGAAAACCCCCGAGAATGCCCGATCAGTGTTGTGCTTTCATATCTCCAGCACCGTTTGGAGAATAGGCTGTCACCATCTACTATTAAAGTCGATATTGCCGCGATATCCGCTCACCACTCACCCGTGAATGGTAGAGATGTGGGTCAGCACGACGTGGTCAAAAGATTTCTTATAGGCGCATAAAGGTTGAATCCCTCACACCCTCCCTCTATTCCTCCCTGGGATCTGTCCTTGGTGCTGAAGTAACTCCAGGACGCTCCTGTTGAGCCTCTGCATATTGTGAGTATTAAATATCTCACAATGAAAACTCTACCTCTCCTTGCATTGGCTTCTGTTAAAAGGATAGGGGACCTTCATGCATTTTTGGTCAACGATTTGTGCCTTCAGGTCGGCCCCACTGCATCCAGCATAACACTGAGACCCCGGTCTGGCTACATGCCCAAAGTTTTCACCACTCCTTTGAGAGATCAGGTGGTGAACTTACAAGCGCTGCCTTTGGAGGAGGCAGACCCAGCCATGGCTTTATGTCCTGTACGTGCACTAGGTGTGTACATAGACAGAACGCGTAACTTTAGGACCTCAGACTAGCTCTTTGTCTGTTACGGTGGTCAGCAGAAAGGGAAAGCTGTCACCAAGCAGAGGATGTCCCATTGGATTGTGGATACTATAGCCCTTGCATACCAACAGCAAGACGTACCTTGCCCATTTAGTTTACGTGCTCCTTCTACACATAGTGTGGCATCATCTGGGCATTGGCTTGCGGTTCCTCGCTAACAGACATTTGTAGAGCTGCAGGCTGGGCAACACCTAATACGTTCACTAGATTCTACAGTGTTCGTATCGAGCCGGTATCCTCTCAGGTTTTTTCTTCAAACCAGTGAGAACACCAAACATTAACCTTCTTGGGGAATGGCTTCCACAGTTTTCCTAGTTCTGCCCAGTCTAGGTCGCTTCCACAGTTCGCTGGTTCACTATCGTGGGTTAGGAACAGGTAGTGACCGGCCTTCTGCACTAAGCCTTAGGTACTTCCCCCTACCTGGAGGGCTTTTGCAGGCACTAAAAGGGTCCAACTTCAGTGGCACTTTGGTAGGTATTCCCAATTTGTCGGTTATGGCGTGACGTTGTAGTGACAGACTGAAAGGGAATGTCTCGGTTACGTATGTAACCCTCGTTTCCTAGAGGAAGGGAATGGAGACGTCAAGTCCCGTCGCCACAGATTGCTGTTACCAGGCCAGGCACTATGCTCTGCTTCCTCAGCAAATAATATAGCTGATTTGGTAAACGCACCTGCCTCTTGTTAAATACTCATGCAGCGGAGCTGTGCCGGCAGATGCAAATACCTGCATCCCAAGTTCATTGGTGTTTTGTTAGTTTTTATGTAGTAGATTCCCAATTCGTCGGTCACGACGTGACGCCTCTGTTCCCTTCCTTCAGGGAACAAGGGTTATATACGTAACCTAGACGTTTCAATCCATCCTGTTCTTATAGTTATAATGTTTATTTGTGTTATAGTTTTACTGAAGAGCTCGATGTACGTCTGGGTTTTGATATCCCGAAGGAAGAAAATAATTTTCTGGTAAAGAGGAGTAAAGTTGTATCAGAGGCACTTCAGAAAGTTCTGAATATCAGCACTGCACTTGAACCCAGCAAGGTATTACCTAGTAATCAGATACTCAGCAATTTTTATATTTTATATAGGCCTACGATATACTACATTTATTAAGTAGTGTAATAATATTTTAAATCTTTCATAGTCTCACTCTTACACACATCATTGAACAAGAAACTTCTGAAACAGTCCATGCCCATGTCTAGCTCAAAAGTTATGTTTTTTGAGCATGTAATTTAATGTCATACGGAACTGATTTGAGAAAAAGTATACCGAATACCACTGTAAGCTGCTTTGAATTAAATATTCATGTTAAATGCATTAATTTAGATGCTATAACATGTATAAACGTGTAAAGTGCAACATTTCCATGTAAACTCAGTCCCATTACGTCCCCTGTCACATTTACTTGGAGAGCCGAATTGTATTGCACAGTTGGTCTGATTAGTCTGATGTGATTGTGATTAATGTTTGTGTTTGACGACTCAGGTTCCAGTGATAGCTGTGGTGTGTTCAGGAGGTGGGACTCGGGCAATGACGGGCACCTATGGAGCTCTTAGAGGTCTGCAGAAGCTCCAACTCCTCGATGCTGTCAGCTACATCACAGGGGTTTCTGGCTCCACCTGGTAAGCAAAAAAAGCAACAGGCACAACCACGATGTGTGGCAGGTTAAAAAGCTAAAAACATTCATTGTAAAATAAAGATAAAAATAGATAAATATGGATTATGAGCTTAATTTTTAAATAAAAGAAGGCAATGGGTCACACTATAGCAGGGTTCCCCAAATCTTACCCTGGAGAGCCGGAGCACTACAGAGTTTAGGTCCTACCCTAATCAAACGTACTCACTTGTGATTTTCTAGTGATCATGAAGGCCTTGATAAGCTTGCTCAGGTATGTTTGATCAGGGTTGGAGCTAAACTCTGCAGTGCTCCGGCCCTCCAGGGTAAGATTTGGGGAACCCTGCACTATAGTATGAATCTCAGACATTCTAAAGAATCTGGCAGATCTGTTGTTAAGAACCTTTTTCTCTGTTTTTAAGGACCTTAGCTTCTCTTTATGGCGACCCTAACTGGTCAAAAAGTGACATCATTAAGTTCATAGAGTCTTCAAAGAAAGAAATCTCTAAAAGTACATTTAGTATATTTTCCCATGAGCAGCTGTTGTACTACAAAAAGAAGATGGAGGAAAGAGGAAAAGAAGGGCATATTGTCTCTCTTATTGACATGTTGGGTCTAACTATAGAGTACCTTATTCAAGGACAGGTACTAAATATAGAAATATTCTTTTGTAGCTATGTTGAAATATGATGTTCGATAGCAATGGTTTTTGAATTGAGGCATTGTTTAAAATGTTGAATGTGTCAGTGATATAGTAAACAAGTCTATTACATCTGTAAGAATGAGTTACAGTGAAAATAAGTACTGTAGATGAATTAATAAATTTCATTCATAGAAACCCTTGGGTACACTGACTGAAATGCAGAAGGCAGTGTCAGAAGGCCAGAATCCTTTACCCATCTTCACAGCTGTTAATATGAAAGACGGCAATTTAGAATGTAAAGCAGAGGCCGGTATGTACTGTACTATAGCCTATGTATTATAACATTGTACAGTAAGGGACAGATACACTACATTTTTGCACATCCATGCTCACTTTCACTGGGGCAGTACCTTTTGAAAAGGCCCTAATATGTTCTATTTAAGAACCTAAATGAATACATTTGGTACTAATATTTTCCTTTGAGGTACAGTACTAATTTGAATTCTTTCAAAAAAGGTGTAATTTTTAAAAGGTGACAGCTTGGGAACATTTTTACCCAGTAAAACTTGGAAACATTTTTGAACATTTTTATCTGACAGTGTATTGCACACAATTTTTTTATTTCAACATTGTAAAAGTATATAATAATTGGAGAATTTAATACTACCCTTTTTGGAGAAATGACCTGGTACTATATTTCTTTGGAACAAACAAAAATTAGAATAGAATAGAATTAGAAATATAAGAAAGTATAAATGTAACTTCAACAAATTTGGTAGGTTACTTAATACAAAGTGACATATATTGTGTAATTTATACATTTTCCCAGTGTGTGTATTCCTGGGAATTGAAACCATGACTTGAGCACTGCCAGCACACCCAGTTCACTAATATAATCTACTGGAACATTCTGACTTGAATGGGATTGTATTTAAAGTACTGTACCTACAGTATAGGATTTTTTAACCTAGTGCCCATTTGTTTTTTTATACACATTTAGAATGGTGTGAGTTCACCCCATATGAAGTTGGCATTTCTAAGTATGGTGGGTTTGTACCTGCTCAGAACTTTGGGAGTGAATATTATCTTGGTCACCTGGTCAAGAAACTTCCTGAAACTAGAGTTTCCTTTCTTTTGGGTAAGTTTGAATGTGTACATAACTTAACTGTGGTTTATCACACCTGACTTCAGGTTCTTTAGCCACACTCAGGCCTGATTCCTGCAACACCTGTTCGCAATTAAGAATTCACTTAAATAGAGGGTATGCACATGATGTCACCTTCGGCGAAAGTGACTGCGGTTACGCCCCCTGAGTGGCAAAAAGTCTGAGTGACAGCATTAGCATGTAGCGTGAGATCCGCAAAATGCGTCTAAAATGAGGGAAGTTGTTGTCTGATCGACTGTGCAAACAGATTCAACAAGAATTTGTAGCTATCATATGGTAGTATTAGGCAAGACAAACATATACGTTGGCAAAATAAATATCTGGTCACATGCCAAAGTCCCCAGACTAATGCTGGGTTTACACCAGCCGTGGTAAAGGTGTCAAGCGCAAGGGATTTCAATGTTAAGTCAATGTGAAGACGCGTTGACGCGCATCTGGAGGTCTGCAGCGCAAATGAGGCATTTAGCGCAGCGCGGTAGACGCGATACCACCTCAATTCGCGCCATTCGTGCGTCCTAGTTTGCACAAATGGCGTGAATTGAGCGTCTGTCGTGGTACGCGCGAATGGTGCTTTTTGTGCATTTTGCATTTCACTCGAAAAACGCCCGAGTTGAAAAATGTGAACTTTGGCGGATTTTCGCGTTTACCAATCAGGAGCCTGCTTGCTGCTGTGGTGGCAGCCCCTCCCGGAATCACTCATTCAACATTGAGGAACGCTTGATATTGATATTGTCCATAAGCAGTCACCCGGAGCTCTACGACACAAGTTCTTATTTCTATTGAGACAGGAATAAAAAGGACCTCGCTTGGAAGAGTGTCAGTGAGGACAATGGGCAACCTGGTTAGTTGTAAAAACACATTTCACTTTTGAATCAGGTGACGTTTATCGACCTGCGGCATTCCCACCCTTTTTTTACTATTTTCCCCCTATATTAAGGTGACCAAATACAAACCGGTAACTCTCTCGATGAATGCACAATCAACAACAGCCATCTTGCAAAAAAACAACTGCATAGCATTTACCCTTCCCACAAGAAGCGAATTTTGCATATGACCCTCTAGACGCGTGAATGGATTCAAAATGTTTAAGCAGCAAACTAGACCCAGTAGACACGATTTTGACACCTCAAACGGGGCTGGTGTAAACCCACGGTAATGGTTGTTTGGCAAGTTGTTAGAGTCACTGTCAAGGCCAACTAAATTCAATTTAAGATGATAGTTGTCAATTATACTGCCGCTTTCTATTACACCCAGACAATTTGTTCAGTTTTTTGGCACTCAACAGGGCGAGCTCCAGCATGGTCACGTGGAACAAGTGACGTCATTGCATACCCTCTATAGAACCTACCTGACAAATTAAAGTAGACCAAAAGATCTCCAAAAGCTACACATCATGTTTAGATCCAAAGAAATTCAGGAACAAATGAGAAATAAAGTAATTGACATCTATTAGTCTGGAAAATGTTATAAAGCCATTTCTAAAGCTTTGGGACTCCAGCGAACCACAGTGAGAGTGGCTGGCCGACCTAAATTACCCCAAGAGCGCTACGACGACTCATCCAAGAAGACCCCACAACAACATCCAAAGAACTGCAGGCCTCACTTGCCCTTAGTGAAGGTCTGTGTTCATGACTCCACATAAGATAAAGACTGGGCAAAAATGGCCTGCATGGCAGAGTTCAAAGATGAAAACCGCTGCTAAGCAACAAGAACATAAACTCAGTTTTGCCAGTTTTGCATCTTGATCATTGATCAGACTTTTGGGAAAATACTCTTATGAGATAAAAGTTGAACTTTTTAGAATGTGTATGTCCCAGTAACACAGCATTTTAGAAAAAGAACATCATAACAATAGTAAAATATGGTGGTGGTAGTGAGATAGTCTTGGGCTGTTTTGCTGCTTCAGGACCTGGAAGACTTGCTGTGGAACCATGAATTTTGCTGCCTACCAAAAAATCCTGAAGGACAATGTCTGGCCATCTGTTCCTGACCTGAAGTTGAAGCGAACTTGGGTTCTGCAGCAGGACAATGATCCAAAACACACCAGCAAGTCCACATCTGAATGGCTGAAGAAAAACAAAATGAACACTATGGAGTGGCTTAGTCAAAGTCCTCACCTGAATCCTACCTTAAACCTTAAAAAAGTGGTTCATGCGCGACAACCCTTCAATGTGGCTGAATTATAACAATTCTGCAAAGATGAGTGGGCCAAAATTATTCCACAGCACTATAACAGACTCATTGCAAGTTATCGCAAATGCTTGATTGCAGTTGTTGCTACTAAGGGTGGCCCAACCAGTTATTAGGTTTAGAGGGCAAGCACTTTTTCACACAGGCCAATTTGGGTTTGGATTTTATTTTCTCTTCACAATAAAAACCTTCATTTAAAAACTGCATGTTGTGTTATCTATACAGTGTTAATGTATATATATGCACATAAATGTATGTTTTTTTTTGCACATGTAGGAATATGGAGCAGTGTTTTCTCTCTGAATCTGACAAATATCTGGCAGCACGCAACCGGCATCACCCCTTCATGGACCCAAGTGGCTGAAAAGGAAGCGAGTAACACAAGTAAGAGTTTGTAATTGAGTATTAGGTAGGTTTAATTTACAATTAGCTGCCATGCCAACCAAAAATATTTACTAATTCAGATTTCAAGATAATACATGTTATATTTCAGTTGTTTATGATTACACAAAGTGAGTTAATGATTATGTATCAATTATCTGTCACTCTGCATCTTTTAAAGAAACTGATAATACGCCAGAACCACTCAGCACGTCTGTGGTGAGTCCAGTGGCTGACTCCGCTAAAATGGTGAGCAGTTTTATGAACAGTCGCCCAATCATCAGCCAGATGCCCAACTTTCTGAGGGGTCTGCAGCTACACCGGGATTACAGCGAGAACTCTGCCTTCATCGCATGGAAAGGTCAAGAGCATTCATATCACTGAACACAAGTGTTAAAGTGTTTAAGTCCCATGTTTAAACTATATTTGAGAAATAAAGTACTAATATTTTGAGAATGATCTTATAACAGGTGTTTATCAAAAATAGAGTAAATTATATGCAAATAAACATATAATTATATGTTACATATAATTACATATAAAATAAATGATTTGGTAAAATTTTAAAGTGAATAAAGCCAAGGTATTGTAAGCTTTACTTGGAAAGTGACTTCTGCATATCTTTCGGTTATGTTTGCACACTAAAGGTTCTGAATATGTGTGCTTTATCATTTTTTACAACTGATGCCCACATAACAGTATAATTAATTTTTGCACAAAGAAATTACCTAGCTGGAATGACAAGTCTTTGCTTATACTAATCCATTACATTCAAAGCAGACTGATGAGTTATCATTAATTACCAGTTTTAAGCACTCATAGATTTACTATAATTATTTAATAATACGGTGAAGTTGCAGGATGTCTGTTAGATGATGTAAATGCCATTTAGTTTTGTCTCTCATTGCATGAAATATAATCTTTCTGAAAATCTGATTCTGGTTTGGCCTGACTGATCTCACGGAAATTGTGTTATAGTCGCACAAAATTGTATTAATTCATTAGTGTCCATGGCACAAAATTAAATTTTATTCGTGCCTTGAGCACGAATGTCTTTTCGTGTCACTCGCACAAATTTCTAGTTTCTGGTCCGTTGCACGACTTAAATTTTTTGTTTTGTTTTATGTATTGTTTTCTTATTGGTAAGAAAATATGAAATAGATTGTCGCATGGGGTTAGAATCACCTTCTGTTACATTTTAGACATTCTAACCTAAACCCAAACTCTAACCTCAACTCCAGGCGAGAATAGTTTTAAAAACTGAAAAACAATGTAGAAACCAATACATAACAGTACATCCTAACCCAAACCCCAAGCGACAATGATTTAAAAATAAGGGAATAAATGAGAAAACGATACATAAAATGACACAAAAAAGAAAGTCGTGCCACGGATCCGCTAAACTATACAAATTTGTCCGGGAGCTCAAGGCACAAAAAAGCTGAATTTCGTCCCATGGACGAGCAAATTTTTCATGACTATAACACGACTTTTGGTTACACTTTATTTTGATAGTCCACTTTAGACATTCTACTAACTATAAATAACTTTGCAACTACATGTCAACTAACTTTCAATAATTTGCAACTATACGTCAACTAACTGTCATTAGTTTATTAGTAGACTGTAAGGGTTGGGGTTAGGGAAGAGGTTTGGGTTAGTGGAATAAGTTGACATGCACCTGCAAAAACACTAACAGACAGTTGAATGTCTGTTGAGATATCATAACAATAAAGGGTTAGTAGATATTAAGCAGACAGTCTACTAATTCACTAAAGATTGGTAGTTGATAAGTAGTTGCAAAGTTACTTATAATTAGTAAAATGTCTAAAGTGGACTATCGAAATAAAGTGTTACCCTTTTTGTGAGATCTTGTTGGTTTTGGCATACAGTAGTCTGACACAACCTTACTGGTTTACTGCAGAAAAACACGCAGATGCCTTTCCTAACACATTGACTCCAGTGGATTCCCTGCTTAGCTTAGTTGACGGTGGATTTGCCATCAATTCAGGATTCATCCCTGTGTTAGGCTCTCAAAGACATGCAGATGTCATTCTTTCTCTAAACTACTCCTGGGACCAAGACCAGTTTAAAGTAAGTTATAGCTGTAAGCTTGGTAAATGTTTGGTTTAAGTGAAATATGAAAATGCAATATTTGTTTGTTGTTAATGTTTTGTAATGTTTGAATGTACCCAACAGGTCCTGAAGCAAACTTATGACTACTGTATTGATCGCAAGATTCCATTTCCAAAGATTGATTTCAAAAAGGTGAAGTCAGAGGCAATAAATGAAGTTTATGTGTTTGAGGATCAAGAAAATCCAGAGGCTCCTATAGTGATTCACTTTCCCTTTGTCAACATAACATACAAACAATTCAAGGCTCCTGGTAAGCACTGACAACACTCTGGGCATCCCATCCTGATTCATAATGCTGATAGCTTCTTTTAAGGCAGTACTATATTGATATTCCTCAAACATTCTGATTAAGGCCTTGCTCAAAAACCCCTCTGCACTAAGTATTATAATGATGTGTTTGATGCAGGTGTGAAAAGAGTTGGTGAAAAGGAACTGAAGGAGGGAGATGTTAATGTTAACCTCACTGGTGACTCCTCCCCTTACATCACTCCCAAAGTTACATACACACCGGAGGACTACGACAAGTTAATTAACCTCACTTCCTACAACATCCTAAACAACAAAGATGTCATTTTTAAAATGATGAACCAAGCAGTTAAGAGGAAATCCAAATAAAATGACAAGTTACAAAAGTCACAAAAAGTCGTAGGAACAGTGATCTGGATCTTTTTAGTATTTGCTTTTAAATGTCCGTCCAGAAAAGTAAGTTTTTAGTTTAAAAAAAAAAAACACTACACTGTAACATATATTAAACCCAAAACTCTTTAACAGTTGGTTGGATGGCTGAAATGAATAAAAATTCAAATATTTAAAAAAATATGTATAGCCTGTTAGATGGAGCTGTAATACCGGATTTAACTTTGGGTTTGTTTAGGAAAAAGACTCTGTGAAATAATTAACCAAAGGTGGTGTGGTTTGAATAAATTGTTAACCTTTATTCATTTGAAAACTTGTCAAGTCTTTTATTATATTTTCAGTGTTTAAGATAAATATATTGAAGGGGGCCTAGATAAGGAGTTTTGCCTCCATTGAAAAATTATTGGAGTAATTGCGCCCCCGTTTTAGGTTGAATAGAGAATTGCCTCAACCTAAAACATAGATGGATCCTCTTATTTTCAGTGTGTTTTGGAGAAACCTCTAACTTAAGGGTTAGAATGAGAATACCTCTATGCCCAGTCGTGGCCAAACGTTTTGAGAATTAGATAAATATTAGTTTTCACAAAGTTTGCTGCTAAACTGATTTTAGATATTTGTTTCAGTTGTTTCTGTGATGTACTGACATATAATTACAAGCACTTCATACGTTTCAAAGGCTTTTATAGACAATATTATGACATTTATGCAAAGAGTCAGTATTTGCAGTGTTGGCCGTTCTTTTTCAGGACCTCAATTGACTGGGCATGCTCTCAATCAACTTCTGTGCCAAATCCTGACTGATAGCAACCCATTCTTTCATAATCGCTTCTTGGAGTTTGTCAGAATTAGTGGGTTTTTGTTTGCCCAAACGCCTCTTGAGGATTGACCACAAGTTCTCAATGGGATGAAGATCTGTGGAGTTTCCAGGCCATGGACCCAAAATTTTAACGTTCTGGTCCCCGAGCCACTTAGTTATCACTTTTGCCTTAAAAACGTACTTGAACTGCCTAAGCACTTTCAGAATTACATCTTATTCTCTATATGTGATCAACATCAGAATAAAATTGGTAACTTATAAATTTTGAGTCAAATAATAACTTAACCACAGAGGTCAAAGTAATAAATTGAAACTTAATAAATGGAATTATTCTATAGAAGCGCTGAAGAAGGAAAGAACACAAGACCCATTTCACCACACCATTGGATTCTGTCGTTGGGCCGATGGGTAGCTCCTTACAACATGATCTCATGAATTTCCGTGGCATTCTCGCAGATCTCCGCATTTTTCCGTGGCCCTGCCACGGACTTTCTTTTCCGTGGCATTCTCACGAATTGGTTACTCAACTGCTTTCTCCTATTTTCTTACCATTGTCGCTTAGTTTTATGGTTAGATTTACATACAATGACATCCCTACCCAAACCCAACTCTAACCCCAACGCCAGGTGACAATTGTTTAAAGTTTAGAAGATATAAAAGAATAAATCAAAACGTTGTATAAACCAATACTTAAAGTGACATACTAACGCAAAAACCAAATCTAACCCTAAACCGAAAAAAAAACAGTTGAGTAACCAATCTGTGAGAATGCCACGGAAAAGAAAGTCAGTGGCAGGGCCACGGAAAATGCGGAGATCCGTGAGAATGCCACGGAAAAATTAGCACAAAATTCTGTGACTATCCCATGCAACCGCTCCTTACAGAGCATAGAAAGAAGGACCTCTGTATTATGTTTAATTTACACTGTATTAACAGAACTAGAAATCTAACTTTTTTGAATTTGTAAAATGACCAAGTGGAATGCATTTGAACATAGAGAATGTAAAATAGCAGTGGAAAGTTTATAAACATGTTAAATGTAACATTGCACAACATTAACATAGGCTGAGCATATTTATTGATTCAGTACATGCTAAATTATGTTATTTTTAACCAAGCATTGGGTCAGAAAGGGACAAACCAAAATTAACAAAGAAAATGTTTATATTTTTAGCCAGCTGGGTTAAAACATCAAAGGGTTGGGTTCGTCCTTTTTGAACCAACTTTGAAAATAATCCATCATTTTTTTGAGTATATGTTTTGTGTAATTAAATTAATATTACAAATTTGAACATTTGGATAAAAGCGTCTGCCAAACGCAAATGTATCTGTAGACTTTTAGTGCACTGCCCAAACTGGCTTGCTTTAACTGGCTTGTTACCTCTAAACTCCTACTTTTGAGATCAATAAGATGCTTCTTAGCATACTTGGTAGGCCTTGGTAGGCTCTTGTTTCTTTAAACTTGATTGAGGAATGGGAACAGCGATCATTGAATAACAATTGGGACATCGGACATTCCTGATAAGTACTATTGCAACTAGATACCACAAGCAAAAGAAAAGGGCCCTTTGACACTCTTGAGAGCAAACAGTTGCAACATTTAAGAAAACTTTGACAGAATACTGCACTAAACATAGGATATCTCTTTTGTTGGGATATATTATAATGTTTAATGTATCCTTTGATCTCTTGCTGCATACAGACCATGTTCCTACACTCTACAAAATATTAGTTGTACAGGAGCTTTATTGAGTTTTTTAATGTGCAACACATTTTTAACAACTTATCTTTGAGCAGAAGAGCATGAGCTAACTGGACATTTTTTGTCTAAACGTACTTGATATTTATTTCTTGTTAATATAACGGTTGTGTAAGGGCAATCTTGAATCACATATGGTGATTCAGACAGATGCAAGCATGGTGATCAGTGCTGGACTGGTAATCTGGCATACCGGGCAAATGCCCGGTGGGCCGACGTCTTTGGGGGCCGGTGAATATAATATGATTTTTTTTTTTAATTGGCCAACGACCGGCCCATAAAGCAGGGACAGCGGCCCATTGGTTCATTTTCCATACTGACACTGGGCTTGCCCAATCATCTCTTAACAAGCTCCACCCCTCTGTTTCTTGTGTCAGATGGACAGAGCGATGATCTGACACAAGAAACAGAGAGCGAGTATCATACAGACGTAACATACATCTGACACTATTTTTGTCTGACCAGCCCATAACACTCATACATCGCGCAACGCAGCCCGTTGCTTTCTTTCTTGTTTTAATGTAATTCCATTAATGGCGCTAAAAGGTGCGGTGGCAATGTATCGCATTTTCCAAAAAAGTTAGCGTAAGATTTTTTTTCCGAACAGACCGGTCCAGGAGACACCTAATCAGCAGCCCATTGGTTCTTTTTTATTTGACATTTGGCTAGCCCAATCACACCTTTTAGGGCATTTTATGAAGCATGCAGCGTCAGTGTGCGTCTGTCAAAATAAGAGACTACTGAGAACCGAGTGGACATGTGGTAAGCAGAACTGCATCTAAAACACTGTTGTTAGATATCCTCTTGATAAAACACAGTCAAAAACACAAGTGCTAGACCAATTGCTGTTTGCAAAATGACTTTGATGATTACACTGCAATAAAATACAGTGTGGGCAGAATTATTAGGTAGCTACATAAAACTTTTGATCACAGTTTTTATCAAACATATTTTACTAATTCCAAACCAAATTAATCTTAATAACTACCATTCATTTTGTAAATAAGGCATTTATAAGTAATACATTATTGTTAATGATGTCTGGCTGGAGAAAAAAACACCTTATATTCAAGTGTGCAAAATTATTAGGCACATTTTCTTTTCATTTAAAATGGGCCAAAAAACTTTTAACACACACACTGGAAATTCATTATTTGATGTCCATAACAAAGATGCCATGCATGGAAATTTGCAAAATTGAGGTGTACAAGAAATCCTGATTCGGGCAGCAAGGGCATTAAATAGGATAAAAGGAAAAGATATATACAAAATTAATGTTGGTTATTAAAATTACTGTGTTTTGGAATTGGTAAAAGGTGTTCAGAAAAAAGTGATCAAAATATTCTGCACACACTGTAATGGGACTCAGCCACGAGAGTGCGACTTCATTGTAACAATTATCAGGTCTTGGTGTTATCATAAGGTGTTCAGAATGGTTAGTTTAAACATTGTGCACTCACTGGCTAATACTTTTATTTTTAAAACCTGCAAAGCCTTTTACATCGCTTACATTTTTGTAATGTCACCTGTCAGCTCTTATACTTTTCTACTTAATCATTGTGTGGAGTTGGTAGTCAAGTTTGCACAGAGATTTGGGATCCTATGTAGTGGGCCGGTCTGGGCCAAAATGCCAGGGCCAATTTTTTGTCCCAGTCCAGCCCTGCTGATGATATTTTGTCTAAGAAAGGATTATTACAAGTGTGTGTTTTCAGAATACAAGTGAAGATATGGGGTGTTGGGTCATTTCAGACTGTATCCTCTTGAAGAAAAAAAAACATCATCTTGACCATCAGCACATCATTTAAACTGGAGTTTTAGACGATCTCTTAGATCTCTTCTTACCCAGAGTTTTAGACTCACGTCAATGGATACAAAGTGACAATCCAGCTTCTGAACAGCAGAGATGGGACCAAGTCACACATGTGCAAGTCTCAAGTAAGTCTCAAGTCTGAACCTTCAAGTCTCAAGTAAGTCCCAAGTTTTTTTTTTCTTGGACAAGTCAAGTCAAGTCGAGTCAAGTCCTGTAGTAGGTCAAGTCAAGTCCAAGTCAAGTCACCTTATTATTGTAATTTTACTTGCAGAATCTGATCTTAATAAAGTGAAAGGACAAGATATACAGAAAGTAACTATCAGTAAATTACAATAATTTGGATTTTTGGATTTGCATTGTAAATACTCATGTTTAGTAAAATACATCATGGAATCAAACAAAATAGTTACTTCATAAATTATTTATTTTTCACTTCTGCCAACCGTGTTTGAAATGTTTGAAATTTTCAACATTGAGTCCATAAAACAAATAACAGCTTAACATCCAACAGACTCCTCTCTGAAAACCTTCCTCTCTCTCAATTACAGATTACGTACAACATTAAAAGTTTTTACATTTCTCCTCTCTCTCTCTCTCTCTCAAACATGCGCCCAGAATAAGCGAGCGTGTTGCACCGCATGCGCGTCTCTTCCGTTTGCGCGCCTACATTTGAAATAACGAATTGAGCGTGCAAAAGACGCGACATGTGAATCGCCCCTAACATTGTAGAATCAAGTCATTTTTCTCTCTCTGTGTGTGCGTGTGTGTGTGTGTGTGTGTGTTCAGGTGGCAAACTTAGAAAAAGTAGGCAAATCTTGTACCGCTTTGAGGCTGTCGTCTGGCTGCCCGTGATTTTAATGTTGCATGTCTTGCAATGCACTGTTCGTCTTTTGCCATCTTGTTGAAGCCGAAAGCATGACCCTCGGTACCCCTCCGGCTGACATGTTGATATCTGATCTACAGTAAGTGGGCGTGGTGTGTGTGTGTGTGTGCGTATGAGAGGGCATGACTGATGATAATGTTGTGATTCAGTCATTACAACACCATTAGCCTGCGCTCCAGCTGGGTCAACTTTATTTTTTTAAATAATTTATATAGTTTATATTCAAACTGAAAACATAATGGGCCCTATTTTAACGATCTAAGCGCATTGTCTAAAGCGCACAGCGCAACGTCTAAATGGGCGTGTCCGAATCCACTTTTGCTAATTTAACGACGGGAAAAATGTTTTTGCGCCGAGCGCATGGTCGAAAAGGTTAGGTCCTATTGTAATGGGAGTATTTTGGGCGTAACGTGCAGTAAACCAATGAGAGTCACAGCTCTCATCCCCTTTAAAAGCCAGTTGCGCTGGCGTTATGTCTAATCCCTATTTAGATGACGGACTTTGTAAACTGAAAAACTAAGCGGAGGAAGAAGATCCCCAGTTTAAGATTAATGTTAAATAATTGTGTTGTTTTTCACTTGTATTGAAATTGTTATTTTTTTATTAAAACCTTTAAAACCCGTTTTCTTTTAGTCATGGAAGTAAAAAGCAGGCTTGTAATTGCTTTAAATGTATGGCTATCCAATATCATCAAAAAATAATTTACAAGTATGTAAGATAAGGTTTGTACTCTAAAAATACTTTATTTGTAACAAACAGGAGATAAAGAATTTACAAACGGCTCTCCTCACGTTTCAGCACTTTGGACAGCGTTTTTTTTAGCAAAGAGTTTTTTTAAGCATTACTTAAAAATGTTTCTCATCTCACCATATCCGCAGGTACAGAGTCATCATATACAATAAATCCGTGAGGTAGCATTAAAAAAAACATTTAAAAACAGATGCATTTGTTCAAAGCAAAGCATTTATTTACTTACCAGGCTGCAGGTGAAGCAGCTCTTTGCGCCTTCTAACGTCTCATAATTAGTCCTCATTTATGTCCAAGAGACTCAATAATAATCTTTTACATTCAATCCTTTAATCTTTCATATTTAAAAGCATTTTTGTGCTGCTGCACATTCATGTACCTTGTGATAAGCAAACCCGCGTTGTCCTCCCGTGTATAGGCGCATTTTACTAATTCGCTCTTTAAATAACATAAAACACATTGCGCCATTGACTTTAGACTTTAGACCAGGTTTTTGTTGGTCAATGGCGTAGTCTATTTTAGTTGCCTCAAAATAGCAACGCGCCAACAATGCGCCTGAACACACCTCGTTTTCAGACCAGAACGCCCATGGGCGCAAAAGGGGGCGCAAATGCATTTGCTATTTAAACAATGCGGCGCTAAACGTGAAAATTAGGGTGGAAACTAGCGAAAGACACTTGCGTCGCGCATTGCGCTGTATTGCGCCGGGTGTAAGATAGAGCTCAATGTGTTTAACACTCAAGTCATTCAAGTCATCATGTCTCAAGTCAAGTCTCGAGTCTTTAACTTCCAAGTCCGATTCAAGTCTCAAGTATTTTATTTTTTGTCAACTCAAGTCACAAGTCACAAAAATAGTGACTCGAGTCGACTCGAGTCCAAGTCACCAAGTCACAAGTCCCCATGTCTGCTGAACAGTGTCCTCTGTGAATCTGTTTTGTAGTTATACTGTATATCAGGACAGTTAGTTGCCGTCTTCTAATCTGATGGACAAGAGATGGACCGTAAGTATTACAGTAGCAAAAGACCAGAATGCCCAGACATTTTATTCTTTGTATTTTTTTTGCATGTTGTTTTGCATTGAAATTGAACTAGAGAACATGACAATACAAGCATGCTGTTAAACAAATTCAGTAAACTGTTTTTCTGTCTCAGCAGATTTATGTGCAGTTTCTGTAACAAGGCCAGCTTTCAACATAATGTGAGAAGAAAATGTCCTCTTTGTTTTACAGTATTTTAACTTACATTCACAAACCTACAAAGATAAGTCTGTTAGTTTGTGCAGCAATGTTTCCTTAAATTGAAGAAGGATTCAAAAGGTTGATTAGCTTTTGCCAAAACTTAAAAGTGACATAAACTAAAGTCAACCTGTAATTATGTTTTCAGTGCTACTATAAGTGTACATGTGTCACTATTATCCTGGGAGCCAAAAAAACAATTACATCAGCACATCTAAACTTACATCATATGCAACATGTTTATTAAAGCTGAGTATACAATGAGTTGCAGAATCTCACTCAATTGAGTTTTAAAATTTTCTTAATATTAAAATAATTTGTTTCTTCTCATGCTTTACTTGCAGAGAAGAATGTCACATTTGTATTTGTTATATGTGTCTTGTTTTTTTATTGTTATATATACTGGCAGCTTTGTTGATCATATATACAGTACATATTTGAGCATTCTGTTTTGTCTCTTATTCTGCTATCATCAATTACACGGTTACTGTAAGAAAAGAGACATCCATATAAAAAGTTCAGTGATTGGCTTTCTAAGACATGGACTAATTCTATGAATGTATAATACAGTATGACAAGAGGGAAAACTAGCTTTTCAAGCTGTCAACATTCGGCACTTTGCATATAGTTTGCCATATACTTTAGCACTCTCCTCATCATCTCATCAGTTGGTGGTTCAAGAGATACCCGGATCCAACGATGCTTAAGGTAAGCAAATGTTGTTTCCTCTCTGAAATAAAAGTATTTATTCTGATAGACAAATCTTTGCACTATTGCAAAAGCTCTCTCAACCATGGGAATTATAATTACTGTAAACAATGTAAATCATTTGATTCATAATGTAAATAACACATCAAACATAAAAATTAAAGATCTCTGACCTGTTTATTTCTGTGTATTTGTTCAACAGAAAGAAGTCAAGCCTTACTGGAATCTTTCAGTCAAGGTTTTACATGGGAATATCAAAATGAAATGCGACTACTGTAAGTCAAGAAGCCTATTTTATCAGCATCCAAACGACAACACATTAACTTTTTTGAACATTTTTGTTGCCTTAACTTTATTTTTGAAAAATGCTATTACACCAGGTTCAAACTTGTTTACAGTTTTCAGCTGTGCAATCATTTCGACTCGCTCTGTGTTTGTGAGAGACCTTGTTCTTTATGTTGCTTCTTCACTTTCACTTTTGAAAATACCTTTAAGCCGCTTCAGCTTACTTTATGTGGTCAAGTGAATGAAAATGTAAGGATTTTAATCTTTTTGCCAACACCCTACCATTTCTAAGCCTATCACAATTTTTTCTTAGTTTCTGAAGCTGACTGCTATGTTATCTTGAACTTACCCACGGCATCTGCCCGTACATATCGCACCAAGACGATTGATAATAGCAACAAACCTGTATGGAATGAAACCTTCCACTTCAGGTTGCAGAGCAATGTCAAGGTAAACTAACAGGCAGCTGTCTGTATCTGTTCTTATGTCTGGTGGAATGCCATCTGGTTAAAGTAAAATTCAGGCAAGAATTGTACTTCTGTGTGATCATGAAGCACCTTTATTTTAAAAAGTCTTAGATGCACCTTGAGTTTAATGTCACCTCTTTTCTCCACTACACAGAATATATTGGAGTTTCAGGTCTATGACAGTGACCAGTATAGGGATGATCTTATTGGCACTGTTCTGTTTGACATTGATAACCTCACACCAGAAAAGATTGAGAAAAAATGTTTCATTTTAAATGATAAGGTCAGTGCTATGTGGAGACATCATGGCATACAATTGAAAAGAAAACTTCCCTGATATTTAACATGTGTATACTGTATGTTTTACCTTTTCTCATAGACCAAAGATGAGCTGTGGATGGAGTTTGAGATGACAAAGAGGTAAGCACTGCCTTTAATTGGATTTTAGTGGTATTTTGCAAAATGAGTGGTGTTTTACAGCTTGCACAGTGCACTTTTAGAGCAATGCCCTGTTTTTCTCAATAAACATGCACATAAATATGAACTAATTAGTGGTTGTGCCTCTGTCTGCCCATTGCAGCTCTGAGATGGCGAGTCCATGCATGTCTAAAGGGGTGTTGGTGGTAAGAACCCATATTGTAGTTTTATTACCTGTTTTAAGTGTTACGGAATCCTTAGTGCTTCTATATTATAATATATATATTTAAGCAATATCGCTCAAGTAGGAGTGTGATAAAGCTCTATATCCCCCTTCTCCAAATCTTACCCTGGAGGTCCTGAGCACTGCAGAGTTTAGCCACAACCCTGATCAAACACACCTGAGCAAGCTAATCAAGGTCTTCGTGATCACTAGAAAGTCACAGGTGTGTAAGTTTGACTGTTGGAGCTAAACTCTGCAGTGCTCGGGACCTCCAGGGTAAGATTTGAGGAACCCTGCGCTATATCATCACAGCTGTGATCAGGCCAGAGGCACGAGCCGTGCGTGATAATATAGAGCTATATCAACCATATCCGAGAGCAAAATTGCTTTTATACAACAGTTCGATGGCACACATTTAAAAAAAAAAACTAGAAAACAACAACAGAGTAATTTAAAAAGCCTCTTTGTTGTGGAACTACTTTCTTTTGCAACGGATTTGTAGGCCAGAATGACAGTTTACACTTTCGGATGTTTTGAATGTCATAATACGTAACTCAATAGATGGAATAGCCATTTCTTAATATTACCGTTTCTTGGTCACAAAGTGTAGTTTTAATATTAGTTCAATAGAAAATATATATGTATAATATCCAAATCTGCAGTCGATTAGTAAAAAATAGCGCCTATTTGAATATTTGCTTAGAAAGATTCAAACCAGCAGTATTTTGTGTCATGAAACTATTCCTTGTTTTTTTAATTCATATTTAATGTATTTTGAGTTTTTATTGTTTTGGCAGGGTAAAAGTTAATAAAACTATATTTATATACTATTGATTTCCATTTCATCTTAACCCAGAACGAGCACTCGCTTTATAACTGGGCTTTGATATTGTCAGTACTACATCAAACTTAATGATTGTTTTACATTGTAACCAGTTTTTTATAAGTCAGAGAGATGTTTCTGCTGATAAATATCAGTGGTGATATCACACAACATGACATTATTGTGGTAACGTTACATCCCCGAAAGTTTACATCAGAGAGTGCTGATCTTCGACTGGTTTGGGGATAATCACTTCTGATTGGGATTCACAGATTGATTTACGAGCTAGGGAACTTATTGAGACACACATAAAGTGTTTAACAACAGCAAGTTTGAGCCCATGGATGTGCGTGTGTGTGTGTGTGTGTGTGTGACTAGCATGTTAAGAAAGCTTCTCTCTCTAATTCTAAAATGACCAGTAGGTAGCGGCGGAATGATACTGACCATGAAGCGGTTACTTTGGCGTTATCAGTAGAATATCGCATAGATGGGAAGAGCTCTTAGCCAATCAGATTTGGGAACCTGAGAGAACTGTTGTATAAATAAATGATATATTCAATATATACATATATATATATAATATATATATAATATATATATATATATATATATATATATATATATATATATATATATATATATATATATATATATATATATATATATATATATATATATATATATACAAATGCAATGTTACAACTCTTAAACTGGTTAAATGTGTCATTTGTGTGACATTAGATTAAGTACTTATAGTTTCAATATTATAGGCCTATTTTCAAGTACCAAAAATATATAGACAATCTTTCCAGATAAGCTTTATGTTGTCCTGTGAAACCAGGCAGGTCCTTTTTGTGAGCTGACGGTGGGGGTAGACAAGCTTTTTAAGAACTCTAGAGGTAAATGCAGATATTTGCATGCAAACTAATATGCAAATATTTTCACACAAATTATTCAACTAATGACTAGATATTTGCTAGTCTAAAGACAATGTAATAGAAAACAAGCAAAAGCATTGAGCTTTATTAAATAAACTATATTCACAGCTTACTCATTAAATAAAAATTAACAAAAGAGATGAAGTTACTAAAGCATTTTTCACTTTTAAATTATAGGATTAATGATATGATCCTAGGTTTGAGTCAATCTTTATTTTTTTTGTATCTTTTAGCGCTACGTAATATGGTGTTGAACCTGAAAGGTGCATATAAAGAGGATCATGACATCTTACAAGAGGAGGATCAGAAATGCTTAAAGCCATTATGTTATTACATCAATCGAAACCTGGAAACTGAACTTAATTTGACCTCTGTAAGTGTAATCTTTGGTGAAAATGTATGTATGGCATTGTTTACACATACATATTTTAATAACAATACAAATGCATTATTTACATTTATTATTTAGCTTTTAACAGTAGCAAGACTCAGTATGTGAAATTTACGTTCCAACTTTAATGTTTTGTTCTTTTGTGTTGTTTGTCCAATCTGAGAAAAATCAAGTTGATGGTGCAAATCAAAAGACTCAAGACACTGGGACTTCTATCCCTTTAATAGCAGTATCATCCAATTACCACATGACAATGTCTTTGCCCCTGGCACAGGTGAGAACTAGCAAGTTTGTTTTTTATATTTGTAGACATTTGTGTGCATGTAAACAAACCTTTCTAAAATGGAAAATGTTTTTAAAGGAAAAAGTTGATGTGGAGCTGAAAGCGGACGACCGGTAACCAACCTTAAATTAAAGATATTAATGAATTGTGTTATTTAATTGTAAAACAATGTGATACCAAACTTTGTGTTACAGTATCTTTTACTTTCAACCCATCCTGTTCATAGGTTACAATGTTTATGTGTGTTATAGTGTTAAGGAAGAGCTCGATGTACGTCTGGAATTTGATATCCCGAAGGAAGAAAAGAATTTTCTGGTAAAGAGGAGTAAAGTTGTATCAGAGGCACTTCAGAAAGTTCTGAATCTCATCACTACACCTGAACCCAGAAAGGTATTGCAGAGTAATCAGATGCTTTATATAGGCCTACAGTATACCACATTTATTAAGTAGTGTAACTTTTTTATAAACCTTTCATAAGTGCAGCATTTCCATGTGAACTCAATCCCATGACATTGAAACCCCAATGCCCCCTGTCCCATTTACTTGGAAAGCCCAATTGTATTGCACATTTGGTCTGATGTGACTGTGATTAATGTTTGTGTTTGACTCCTCAGGTTCCAGTAATAGCTGTGGTGTGTTCAGGAGGTGGGACTCGGGCAATGACGGGCACCTATGGAGCTCTTAGAGGTTTGCAGGAGCTCCAACTCCTAGATGCTGTCAGCTACATCACAGGGCTTTCTGGCTCCACCTGGTAAGCAAAAAAGCCACAGGCACAACACTGTGTGGCAGGTTAAAAAGCTGAAAACATACATTGTAAAATAAAGAATGCTAAAGATATGCATTATTAGCTTAATTTTAAAATAAAATAAGCCAATGGGTCACACTATAGTATGAATCTCAGTTATTCTAAAGAATCTGGCAGATCTATTGTTAAGAACCTTTTTCTCTGTTTTTCAGGACTTTAGCTTCTCTTTATGGCGACCCTAACTGGTCTAAAAGTGACATCATTAAGTTTATACAGTCTTCAAGGAAAGAAATCTCAAAAAGTAAATCAAGTTTGTTTTCCCGTGAGCAGCTGTCATACTACAAAAAGAAGATGGAGGAAAGAGGAAAAGAAGGGCATATTGTCTCTCTTATTGACATGTGGGGTCTAGCTATAGAGTATCTTATTCAAGGAAAGGTACTGAATACAAAAATATTCTTTTGTAGCTATATGTTGAAATATTATGTTAGATAGCAACGTTTTTGAATTGGGGCATTATTTAAAATGTTGAATGTGTCAGTGATATAGTAAACAAGTCTATTGCATCTATAAGAATGAGTTACAGTGAAAATAACTACTGTAGATGAATTAATACATTTCTTTCATAGAAACCCTTCGGTACACTGACTGATATGCAGAAGGCACTGTCAGAAGGCCAGAACCCTTTACCCATCTTTACAGCTGTTAATATGAAGGATGGCAATTTAGAATGTACAGCAGAGGCCGGTATGTACTGTACTATATTTTATACTGTACAATGTATTGTAACATTGTACAGTAAGGGACAGATACAGTGACCAGTGACAGCTTGGGGACATTTTTGACCATTTTTATCTGACAGCGTATTGCACACAAAAATGTTTCCTACGAAATTGTAAAATTCTAAAATAATTGACGAACACCCAGTTCTGTAATATAATCTACTGGAACATTCTGACTTGAATGGGATTGTATTTAAAGTACTGTACCTACAGTATAGGATTTTTTAACCTAGTGCCCATTTGTTTTTGTTTTTAACACATTTAGAATGGTGTGAGTTCACCCCATATGAAGTTGGCATTTCTAAGTATGGTGGGTTTGTACCTGCTCAGAACTTTGGGAGTGAATATTATCTTGGTCACCTGGTCAAGAAAATTCCTGAAACCAGAGTATCGTTTCTATTGGGTGAGTTTGAATGTGTACATAACTTAACTGTGGTTTATAACCATGGGCGCGGGAAGTGGGGGTGCTGCAGGTGCTGCAGCACCCCCTGGTGGCAAGGATTTAAAACTGCGATGACAATAAAATGATAGCTTATAAATATCTCTGATTGATTGTTTGTTTCTGTTCAAAGACATTTTGTATGTCATGCTTGGGGTGTGTGATGAAGAGAGGGATAATTTTAGTGATTTTAAAATGATTTAATTTAATTCAGTGTTTATTAGCCAATCAGATTTGTTTTGACGACGTGATTGCGATTCAGCCCTGCGAATACGTATAAGCATAACAGACAAGCATGCACACTCACAGCCACAATGACGAATGCATTTACTAGGCTATCTGTATCTATCCGCTTCGCAATGTCTCAGAAGAGAATATTTTTCAATCACACAGCCCAAAAGTCCCGAGGACTAGCGTTATTTCTCCAACTGACTCCTCCTGCATCCTGCTGCTGCATATCAGAAAAAGGTCATCTTTTCAAAAACTATTTTAAAATATAGCCAAATTGTTTCGCGGTGTTTAATGCACATGTAAATGTTACAGAACATTTAAAGTAAACATTTAAAGTAAAAAAGATTAAATTAAATGATTAATACGACATGAAAGGAACTAAATTGTAAACCCTCGATGTACAATAAGGAACATGCGCATTTAAGAGTGGTGGGCATTTCAAAAATTAATATAAATTATTGTCATGCATCGATTTTAATGTTAAACATCTATAAATCCAAATGAATCTATATGGAATATATTCCGACAATTTAGGATATGATGTTTGAATTTTAAAGTCGAAAAATATCTTATTTTTACACCGCCGTGCAGGAGGCATGGAAAACTGAAACGAAACTTAAGACACACATAACATTTACGTGTAAAAATAGAATTAAATAAAAACCCGTAAATTAAAAGATCCACTAATCTCCTTAACTCGAGTGATGTCAATAAAGTTTCCATGTTAGAATTTAGAAATAGTAAAAACTTAAGCAAAGGAAAACAAAGAAGGCGTATAGGCTATTGGCACGAGTGAGAATGTATACATAAACTGTTTCCATGCATTCGACTTTCCTGCAAACTTGCTCGAAGTTAATTCTCCTGTTTTTCTTTTTCTTAACATCTTTAAACTCCATGTTGCACTTAAGCTACACCATACAGAACAGCAGACCCGGTGCGTGATGCGTGCCAGAGGAGACTCCGCACATGACTCGCGTTGCATTTTGTAATTTGTGTAACTTTTTGGACACCTTTCTTACTTTGACCTAGTCTATATATAATATTTCTGATTATATGGCATATGGCTAATAAAGTAATGAATAAAGTAATGATGAAAAATATGCTAAATCAACGGCCCGGCGTGAGAATAGTAGCAGAAAATTACGACCCTGGCAGAGAATCTATGTTGCAATATAATTATGTAGTTTGTATGCGCCGTCAGCTCATCTTTACTTTATGGATGGGAGGTGCGAGTGAGTTTTTAAAATAAGACATACATGGGTAGAGTGGTCTGCAGAATAAAAAGCTTGTGAACAACTTTAAAATTTAATAACTCTATACCACCCCCCCCCTCTGCATCCGCAACCCAGCACCCCCTACCGAAAATATCTTCCCGCGCCTCTGTTTATAACAGCTGACTTCAGTTTCTCTAGCCACACTCAGGCCTGATTCCTGCAACACCTGTTGCAGGATGTGATGTCACCTTCGGTGAAAGTGACTGCAGTTACGCCCACTGAGTGGCAATAAGTCTGAGCGACAGCATTAGCATGTAGCGTGAGATCCGCAAAAACGTGTCCAAAATGAGGGAAGTTGTTGTCTGATTCAACAAGAATTTGTAGATATCATTTGGTAGTATTAGGCAAGACAAACATACATGGATTATTAGGAACACCTGTTCAATTTCTCATGAATGCAATTATCTTATCAACCAATCACATGGCAGATGCTTCAATGCATTTAGGGGTGTGGTCCTGGTCAAGACAATCTCCTGAACTCCAAACTGAATGTCAAAATGGGAAAGAAAGTTGATTTAAGCAATTTTGAGCGTGGCATGGTTGTTGGGTCTGAGTATTTCACAATCTGCTCAGTTACTGGGATTTTCACGCACAACCATTTCTAGGGTTTACAAAGAATGGTGTGAAAAGGGAAAAACATCCAGTATGTGGCAGTCCTGTGGGCGAAAATACTTTGTTGATGCTAAAGGTCAGAGGAGAATAGGCCGACTTATTCAAGCTGATGAGCAACTTTGATTGAAATAGCCACTCGTTATGGCCTAGGTATGCAGCAAAGCAGTTGTAAAGCCACAACACGCACAACCTTGAGGGGGATGGGCTACAACAGCAGAGGACTCCACCGGGTACCACTCATCTCTATTACAAATAGGAAAAAGAGGCTACAATTTGCATGAGCTCACTAAAATTGGACAGAATTGAAGACTGGAAAAATGTTGCCTGGTCTGATGAGTCTTGATTTCTGTTGAGACATTCAGATGGTAGAGTCAGAATTTGGCATAAACAGAATGAGCAGTGGTGGACGAATTACACAAATCGTGTACTTGAGTAAAAGTAAAGATACCCAGGGTAAAATATTACTCAAGTAAAAGTAGAAGTACTTGCTTAAAATTTTTACTTGAGTAAAAGTACAAAAGTATCTGCCTCAAAATTTACTTAAGTACAAAAGTACTGTGATTTATTATGGCCGTATCATTTTTGTCACAAAACTCAAATTATGTGAAATAACTCTCTTGGCTAACCAATCAATTAATAGAAGGACATTAATAAATCAGACACTGATGTCTATTAAAATTATCATAAGCCTAAAACCTTAAAAACAAAAAATTTCCTTTAGCATCAAATAAAATAACAGGATTTGAGAACAGTAAGTCTCATTTCAAGATTTATTTGTTAAATAATTTAACAGTTTAAGTGTAATAAAAACTTGACTTAAGCACAGGTTCACAATAGTTTTCAAAACATTAAATACATAACGTTATCTAGAAATAAGTCTCCCTTTCTTTGACAAATAAAACAAGCCAGAATATAATTTCAGAAACGTTTCATGTGCTTTAGCATGTCATATGTATATTGTAATATATAATTAAATGTATTTATATATTTTGGAAGCAAAACTTTTGAAAATATTAATAACAATCTCAGTTAATAGGGAGCACTCCAATCCACCTGCCTGTTTAAGCATCATACACTGCATGGCTAGTCAAAATGTCATTTATATTTTACAACAGTGTTGATAGTGATTGTCATTTCAAAATAACAGAGCACTGAGCTTCAAATACAATGAACTTAAGTGAAACAGCTAACTATATGGCTAAAAATAGCTTCAGCCTGCATAGCTTAAAGTTCATTCATAATAACGTCGTATATATTTTAGCAACAAAATTAACAGTTTTCTGCAAGCTACTGTTAAGATTGCTCATTTAAAAATATAACCAGAATAAAAATGGCTTACCTCTACGCGTTTCCTTAGATTTGAAAGAGTATTCTTTTAAAACGAAATAGCACAGTTTTAAGGCAGGCAGAGAAGACACGAAGGACTCGTTCTTTTATTCAAGGACTTAAAAAACCGCGCGTAAATATGGCCATTGTTGTTGTGACGGGTCAGTTATCTCCTCCGTTGTTTTTGAATGCAGTTTCATTCTCCAAACGATGCATTGGCTGGCTGCTGCACTCGCGTGACTCGCGTAGCTTACGTGAAACAGTGCGGCAACCAAAACAAGTTTAAAACGAAGCGCATGCTGTACCCTGATTGGTGGTTTGACGCATCACGTGTGCATCTTAGTTTTTTAGTTTGCCCAGTTATGTTTTTTATCCACTGATAAATAAAAAGGAACGACCGATTTTTTAAAAATGTAGTGGAGTAAAAAGTAAGATATTTGACTTTAAAATGTAGTAAAGTAAAAGTAAAAGTCTCCCAAAATAAAAGTACTTGAGTAAAGTACAGATACGCGAAAAAACTACTTAAGTACAGTAACGAATTACATTTACTTCGTTACTGTCCACCACTGAGAATGAGAACATGGATTCATCATGCCTTGTTACCACTGTGCAGGCTGGTGGTGTGGGGGATGTTCTCTGTGCACACTTCAGGTCCTTTGTGTCATTTGGGCATCGTTTAAATGCCATGGCCTACCTGAGCATTGTTTCTGACCATGTCCATCTCTTTTTGACCACCATGTACCCATCCTCTGATGGCTACTTCCAGCAGGATAATGCACCATGTCACAAAGCTTGAATCATTTCAAATTGGTTTCTTAAAAATGACAATGAGTTCATTGTACTAAAATGGCCCCCACAGTCACCAGATCTCAACCCAATAGAGCATCTTTGGGATGTGGTGGAACGGAAGCTTTGTGCCCTGGATGTGCATCCCACATATCTCCATCAACTGCCAGATGCTATCCTATCAATATGGGCCAACATTTCTAAAGAATGCTTTCGGCACCTTGTTGAATCAATGCGACACAGAAATTAAGGCAGTTCTGAAGGCGAAAGAGGGTCAAACATAGTATTAGTATGGTGTTCCTAATAATCCTTTAGGTGAGTGTATATGTCAGCAAAAAAAAAATGTCTGGTCACATGCCAAAATTCCTGGACTAATGGTTTTTTGGCAAGTTGTTAGGGTTGCTATCAAGGCCAACTAAAATTAATTTAAGATGATAATTGTCAGTTTTACTGCCGCTTTCTATTAAACCCAGGCATTTTGTTCAATGTTTTGCCACTCAACAGGGTAATTGGTCACGTGGAAAAGTGACGTCATTGCATACCCTCTATAGCAGTAGAGCCAGTAGATAGTAATAGTTATTCCTGGAGGCCCACTGCCCTGCACATTTTGTATGTCTCCCTTATTTAAAACACCTGATTCAAATCATCAGCTCATTAGAAGAGATCTCCATGAACTGAACTGAGTCTGTCAGATAAAAGAGACATACAAAATGTGCAGAGCCTCCAGGAATAACGTTAAGAACCACTGCTCTATACCTGTCTGACAAACTGAAGTAGACCAAAAGATCCTCAAAAGCTACTCATCATGTTTAGATCTAAAGAAATTCAGGAACAAATGAGAAAGAAAGTAATTGAGATCTATTAGTCTGGAAAATGTAAAGCCATTTCTAAAGCTTTGGGACTCCAGCGAACCACAGTGAGAGCCATTATCCACAAATGGAAAAGACATAGAACAGTGGTGAACCTTCACAGGAGTGGCTGGCTGACCAAATTACCCCAAGAGCTCTGTGACAACTCCACAACAAGAAGACTCCACAATAACATCCAAAGAACTGCAGGCCTTACTTGTCTCAGTTAAGGTCAGTGTTCATGACTCCACCATAAGAAAGAGGAAAGAGACTGGGCAAAAATGGCCTGCATGGCAAAGTTCCAAGATGAAAACCGCTGATAAAGCAAAAAGATGATAAAGGCCTGTCTCAGTTTTGCCAGTTTTGCATCTTGATCATTCCCAAGACTTTTGGGAAAATACTCTAATGAGATAAAATTTGAACTTTTTAGAAGGTGTATGTCCCAGTAACACAGCATTTCAGAAAAAGAACATCATACCAATATTAAAATATGGTGGTGGTAGTGAGATGGTCTTGTGCTGTTTTACTGCTTCAGGACCTGGAAGACTTGCTGTGGAACCATTAATTTTTTTGCCTACCAGATGTCCGGCCATCTGTTCATGACCTCAAGTTAAAATGAACTTGGGTTCTGCAGTAGGACAATGATCCAAAACACACCAGCAAGTCCACCTCTGAATGGCTGAAGAAAACTAAATTAAGACTCTGGAGTGACCTAGTCAAAATCCTGACACGGTTCATGCGCGACAACCCTCCAATGTGGCCAAAATTCCTCCACAGCACTATAACAGACTCATTGCAAGTTATGACAAATTCTTGATTGCAGTTGTTGCGACTTAGGGTGGCCGATTTGAGTTTGGATTTTGTTTTCTCTTCATAATAAAAACCTTCATTTAAAAACTGCATGTTGTGTTATCTATACAGTGTTAATATAAATATATGCACATAAATGTATGTTTTTTTTTTTGCACATGTAGGAATATGGAGCAGTGTTTTCTCTCTGAATTTGACAAGTATCTGGCAGCACGCAACTGGCATCACCCCTTCATGGACCCAAGGGGCTGAAAAGGAAGCGAGTAACACAAGTAAGAGTTTGTAATTGAGTATTATGTAGGTTTAATTTACAATTAGCTGCCATGCCAACCAAAATATTTACTAATTCAGATTTCGAGATAATACATGTTATATTTCAGTTGTTTATGATTATGTATCAATTATCTGTCACTCTGCATCTTTTAAAGAAACTGATAATAAGCCACGAAAACTCAGCACGTCCTTGTTGAGCCCAGTGGCTGACTCAGCTAACAGGGTGAGCAGTTTTATGAACAGTCGCCCAATCATCAGCCAGATGTCCAACTTCCTGAGGGGTCTGCAGCTACACCGGGATTACAGCGAGAACTCTGCCTTCGTCGCATGGAAAGGTCAAGAGCATTCATATCACCAAACACAAGTGTTAAAGTGTTTAAGTCCCATGTTAAAAACAATATTTGAGGAATAAAGTACTAATTTTTTGAGAGTGATCTTATAACAGATGTTTAACAAAAATAGAGTTAATTATATGCAAATAAACATATAATTATATGTTACATATAATTACATATAAAATAAATGATTTGGTAAAATTTTAAAGTGAATAAAGCCAAGGTATTGTAAGCTTTACTTGGAAAGTGACTTCTGCATATCTTTCGGTTATGTTTGCACACTAAAGGTTCTGAATATGTGTGCTTTATCATTTTTTACAACAATGCCCACATAACAGTATAATTCATTTTTGCACAAAGACATTACCTAGCTGGAATGACAAGTCTTTGCTTACACTAATCTATTACATTCAAAGCAGAGTGATGAGTTATCATTGATTACCAGTTATTAAGCACTCATAGATTTACTATAATTATTTAATAATACAGTGAAGTTGCAGCAGATGTAAATGCCATTTAGTGTTCTCTGGCATTACATGAAATATAATCTTTTTCCACCTGGAAATCGGATTCTGTTTTGGCCAGACTGATCTGTATCAAATTTTGTGATCGTGTTATAGTCACACAAAATTTGATACATTTATTTGTGTCCATGGCACGACATTCATTTTTTTTGTGCCTTGAGCATAAATGTCTTTTTCGTGTCACTCGCACAAATTTCTACAAATAGTTTTTCGGGTCCGTGGCACGACTTTCTTTTTCTGTCATTTTATGTATCATTTTCAAATTTATCCCTGTATGGTTTTGGCATACAGTAGTCTAACACAACCTTACTGGTTTATCTACAGAAAAACACGCAGATGCCTTTCCTAACACCCTGACTCCAATGGATTCCCTGCTTAGCTTAGTGGATGGAGGATTTGCCATAAATTCAGGATTCATCCCTGTGTTAGGCTCTCAAAGACATGCAGATGTCATTCTTTCTCTAAACTACTCCTGGGACCAAGACCAGTTTCAAGTAAGTGATAGCTGTAAGCTTGGTAAATGTTTGTGTCACGACCGCGGACAGAGGAGTGAAGCCCAGGTAAGAGTGGATCAATTTGCAGTAATACTTTTAATAATAAATGAGGTAGCACAAAAAACCCCACTGGAAAACACTACACACGGTGAAACGTAACAACAACAATGAACCGTAACAAACAGGTGAACAGGAAGTGAATAAATACATGACAATGACCAATGGGAAAACTGAAACAATAATAAACAGATACAAGAACCTGAGGCAATTAAATGAAACCATGGTAACAAATGACAGGGTGGAGATATAAACAAGGCAAGAGAGACGTCAAATAATAATACAAGTAATCAAACACAACAAACAGAGACACAACCCTAACAGTTTGGTAAAATATGAAAATGCAATATTTGTTTGTTGTTAATGTTTTGTAATGTTTGAATGTACCCAACAGATCCTGAAGCAAACTTATGACTACTGTATTGATCGTAAGATTCCATTTCCAAAGATTGATTACAAAAAGGTGGAGTCAGAGCCGATACAGGAAGTTTATGTGTTTGAGGATCAAGAAAATCCAGAGGCTCCAATAGTGATTCACTTTCCCTTTGTCAACATCACATTCAAAGAGTTCAAGGCTCCTGGTAAGCACTGACAACACTTTGGGTATCCCATCCTGATTCATAATGCAGCTTCTGTAAGGCAGCATTAAATTGATATTCCTCAAACATTCTGATTAAGGCCTTGCTTGAAAAACCCTCTGCAATAAGTATAATAATCATGTGTTTGATGCAGGTGTGAAAAGAGTTTGTGAAATGGAACTGAAGGAGGGAGATGTTAATGTTAACCTCACTGGTGACTCCTCCCCTTACATCACTCGGAAAATTACATACACACCGGAGGACTACGACAAGTTAATTAACCTCACTTCCTACAACATCCTAAACAACAAAGATGTCATTTTGAAAACGCTGAACCAAGCAGTTAAGAGGAAATCCAAATAAAAAGTTCATGTCCTTCAATGAAGCTGGCTAGCAAAATTACAAAAGTCTTTGGAACAGTGATTTGAATCTTTTTAGTTTTTGCTCTTAAATGTCCATCCAGAAAAGTAATTTAATCCCTCACTATGTCAACAGTGTTTAAATGTATTAAAGGGGCCATGGCATGAAAATGTTAGCATTGCCACTTTGTATGTGTGAGCAAAAGTTAGGTCATTGAAATATGGCTCTCCTTATGATGTCATAAGGAGATCTTATTATAATAATACCACCCCCTAATCTGCACTATCCAACCACAACACTGCCATTAAGTGCAGAGAGAAAGAGAGAGAAAAAATAATTGACAGCATAATTGAGTTTTAATCGCATCAAACCACCATCATTGTGATCAGTGTTTGGACTTCATCGCTCATTTGCATATTAAAGTGCACACAAACAATTACACATTTTTGCTCACCTACAAAGTGGCAATGCTAACATTTTTATGCCATGGCCCCTTTAAATGTTTTTTTGCCATATGACAGTGTATGCATATATGATTTATTGATGTTAACACCTGAATAAAAATAAGAGCATTTGTCAATTTATATTGTTTTGTTGGGGGTCCATTTACTCTATTGTATGTATGCCCTATTGGAAGTCTTATTCTTTTTTATAAGACTTTTTTTAAGGTTTTAGGGCCTTAAACATGCCCAAAAACTCTTGAAAATTGTCACACACGTCAAAATTGTTGGCCATTAGGACCAGGCTAAGGCTGGCACCTAGGCATGGCAGAGGCAGGCATGTCGCGACAAGGCAAGCAAACCAAGCAACTGCTTGGGTCCTCGAGCTGGTCTGGAGCCCAAAGACAATGACTGGTTAAGAATAAAATGCAACGACAAACTGTGTGCACGCCCCTTAAATAGTCAATGCAGTAAAGTGCAATGACACTGTTATCGGGATTCCCTCAAGGGGGCCCCTCTCAGTAGTCGCTGACAGCAGGCAGCCAACTACTTGTAAATTATCCAGCAAGGCCTAGATGCAGGGATGGGCAACTTCGGTCTTGGAGGGCAGGTGTCCTGCAGAGTTTAGCTCCAACTTGCTTCAGCACACCTGCCTGAAAGTTTCTGTTATGCCTATTAATACCTTAATTGGCTGCTTCAGGTGTGATTAATTATGGTTGGAGCTAAACTCTCCAGGACACCGGCCCTCCAGGACCGAAGTTGCCCATCCCTGGCCTAGAGGAATCATGTTAAGTCTTTTTTAATGGGTTTAAACTGTCAAAACACTGTACCATATACTACACCCAAAAATAATCCAGCATTTTTACAGTGTATGTTTTGTGTAATTAAATTAATACAAAAATTGGAACATTTGGATAAAAGTGTCTTCCAAATGCAAATATAACTGTGGAGACTTTTAGTACACTGTCCAAACTGTATACAATGAGTTGCTATCATCATTTACACAGTTATTGTAAGAAAATAGACATCCATATGAAAAGTTTTGTGGTTGGTTTTCTAAGACATGAGATGAGGACTAATTCTACGAATGTATTATACAGTATGACAAGAGGGAAAACTAGCTTGTCAAGCTGTCAACATTCGACATTTTGCATAGTTTGCCATATACTGTAGCACTCTCCTCAACATCTCACCAGTTGGTGGTTCAAGAAATATCCGGATCCAACGATGCTTAAGGTAAGCTAATGTTGTTTCCTCTCTGAAATAAAAGTATTTATTCTGATAGATAAATCTTTGCACTATTGCAAAAGCTCTCTCAACCATGGGAATTATAATTACTGTAAACAATGTAAATCATTTGATTCATAATGTAAATAACACATCAAACATAAACATTAAAAATCTCTGACCTGTTTATTTCTGTGTATTTGTTCAACAGAAAGAAGTCAAGCCTTACTGGAATCTTTCAGTCAAAGTTTTACATGGGAATATCAAAATGACATACGACTACTGTAAGTCAAGATGCCTATTTTATCAGTATCCAAACGACAACATATTAACTTCATTTTTGTTGCCTTAACTTTATTTTTGAAAAATGCTATTACAACAGGTTCTAACTTATGTGTTTACAGTTTTCACCTTTGCGATCACTTCGACTTGCTATCTGTGTTTTTGAGAGACCTTGTTCTTTATGTTGCTTCTTCCCACATGGAAAAAACATATATAAACATATATGTTTCAATATAGGTTTTGATATAAGTTTTACATATATGTGACATATATAAAATTGGCCGTTTTCCTATATTATATGTACATATATGTACATATATGCACATATATGTTAACCTATATATTGGTAAAATTATTAAAATCTGTAGCTGCTTATAAATTAAACATAAATAAAGGTCCAACCAAAGACAGTCTGCACCTGCAGGAGCAAGGTTCAAACCTCCAACCTTCCGATTACAAAAAAAAAATGCAATCCCACGCTCCACTGCTGGGATTCGAACACCCAACCTTCCGATCATTAGACAACTCGCTTTACCATCTGCGCTACTGTCACTGTTAAATATCACTGAACAGTAGCTGTTAAATTAAACCATTTTGTTATACATGTCGTAGACAGATCTTGTAAATGTTTTAAATGTGCAGACATCATAACTTTATTTAATAATTCACATAATTTATGGCCTGTATATGCACATATATGCACCTCAATTTTGCATATATGCAGCATATATATTATCATATATGGGCATATATGCTGTATATGTGCAGCATATATGGGCATATATGCTGTATATGTGCAGCATATATGGGCATATATGCTGTATATGTGCAGCATATATGTGCATAGTAGCTGCATATAGGTTTCATATATGTGCATATATATTATTATATATGTGCATATATGCTGTATATGTGCTGCATATATGTGCATATTAGCTGCATATATGTTTCATATATGCGCATATATGCTGTATATATGCAGCATATATGTGCATATAAGCTGCATATAGGTTTCATATATGCACATATATCCACATATAGGTTCTTTCCATGTGGGTTCACTTTCACTTTTGAAAATACCTTTAAGCCGCTTCAGCAATCTTCAGCTTACTTTATGTGGGCAAGTGAATGATGTAAGGGTTTAAATCTTTTTGCCAACACTCTACCATTTCTAAGCCTATCCCCATTTTTTCTTAGTTTCTGAAGCTGACTGCTATGTTATCTTAAACTTACCCACGGCATCTGCCCGTACATATCGCACCAAGACGATTGATAATAGCAACAAACCTGTATGGAATGAAACCTTTCACTTCAGGTTGCAGAGCAATGTCAAGGTAAACTAATAGGCAGCTGTCTGTATCTGTTCTTATGTCTGGTGGAATGCCATCTGGTTAAAGTAAAATTCAGGCAAAAATGGTTCTTCTGTGTACTCATAATCAAAATCACCTTTATTTTTTAAAGTACATTCCTCTTTAAGATGCACCTTGAGTCACTGAGTTTAATATCACCTCTTTTCTCCACTACACAGAATATATTGGAGTTTCAGGTCTATGACAATGATTTGTATATGAGAGATGATCTTATTGGCACTGTCCTGTTTGACACTGATAACCTCACACCAGAGAAGAAGGAGCAAAAATGTTTCATTTTAAATGATAAGGTGAGTGCTATGGAGACATCATGGAATACAATTGAAAAGAAAACTTCAATGATATTTAACATGTGTATATGTTTCACCTTTTCTCATAGACAAAAGATGAGCTGTGGGTGGAGTTTGAGATGACAAAGAGGTAAGCACTGCCTTTAATTGGATTTTAGTGGTCATTTGAAAATGAGTGATGTTTCATAACTTGCACAGTGCACTTTTGGAGCAATGCCCTGTTTTTCTCAATAAACATGCACATAAATATAAACTAAGCAGTGGTCTTGCCTGTGTCTGCCCATTGCAGCTCTGATGTGCCGAGCCCATGCATGTCTAATGGGGTGTTGGTGGTAAGAACCCATATTGCAGATTTATGTGTTTCAAGTGTTACAGAATCCTTACAATAATATAGTGCTTTTATAAGACATACAGTACTGTGCAAAAGTCTTGGGCCATCACCACCAGACTTGTTGTTTTAGAAGTTTTAATGTCCATCCATATTTATTTTCAATCTATTTTATTAAGATACAAACAGAAAATACAGGAAATATGTACAAAAAAAATGTCTTTAGATGTCCCACACCTGATCCGTATTATTTGCCCATCCGGTTTGATTTAAATTCCCCTCGTTTCCTCTGTTCTTTGCAAGTTCGTCTTTGTGTGTTCCTGCCCGCTAGCTCTGTCTAGTTCTTGTCGTGTCTAGTTCTTGTCGTGTCTAGTTTATTCTTAGAATATTTCACCGTGCTCTCTGCTGCCTTTGCCCCGTTAGATTCCCCGCCCTGCTGTCAGTCTCTCCCGATTGGTGTGGCATCTGTCAAGTCTTCGGAAACTCTCGGTCAGAGGAACCTCCTAGCGATATTCTACACCTTGCGCTGTCCAGCCGCAGTGCGCTCATGAGCGCGTAATTCTGCTGAAGACGCTGACAGCCGCAGTGCGCACTAGCGCGTAATTCTGCTCTACACCCTGACTGCCGCAGTGCGCTGTCCAGCGCGCGTACTGCTGAAGACTCTGACCGCTTCTCTCTCTCTCTGTGCCCCGCCAGGAATCACTCTCCGTGCCTAGCCAGGATTCCCTCCCTGTTCCCCGTCAGGAATACCATTCTGTGACTACGGAGTTGTGGATGTTCTACAGCCCTGCAGTGTTTTCTATTTCAGCGCACCTCATCACACACGGACACAGAGTGTTTTCTATTATACATATTTACATCTGATGACATTGAGTGTTTTTCTCCTATACATATTTTCACCTGAAGACATTGAGTGTTCTGCTTTTATACATACCTTGTGAATAAAACCTCTGCTCTGGGATTCCTGTCTAGTGTCATTCCTAACAGGACGAACTTGCCACAATGGATCCCGCGGAGGTTGATGCTCTCCGGTCGACGCTCGCTCAGCAGGGCTCACGGTTGGGACAACTCTCGGCTCGTCTCACTTCAACATCTCAAGAGCTGGAGGAGTTATCTGTCCGGATGGCTGACCTTTCCTCTCGTCTTGACCAGGTCAGTCATGAGGCCACCCAACCCAGCCAGCCGTCGCAGACGGAGCCTCATGTCACAGCCCCACCTCCTTATGATGGTAATCCTGCCTCCTGTCGGGCTTTTCTGTCACAATGCTCTCTGGTTTTTGCCCTCCAGCCCCGCCGCTATTCCGCAGAGCGCACCCGGGTGGCGTTTGTGATTATCCTTCTGGTTGGCAAGGCGCGTGAGTGGGCTACAGCCGTTTGGGATGCCGGCGATCCTTGCTGCCGATCCTTCAATGATTTTCGCGAGGAGATGGAAAGGCTATTCGACCGCTCCGTTCGCGGGGACGCCGCTGCAGCTCGGTTGGCACGCCTGGTTCAGGGAGGACACTCAGTCACCGAGTACGCCATAGAGTTTAAGACCCTAGCGGCTGCCTGCCACTGGAACGAAGCGGCTCTTCGAGCGCAGATTGTTGAGGGGTCGTCAGATGATCTTCAGGATGAGATCGCCGTGCACGATCTTCCCCCCACTCTCGAAGCCATTATTGATCTGGCTCTCCGGATCGAAGCCCGGAGGATCCTTCGTGGTCAGCGTCGCTCTCTGCGCCAGCGAGTGTTTTTGGGTGAGACTTCCACTTCTCCTTCTGCCCCGACGTCTCCACCTGTCGAGTCGGAACCTTTGGTAGAGCTTAGGTAGAGCTCTCCGCTGTCTGACATCGCAATATCCGAGCTCCTGGTGCCAACAGTTACCCTGGGTTGAATACGCCCATAATTCTCTCCCTGTTTCTTCCCTTAACATGTCCCCTTTTGAGGCGTCCATGGGGTTTCAGCCCCCTTTATTCCCATCACAGGAACCTGATGCGGTGGTTCCGTCTGCGCTAGCTTTTGTCCGTCGTTGCAAACGCACCTGGAGAAAGGCTAGATTTACATTACGCCAGGTTTCCAGACTAACCAAAGCCGCGGCCGACCGTCACCGTAGAACCGCGCCCCGTTTTATCTGTGGGCAGAAAGTATGGCTTTCGTCCAAGGATTTACCTCTCCGTGAGCATTCTCGCAAGCTGGCTCCACGATTCCTTGGGCCATACAGCATTGTTAAGGTTATTAATCCCGTGACGGTGAGGCTCAGATTGCCCCCAGCACTCGGTCGGGTTCATCCAGTTTTTCATGTGTCTAAACTGAAGCCTGTGTATTTTTCCCACCTTAATCCTGTTCCCTCTGCCCCCACCCCTCCCACCCCTCAGCTTATAGATGGTGCCCCTGTGTATTCAGTTAAGTCTTTACTGGATGTGCGTCGCCGGGGTAGGGGATTTCAATATCTCGTTGACTGGGAAGGATATGGTCCGGAGGAGAGGTGTTGGGTACCGGCCCGGGACATCCTGGACCCTGGGCTGATAGAGGATCTCCGCCGGCGACGGGGTGAGCCTCCTCATGGACCGCCCGGTGGCGGTCGTGGGGGGGGAGTCCTGTCATGATTTCGGTCTTATTGGCCGCTTTGTCTTTGTTTCACCATGTGTTGTGTTGTGTTTATGTTTTGACAGCTCCATCATCATCCATGACCTCATCATCTCCGACTCTTCTCACCGGCGTCCCACACCTGATCCGTATTATTTGCCCATCCGGTTTGATTTAAATTCCCCTCGTTTCCTCTGTTCTTTGCAAGTTCGGCTTTGTGTGTTCCTGCCCGCTAGCTCTGTCTAGTTCTTGTCGTGTCTAGTTCTTGTCGTGTCTAGTTTATTCTTAGAATATTTCACCGTGCTCTCTGCTGCCTTTGCCCCGTTAGATTCCCCGCCCTGCTGTCAGTCTCTCCCGATTGGTGTGGCATCTGTCAAGTCTTCGGAAACTCTCGGTCAGAGGAACCTCCTAGCGATATTCTACACCTTGCGCTGTCCAGCCACAGTGCGCTCATGAGCGCGTAATTCTGCTGAAGACGCTGACAGCCGCAGTGCGCACTAGCGCGTAATTCTGCTCTACACCCTGACTGCCGCAGTGCGCTGTCCAGCGCGCGTACTGCTGAAGACTCTGACCGCTTCTCTCTCTCTCTGTGCCCCGCCAGGAATCACTCTCCGTGCCTAGCCAGGATTTCCTCCCTGTTCCCCGTCAGGAATACCATTCTGTGACTACGGAGTTGTGGATGTTCTACAGCCCTGCAGTGTTTTCTATTTCAGAGCACCTCATCACACACGGACACAGAGTGTTTTCTATTATACATATTTACATCTGATGACATTGAGTGTTTTTCTCCTATACATATTTTCACCTGAAGACATTGAGTGTTCTGCTTTTATACATACCCTGTGAATAAAACCTCTGCGCTGGGATTTCTGTCTAGTGTCATTCCTAACAGGTTTTGACTGAAATTTGGACATATGGTGCTGGCCCGAGAATTTTCGGGTGTTTGTTGTATCAACCCCCACCTCTACAATGGCTGCAAAGGTGCACTGGAACAATCCTTCCTAAAATGCATTAAACGCTGCAAAAGATGCTTTCCAACAGGTGTTTTACCATTTGTTGTAAACTTGTGGGCCTATTTTTCCAAACGCCTCACACCCGTACATTCCTCCGTTGAGAGCTTGAATAATAGACACTCCAGCCCAGTTGGTGGCGATAATCCACCTTTGCCAATTGCAAGAATACAAACAACTCCATTTCTGTTTCCGGCGGCGGAGTAATACTGTACCTCACAGCACATCTAATACAAGTCAATGGAGTTGGACAAAAACTATGATAAAACCTGTTGGAAAGCATCTTTTGCAGCGATTTTTGTGTGAGCATATCAGTGGACACCCCTGACCACTCAGTGATTTTCACGTCTTTGTAAACGAAATTTTTATACATTTTTAGGAAGGATTGTTCCAGTGCAACTATGCAGCCATTGTAGAGGTGATGGTTATCCAACAAACAACCAAAAATTCTCGGGTCAAAACCGTTCTATTTCATCATAAACAATCTGAAAACAGGGCTTTAAGTGTAAAATACCAAACTTGTCCTTTAAGCGTTTTTGAGCAGAATTAAGTAAAAAGATTAAATCTTTAAAATTAAAAAAATTGGATTTCATTTTATTTAGGTTTAAGAGATCCTGCGGATCAAGTGGAAGGGGAGTTTACCCTAAAAACTTGACGCATCAGTTTACATTTTTATACAGTTTTTAATACTATAAACACATTTCCTGTATTTTCTGGATGTATTCTATTAAAGAGACTGAGAAACAATTATATATGATCACTATAACATTGCAAAAACAAATCTAATTCTGGCATGGTGGCATAAGTAAGACTATATATATATTATGTTATATATTTTATATATATATATATATATATATATATATATATATATATATATATATATATATATATATGTGTATGTGTATGTGTATGTGTATGTGTATGTGTATGTGTATGTGTATGTGTGTGTATGTATGTATGTATGTATGTATGTATGTGTATATTTGTGTATGTATATATGTTTGTGTATGTATATATGTTTGTGTATGTATGTACAGTCTTGTTCAAAATAATAGCAGTACAATGTGACTAACCAGAATAATCAAGGTTTTTAGTATATTTTTTATTGCTACGTGGCAAACAAGTTACCAGTAGGTTCAGTAGATTCTCAGAAAACAGACGAGACCCAGCATTCATGATATGCACGCTCTTAAGGCTGTGCAATTGGGCAATTAGTTGAATTAGTTGAAAGGGGTTGTCATGACTGCTGGGTGATCAATGGCTGTGTTATCTGTGTGTGTGTGTTGTTTACCTGTGCTAAAAATAGCAGTGTCTACCTTTGACTGTACAAACTCAAAACTATTTTGTACAAACATTTTTTTTTCTGGGATTTAGCAATCATGTGAATCACTAAACTAATATTTAGTTGTATGACCACAGTTTTTTAAAACTGCTTGACATCTGTGTGGCATGGAGTCAACCAACTTGTGGCACCTCTCAGCTGTTATTCCACTCCATGATTCTTTAACAATTCATTCACATTTCTTGGTTTTGCTTCAGAAACAGCATTTTTGATATCACCCCAGAAGTTCTCAATTGGATTAAGGTCTGGAGATTGGGCTGGCCACTCCATAACTTTAATTTTGTTGGTTTGGAACCAAGACTTTGCCCGTTTACTAGTGTGTTTTGGGTCATTGTCTTGTTGAAACAACCATTTCAAGGGCATGTCCTCTTCAGCATAGGGCAACATGACCTCTTCAAATATTTTAACATATGCAAACTGATCCATGATCCCTGGTATGCGATAAATAGGCCCAACACCATAGTAGGAGAAACATGCCCATATCATGCTCCATGCTTCACTGTCTTCACTGTGTACTGTGGCTTGAATTCAGAGTTTGGGGGTCGTCTCACAAACTGCCTGTGGCCCTTGGACCCAAAAAGAACAATTTTACTCTCATCAGTCCACAAAATGTTCCTCCATTTCTCTTTAGGCCAGTTGATGTGTTTTTTGGCAAATTGTAACCTCTTCTGCACATGCCTTTTTTTAACAGAGGGACTTTGCGGAGGATTCTTGAAAATAGATTAGCTTCACACAGACGTCTTCTAACTGTCACAGTACTTACAGGTAACTCCAGACTGTCTTTGATCATCCTGGAGGTGATCATTGGCTGAGCCTTTGCCATTCTGGTTATTCTTCTATCCATTTTGATGGTTGTCTTCAGTTTTCTTCCACGTCTCTCTGGTTTTGCTCTCCATTTTAAGGCATTGGAGATCATTTTAGCTGAACAGCCTATCATTTTTTGCACCTCTTTATAGGTTTTCCCCTCTCCAATAAACTTTTTAATCAAAGTACGCTGTTCTTCTGAACAATGTCTTGAACGACCCATTTTCTATTGCTTTCAAATGCATGTTCAACAAGTGTTGGCTTCATCCTTAAATAGGGGCCACCTGATTCACACCTGTTTCTTTACAAAATTGATGTCCTCAGTGATTGAATGCCACACTGCTATTTTTTTGAACACACCCCTGTCAGGAAATGAACTTCGGAGACAAGTGCAAGTTAACAATATTTATTTGGAAAATGAGGTAGAGAACTGGAGAGCAAAGTCACTGGTAGATCCACACATGGCACACACCCGTTGGCTCACTCTAGATGATAACGCTACTGTGGGAATGAAGCACTCCCACAGTAGGAGAGAGTGAGTCGGCGCTACACAATAATCCACTGTGAAATCCTGATGTAGAAAAGCCACCCGGAAACCACTGGTCACCGCCTAAAAACGAAGCGAACCAGCGGTTCCGAGAAACAACAGTCGTTAGAGTCAATGTAATCCACAATGGTAAATAGGTGTACTCCACTCACGGGTGATGATGCAAACCAGAGAGAGACAGAGACAGCTGGTATACCGCCTAGAAACGAGGCGAACCAACTGTACCGAGAGACAAACAAAGTCAATGAGATCCAGTACTCCACAAGCGAGCGGTCCGGGTGAAGACGAGTCCCCGAACGCCGAAAACCAAACCTGGGGTAACAAGAGGAAGAGACAGAGAGCGACTGACAAGACAAGGCAGGGCAGCAGGACTGTGATAAAACAATGAGCGCGCAACGAAGGACAGGACTACGTGCAATATAAAGGAAAAGGTAAACGAGACACCACCGGTGAACAATTACCGAAACAAGGGGGCGGAGTTAGTGAACACACGAGGAACCGGCACCACAGGTAAACAACACACACACACAGATAACACAGCCATTGATCACCCAGCAGTCATGACAACCCCTTTCAACTAATTCAACTAATTGCCCAATTGCACAGCCTTAAGAGCGTGCATATCATGAATGCTGGGTCTCATGTGTTTTCTGAGAATCTACTGAACCTACTGGTAACTTGTTTGCCACGTAGCAATAAAAAATATACTAAAAACCTTGATTATTCTGGTTAGTCACATTTTACTGCTATTATTTTTAACAAGACTGTATATGTGTGTATATGTGTATATGTATATATGTATGTATGTGTATGTATGTATGGTATGTATGTATGTGTATGTATATATATATGTACCAAAAGTATATAGATAGATATATAGATAGATCTTATAAGCTTTATGTTGTCCTGTGAAACTAGGCAGGTCCTTTTTGTGAGCTGACAGTGGGGGTAGACAAACTTCTTAAGAACTCTGCAGGTAAATGCAGATATTTGCATGCAAACTACTATGCAAATATTTTCACATAAATTATTCAACCAATGTATAAATGACTAGATATTTGTTAGTCTAAAGACAATGTAATAGAAAACAAGTAAACGTATTGAGCTCTATTAAATAAATGATATTCACAGCATACTCACTGAATAAAAAGGAACAAAATGGATGAAGTTAACAGAGCATTTTTCACTTGAATGATATGATCCTAGGTTTAAGTGAATCTTTGTTTTGTATCCTTCAGCGATACGTAATATGGTGTTGAACCTGAAAGGGGGATATAAAGAGGATCATGTCATCTCACAAGAGGAGAATCAGAAATTTTTTAAGACATTTTGTTATTACATCAACCGAAACCTGGAAACTGAACTTAATCTAACAGGTGTAATCCTTGGTGAAAATGTACGTCATCGACCCCAACAGGCATTGTTTACAGATGTGACAATTGTGGGAAGTACCCTCATGTATTTTTCATTTTTGCTGCTATAAGTAATAACAGTAAAAATGCATTGTTTACATTTATTATTTTGCTTTAAACAGCAGCCTGGAATCAATATGCAAGACTCAGTATGTGAAATGATTTTTAAAAATTTTCCAAAGTTAATGTTTTGTTCTTGTTCTGCACTTCTTGTTGTGTTGTTTGTCCAGTCTGAGAAAAATCAAGTTGATGGTGCAAATCAAAAGAGTGAAGAAACTGAGACTTCTATCCCTTTAAAAGCACTACCATCCAATTACCAAGTTACAGTGTCTTTGCCCCTGGCACAGGTGAGAACGTCTTGGTTACGTATTTAACCCTCGTTCCCTGAAGAAAGGGAGCGGAGACGTCACGTTGTGACCGACGAATTGGGAACTTGCTAGAGAGACCAATCTACTTCGAGAACTACTTAAACGCCAAAGAACTTGGCATGCAGGTATTTGCATAATGCCGGCGCCGCCCTGCATATATAAGCAGCAGGTGCAGAATCCACTAAGGAGATGGAGAATAGGATTTAACACAGAAGGCCGGTCACTACTTGTTTCTTAACCCACGAAAGGGAACCAGCAACTGGGAAACGACCTGACTGAGCGGAGTAGGAACGCTGCGGAAGCCACCCCCTGATGGGGTAAATGGGTGGTACATAATAAAAATATGATGGTCGAATAATAGACAGTAATAAGACATATTGGGAGACGCAGAGCGGGCTCTGCTAAGGGAAAACGTGGGCTAGTAGGATTATCCCCACAGAAAATACTCACAAGGGAACCCCGCAGAAGGGGACGCAGTGTGGAGGCCCGAGCCAAGCACATAGGATTACAGAGAATGCAGCTAGTGAGAGGCTGACAGCCAAGGCAGTGGAGGGAGGTCAAAAAATAATTTTCAAGCCATTTTGACCAAACACCCTTCCGTACCGGTACTACGGTGTAGCCCCAATATAGGGCTGCAAGCCGACATGTGAGCCGGTGCTCAGTGCTCCCCCAGATGAGGAGAGAACACAAGAGGAGACTGGATCGACACAAACACTATAGAATCTAGTGAACGTGTTAGGTGTCATCTTTAAAAAGACGCAAATCTCCGGGACATGAGAGAGTGGCTGCCTTTAAAAAGACACAAAGCTCAACTTATATTACTCTTTTAGGGGAAACACACTCTTTAGATGCTTGTTGATGATGCACACAGGGGAGAGGCAACGCACACACTTAAACTCAAATAAAAAAGAGAAAAAAGTAGAAACCACAAGCATCCGCTGTGGTACTGCTTGTCCAACCAACTTCATCAAATGGTGTACTCAAAGCTAATTTGGTATTCTGCACCTGCTGCTTATATACGGACCTGGTGGGGCGGCGCCGGCATTATGCAAATACCTGCATGCCAAGTTCATTGGCGTTTTAGTTGTTCTCGAAGTAGATTGGTCTCTCTAGCGAGTTCTCAATTCGTCGGTCACAACATGGCGTCGTAGTGACCGACTGAAAGGGAACTAGCATTGTTTATATTTGTGGACATACTGTACTGTATGTGTATTTGTGTGCATGTAAACAAACCTTTCTAAAATGGAAATGTTTTTAAAGGAAAAACTTGATGTGGAGCTGAAAGCGGAAGATCGGTAACAAACCTTTAATTATGTTATTTAGTTGTAAAACAATATGATACCAGACTTTGTGTAACAGTATCTTTTAGTTTCAATCCATCCTGTTCTTATAGTTATAAGGTTTATGTGTGTTATAGTTTTACTGAAGAGCTCGATGTACGTCTGGATTTTGATATCCCGAAGGAAGAAAATAATTTTCTGGTAAAGAGGAGTAAAATTGTATCAGAGGCACTTCAGAAGGTTCTGAATCTCACCACTACACCTGAACCCAGCAAGGTATTACAGAGTATTCAGATACTTTATATAGGCCTACAGTATACAGTATATATTTATTAAGTAGTGTAACTTTATTATAAACCTTTCATAATCTTACTCTTACACACATCATTGAACTTCTCAAACATGCTCAAAAGTGATGTTTTTTGAGCATGTAATTTAGAACATGGAGTGAAGAATACCATAGGAAACTCATGAACTGATTGATGAAAAAGTACAATACCACTGTAAGCTGCTTTAAATTAAAGGTTCATGTCAAATGCATTTATTTAGATGGCTATAAAGGTGTAAAGTGCAGCATTTCCATTTAAACTCAATGCCATGACATTGGAAACCCCAATGTCCCCTGTCCCATTTACTTAATTATATTGCACATTTGGTCTGATTTGTCTGATGTGATTGTGATCAATGTTTGTGTTTGACTCCTCAGGTTCCAGTAATAGCTGTGGTGTGTACAGGAGGTGGGACTCGGGCAATGACGGGCACCTATGGAGCTCTTAGAGGTCTGCAGAAGCTCCAACTCCTTGATGCTGTCAGCTACATCACAGGGCTTTCTGGCTCCACCTGGTAAGCAAAAAAAGCTACAGGCACAACAACGGTGTGTGGCAGGTTAAAAAGCTAAAAACATACATTGTAAAATAAAGAGTGCTAAAAAGATATCTATAATGGATTATAAGATTAATTTTTAAATAAAAGAAGCCAATGGGTCACCCTGATATGATTCAGTAATATAAATTTCTAAGTAATTACAATGAACCACTATAACAACACTCTGGCAGATCTGTTGTTAAGAACCTTTTTCTCTATTTTTCAGGACTTTAGCTTCTCTTTATGGCGACCCTAACTGGTCTAAAAGTGACATCATTAAGTTTATAGAGTCTTCAAAGAAAGAAATCTCTAAAAGTACATTCAGTATATTTTCCCATGAGCAGCTGTTGTACTACAAAAAGAAGATGGAGGAAAGAGGAAAAGAAGGGCATATTGTCTCTCTTATTGACATGTGGGGTCTAGCTATAGAGTATCTTATTCAAGGAAAGGTACTGAATACAGAAAGATTCTTTTGTAGCTATGTTGAAATATGATGTTGGATAGCAATAGTTTTTGAATTGGGGCATTATCTAAAATGTTGAATGTGTCAGTGATATAGTAAACAACAGTCTATTACATCTGTAAGAATGAGTTAGAGTGAAAATAACTACTGTAGATGAATTAATACATTTCTTTCATAGAAACCCTTGGGTACGCTGACTGAAATGCAGAAGGCAGTGTCAGAAGGCCAAAACCCTTTACCCATCTTCACAGCTGTTAATATGAAGGACGGCAATTCAGAACGTACAGCAGAGGCCGGTATGTACTGTACTATATTATATCCTGTACAATGTATTATAACATTGTACAGTAAGGGACAGATACACTAAATACTAGAAAACTGTTCTGTTTGTAGTCTATGGCACCTCCATTTTTTGTTCACAAAACAGTGCACATAAATCACTTAAAAATGCTCACTGTTACGGTGCAGCACCCTTTGAAAAGGCCCTAATATATTCTATTTAGGTACTGATATGAATACATCTGGTACCAATATTTCCTTTGAGGTACAGTACTAATCTGAACTCTTGCAAGTGCAAAGGACTTTTTACTTTTTAAAAGGGTGCAATCCCAGTGACAGCTTGGGAAAAATTTTGACCATTTTTATCTCACAGCAATTTTTTTATTTCGAAATTGTAAAATTATTAAATAATTGGAGAATTGGATACTACCCTGTTTGGAGAAATGACCTGGTAGTTTATTTCTTTGGAACAAACAAAAATTGGAATAGAATTAGAAAGTATAAGAAAGTATAAATGTAACTTCAACAAATTTGGCAGGTGATTCTGTCCAAAGTGACACATGGGGCGGTTTGCCGGACAGGGATTAGACTAGTCTTAGACTAAAATGAATGTAAGAGCTGTCCAAACTGAACACAATGTGCACTGATATATCTTAAAATATATCAGTGCCCTTTGTTTTGCCTCAAAATGCACACAAATAATGTTTTTAGTAAGGCATATTTTTTAAAACTAGTTAGATTTTCTAATTAAACTAAGGCCTAGTCCTGTTTTAAGCTAATCCCTTAGTGTGTAATTTATAAATTTTCCTAGTGTGTGTATTCCTGGGAATTGAAACCATGACCTGAGCACTGCTAACACACCCAGTTCACTAATATAATCTACTGGAACATTCTGACTTGAATGGGATTGTATTTAAAGTACTGTACTTACAGTATAGGATTTTTTTTTAACCCAGTGCCCATTTGTTTTTTTACACATTTAGAATGGTGTGAGTTCACCCCATATGAAGTTGGCATTTCTAAGTATGGTGGGTTTGTACCTGCTCAGAACTTTGGGAGTGAATATTATCTTGGTCACCTGGTCAAGAAACTTCCTGAAACTAGTGTGTCCTTTCTGTTGGGTAAGTTTGAATGTGTACATAACTTAACTGTGGTTTATCACACCTGACTTCAGTTTCTCTAGCTACACTCAGGCCTGATTACTGCAACACCTGTTCACAATTAAGAAATCACTTAAATAGAGGGTATGCACATGATGTCACCTTTGGCGAAAGTGACTGCGGTAATGCCCACTGGTGGCAAAAAGTCTGAGCGACAGCATTAGCATGTAGCGTGAGATCCGCAAAAACGTGTCTAAAATGAGGGAAGTTGTTGTCTGATCGACTGTGCAAACAGATTCAACAAGAATTTGTAGATATCGTTTGGAAGTATTAGGCAAGACAAACATATACAGGTATGTCAGCAAAAGAATTGTCTGGTCACATGCCAAGATCCCAAGATGATAATTGTCAGTTATACTGCCGCTTTCTATTAAACCCAGGCATTTTGTTCAATGTTTTGCCACTCAACAAGGGTAATTGGTCACGTGGAAATATGTGTTGTCTATAGGACCTGTCTGACAAACTGAAGTAGACCAAAAGATCCTCAAAAGCTACTCATCATGTTTAGATCCAAAGAAATATAGGAACAAATGAGAAAGAAAGTAATTGAGATCTATCAGTCTGGAAAAAATGCCATTTCTAAAGCTTTGGGACTCCAGCGAAAAACAGTGAGAGTCATTATCCACAAAAAAAAATACATGGAACAGTGGTGAACCTTCCCAGGTGTGGCTGGCCGAGCAAAATTACCCCAAGAGCTCTGCGACGACTCATCCAAGAAGACCCCACAACAACATCCAAAGAACTGCAGGCCTCACTTGCCTCAGTTAAGGTCAGTGTTGACTCCACCATAAGAAAAAGACTGGGCAAAAATGGCCTGCATGGCAGAGTTCCAAGACGAAAACCGCTGCTAAACAACAAGAACATAAAGGCCTGTCTCAGTTTTGCATCTTGATCATCCATAAGACTTTTGGGAAAATACTTAAATAAATTTTAAACTTTTTAGAAGGTGTATGTCCCAGTAGCACAGCATTTCAGAAACAGAACATCATACCAACGGTAAAATATGGTTGTGGTAGTGAGATGGTTTTGGGCTGTTTTGGTGCTTCAGGACCTGGAAGTCTTGCTGTGGAACCATGAATTTTGCTGCCTGGTAAAAAATCCTGAAGAACAATGTCTGGCCATCTGTTCGTGACCTTAAGTTGAAGTGAACTTCTGCAGCAGGACAATGATCCAAAACACACCAGCAAATCCACCTCTGAATGGCTGAATACAGAGAAAATGAAGACTCTGGAGTGGCCTTGTCGAAGTCCTGACGTGGTTCATGCGCGACAACCCTCCAATGTGGCTGAATTACAACAATTATCCAAAGATGAGTGTGCAAAAATTATTCCACAGCACTATAACAGACTCATTGTAAGTTATTGCAAACGCTTGATTGCAGTTGTTGCTACTAAGGGTGGCCCAACCAGTTATTAGGTTTAGGGGGCAAGCACTTTTTCACACAGGGCAATTTGGGTTTGGATTTGTTTTCTCTTCATATTAAAAAACTGCATGTTGTGTTATCTATACAGTGTTAATGTATAAATATGCGCATAAAATGTTTTGTTTTTTTGCACATGTAGGAATATGGAGCAGTGTTTTCTCTCTGAATCTGACAAATATATGGGCTGCCGCAACTGGCATCACCCCCTCATGGAGCCCAGGGGCTGAAAAGGAAGCGAGTAACACAAGTAAGAGTTTGTAATTGAGTGTTAGGTAGGTTTAATTTACAATTTGCTGCCATGCCAACCAAAAATATTTACAAATTCAGATTTCAGGATAATACATGTTATATTTCAGTTGTTCATGATTATACACAGTATAATGATTATGAATCAATTATCTGTCACTCTGCATCTTTTAAAGAAACTGATAATACGCCACAACCACTCAGCATGTCCGTGGTGAGTCCAGTGGCTGACTCCGCTAAAATGGTGAGCAGTTTTATGAACAGTCGGCCAATCATCAGCCAGATGCCCAACTTCCTGAGGGGTCTGCAGCTACACCGGGATTACAGCGAGAACTCTGCCTTCGTCGCATGGAAAGGTCAAGAGCATACATATCACTGAACACAAGTGTTAAAGTGTTTAAGTCCCATGTTAAAACTATGTTTGAGGAATAAAGTACTAATATTTTGAGAATGATATTATAAGAGATGTTTAACACAAATAGAGTTAATTCTATGCAAATAAACTTAATGATTTAGTAACATTTTAAAGTGAATAAAGCCAATGTATTGTTAGCTACTTGGAAAGTGACTTCTGCCTATCTTTCAGTTATGTTTGCACACTAAAGGTTCTGAATATGTATGCTTTATCATTTTTTACAACTGATGCCCACATAACAGTATAATTTATTTTTGCACAAAGAAATTAACCAGCTGGAGTCTTTGCTTACACTAATCCATTACATTCAAAGCAGACTGATGACTTGTCATTAATTACCAGTTATTAAGCACTCATAGATTTACTATATTCTTTTAATAATACAGTGAAGTTGCAGCATGTCTGTTAGATGATGTAAATGCCATTTAGTGTTGTCTGGTATTACATGAAATATAATCTTTTTGCACCTGGAAACCGGATTCTGTTTTGGCCAGACTGATCTCACGGAAAGTTGTGTTATAGTCATGCAAAATTTGATTAATGTATTCGTGTCCATGGCACGAAATTCAGTTTTTTTTTGTGCTTTGAGCATGAATGTTTTCTATTCGTGCCTTGAGCACAAATGTCTTTTTTGTGTCACTTTCACACATTTCTAGTTTCTGGTCCGTTGCACAACTTTCTTTTTTGTTTAATTTTATGTATTGTTTTCTCATAGTTTTTTTTTCCAATTTTTTTACCATTATTCCTTGGGCTTGGGGTTAGAATCACTTTCTGTTACATGTTAAGACATCCTAACCAAAACTTCAACTCTAACTCCAACTGCAGGCAAGAATAGTTTTAAAAGCGAAAAAGAAATGTGGAAACCAATACATAACTGTACATTCTAACCCAAATCCCAAATCTAACCCCAACTCTAAGCAACAATGATTTCAAAATAAGGGAAAATTAGAAAACGATACCAAAAATGACATGAAAAAAAGTTGTGCCACAGACCTCAAAAACTATTTATAGAAATTTGTGTGGCTGACACGAAAAAGACATTCATGCTCAAGGCACAAAAAAGCTGAATGTCAAGGTCAGGGGACGAATGAACCTTTTATTATTAACTTTTATTAACATGAGAACAATACAAAATGAACCTGCACAGAACTAAGGACACAATGACATTATATAGAAAAAATCAAACAAGATAAAAAGGGGGAACAGGTTATGGGAGAAAACCAATGGTTACTAATAAGCAGGAGAACGAGGGGGTGGGGACAAGAGACTAGACATCAGAGGCACATGAGCCAATAAGCAAGGCCATGAACCTCCACATAGAGCATGGGATGGCCAGAACCCTGCCATCATGACTAGATATAAATACAAAACAAGACTACTTGGCAGCATCCTGACACTGAATTTCATGCCATGGACACAAAAAAATTAATCACATTTTTTGGGACTATAACACGGCTTCTGTGAGATCATGTTGGTTTTGGCATACAGTAGTCTGACACAACCTTACTGGTTTATCTGCAGAAAAACACGCTGATGCCTTTCCTAACACCCTGACCCCAGTGGATTCCCTGCTTAGCTTAGTTGATGGTGGATTTGCCATAAATTCAGGATTCATCCCTGTGTTAGGCTCTCAAAGACATGCAGATGTAATTCTTTCTCTTAACTACTCTTGGGACCAAGACCAGTTTCAAGTAAGTTATAGCTGTAAGCTTGGTAAATGTTTGGTTTAAGATGAAATATGAAAATGCTATATTTGTTTGTTGTTAATGTTTTGTAATGTTTGAATGTACCCGACAGGTCCTGAAGCAAACTTATGACTACTGTATTGATCGCAAGATTCCATTTCCAAAGATTGATTTCAAAAAGGTGGAGTCAGAGCCGATACAGGAAGTTTATGTGTTTGAGGATCAAGAAAATCCAGAGGCTCCTATAGTGATTCACTTTCCCTTTGTCAACATCACATTCAAACAATTCAAGGCTCCTGGTAAGCACTGACAACACTCTGGACATCCCATCCTGATTCATAATGCAGCTTTTTTAAGGCAGTGCTATATTGATATTCCTCAAACATTCTGATTAAGGTTTTGCTCAAAAACCTCTCTGCAATAAGTATAATAATCATGTGTTTGATGCAGGTGTGAAAAGAGTTGGTGAAACGGAACTGAAGGAGGGAGATGTTAATGTTAACCTCACTGGTGACTCCTCCCCTTACATCACTTACAAAATTACATACACACCGGAGGACTACGACAAGTTAATTAACCTCACTTCCTACAACATCCTAAACAACAAAGATGTCATTTTGAAAACGCTGAACCAAGCAGTTAAGAGGAAATCCAAAAAAAAAAAATTAATGTCCTTCAATGAAGCTGGCTAGCAAAATCACAAAAGTCTTAGAAACCGTGATCTGGATCTTTTTAGTTTTTGCTTTTAAATGTCCATCCAGAAAAGTAATTGAATCCCTCACTATGTCAACAGTGTTTAAATGTATTAAAGGGGCCATGGCATGAAAATGTTAGCGTTGCCACTTTGAGGGTAAACAAAAATTAGGTCATTGAAATATGGCTCTCCTTATGATGTCATAAGGAGATCTTATTATAACAATACCACACCTTAACACTCTTGGGTCGGCTGCGGCGCGGGCGCCGCAAACTCTTTATTTTTCAATCACTCCCCAAAGAGTCTTAGATAACTCTGCTGATTTTGGACATACAGATATGATTTATACATCATTTAAAATGTTACATTGTCTCGTTTTTTTTCTGTCCACTCCCAATAAAAACAGCATGTTGTGCTTTTCGCAAAATTAAGAAAATAAACATGATGCGCGTTTTGTTCTCTCTCCCTCAGTGAAGTCCTTTCAGAAACACGTCAGAAAAATGAACTGTAACTTAACGAATACTTGTCATAGAAACAAAAGATAAATGTCTACATAATGCTTGGAATGTCTGCTTTTGAAAGATGTAAGTGAAATCAAAAATAAATATTGTATTTCGTTGTTAACTGTATTAGAAGAGAGAGATGTACCGTCTTTCTTTTGTTGCTTCATTATCTATAATGAGCCACGCCCCGCTCCATTGAAGAGAAAAGCAGAGATCATCCATATTCATTAGTCAACCCCACAGTCAATGGACATTCCGTCTCTGCAGCCATTCACTGCTGTGTTGAGTTTTAATCCGAGTGCTGGAAACATGACATCTACTTGTTTACTCGTGACTGTAACTAAAGTTATCTCCAGACGTGAGTGTGACTCGATCAACGTCCAAACGCACACACAAACACACAATGCCTCATATTTGAAGCGCTTGGTGGTATCATTATAAAAGATGCGATTGCACACGTCACATACTTGTTTACTCGCGCCTAAATCTCCAGACAGACGCGAGTGTGTGTGCTTCGTCAGTGTGATGGGATCGACGTCCAAACTCACACACAAACACACGATGCCTCATATTTGACCCGCTTTGTGGTATTCTTATAAAAGATGCAAGTGTGTGTGTGCTTCGTCTGTGTGACGCGATGTCCAAATGCACACACAAAGACACGATGCCTCATTTGACACGCTTTTTGGTATTCTTATAAAAGACGATTGCAAACATCACATCTACTTGGTTACTCTCGCCTAGTAAATAAAAGTTATCTCCATGCGCTTATGTTTTCTTTGTGCTTCCGTCAGACGCGATCAACGGCCAAACGCACACACAAACACACAATGCCTCATATTTGACCCACTTTGTATTAAGACGCATCTAAACACATCTAAAACCCAGTTTATTCGTGTATATCTCTGCACAGTAGGTTTATTTAACGCGGGATCATGCATGTGAAGGCATTTCTTTTGTGTTGCTTTCACAAACAAACACGTAACAATAATGGCGTCTTCACATTCCTGCCTAAAGGCTCATTATGCAGCTCATTATGCAATTGTTTTGTTCTTCAGCTGTCAATCACAGATTATTCAAGAGCTTTCAGCCTCCTTGCATATTGCCTTCCTAACCAAAAAGTGACTTTGAAATTGTAAATCAGTATATTGTGTTATGTGAAGGAGTAAGCAGAATGATTTTCACATCATTTTAAAGAAAAACTCTAGACTACTAGATCCTGTTTTGAAAAGTCTTGGGAAAACATGTTTAGAATGAGTTTTGTGAACTTATATCAGTCACTTACATTTTTTTCTTTTTCAAAAACCATGCATAAACATTTTTCTCTCAAAAATACAAACATGTACATACATGTTAATCATATAATATAGTAGCCCAGTTTGTGCTGAATGCAGTGTTATAAGACTTTTGCCATTATTATGTTTTTAAGCAATTGAAAAAAGCACAAATGTCAGGGCAGGTCAAAACTTCTCCAGGGCCCTAAAAACCCCTTAGACCCCAGAGGGTTAATCTGCACTATCCAACCACAGCACTGCCATTTAGTGCAAAGAAAAAGAGAGAGGTAAAAAATAATTGACATCACAATTGAGTCATCATTGTGATCAGTGTTTGCACTTCATCGCTCATTTGCATGTAAAAGGACACACCCAAAACGACACATTGTTTCTCATCCACAAAGTGGCAATGCTAACATTTTCATGCCATGGCCCACTTTAAATGTTTTTTTGCCATATGACAGTGTATGCATATATGATTTATTGATGTTAACACCTGAATAAAAATAGAGCATTTGTCAATTTATATTGTTTTGTTGGGAGTCCATTTACTCTATTGAACGGATGCCCTATTGGAAGTCCTATTATTTTTCTTAAGAATTTTTTATTAAGGTTTGAGGGCCTTAAACATGCTCAAAAAACTCTTGAAAATTGGCACACATGTCAAAATTGTTGGCCATTAGGACCAGGCTCAGGCTGGCACCTGGGCATGGCAGGGGCAGGCATGTCGCGACAATGCAAGCAAACCAAGCAACTGCTTGGGTCCTCGAAGACAATGACTGGTTAAGAATAAAATGCAATCGACAAACTGTGTGCACGCCCCTTAAATAGTCAATGCAGTAAAGTGCAATGACACTGTTATAGGGATCCCCCTCAAGGGGCCCCTCTCAGTAGTCTCTGACAGCAGGCAGCCAACTACTTGTAAATTATCCAGCAAGACCTAGAGCAGGGATGGGCAACTTCGGTCCCGGAGGGCCGGAGTCCTGCAGAGTTTAGCTCCAACTTGCCTCAGCACACCTGCCTAAAAGTTTCTGTTATGCCTATTAAGACCTTAATTGGCTGCTTCTGGTGTGTTTAATTATGGTTGGAGCTAAACTCTGCAGGACACCGGCCCTCCAGGACCGAAATTGCCCATCCCTGGCCTAGAGGAAGCATGTTAAGTCTTTTTTAATGGGTTTAAACTGTCATTTTTTACAGTGTATGTTTTGTGTAATTAAATTAATAAAAAATGTGAACATTTGGATAAAAGTGTCTGCCAAATGCAAATGTAACTGTGGATACTTTTAGTGCACTGCCCAAACTGTATACAATTGCTGCGTCCCAAACCGCCTACTTTCATACTATATAGTAGGCAAAGAGTACGAGAAGTAGTGCTTTTCGCCTACTATATAGTATGGAACTATGCGGTTTGGGATGCAGCGAATGAGTTGCAGGGTCTCAGTCAAAGGATAACTGACTGTGTAATGGCTAATTCCGGAGTTCTTTAAACTTTCTTAATACTAAAATAGTTTGTTTCTTCTCATGTAGTTTTACTTGCAGAGAAAAGTTGTCACATTTGTATTTGTTATATGATTATTATTTTTTATTGTTATATAAACTGGCAGCTTTGTTGATCATATATACGTACATATTGGGCATTCTGTTTTGTCTCTTAATCTGCTATCATTATTAACAGTTACAGTAAGAAAATAGACTTCCATATGAAAAGTTTTGTGGTTGGTTTTTTAAGACATGAGATAAGGACTAATTCTACACTGTAAAAAAATTCCGTAGAAATTGCAACTGGGTTGCCGGTAAGTTACCGTAGATTTAAATTTGTTTTTTACTGGCAATATTTTGTTCAAAGTTAAATGAACATTAAACATTTATAAGTCTTTTTCTTTACAGAGTAAAACTAAAAAAACAGCATCAAGCAAAACATTCTGGGAAACAAAATCTGAAGCAAAAAACAGAAAAAGGTTGATGATGATTTCTGGTTCCCAGAATGCTTTGCATGAGGCTGTTATTGTATAGTTTTATTCTGTAAAGATAAAGACTTGTTAATATTTCAAATTTATTTAACTTTGAACAAACTCTTGCCAGTAAATAACATAAATGTAAATCTACGGTAAATTACTTGCAACCCAGCTGCAATAACATTGTAATTTCTACGGATTTTTTTTACAGTGTATGAATATATATTACATAGAGGGAAAACTAGCTTTTCAAGCTGTCAATATTCTGCATTTTGCATAGTTTGCCATATACTGTAGCACTCCCCCCAACATCTCACCAGTTGCTGGTTCAAGAAATATCCGGATCCAACAATGCTTAAGGTAAGCAAATGTTGTTTGCTCTCTGAAATAAAAGTATTTATTCTGATAGATAAATCTTTGCACTATTGCAAAAGCTCTCTCAACCATGGGAATTATACATATTGTAAACAATGTAAATCATTTGATTCATAATGTGAATAACACATCAAACCAAAAAAATTGAAGATCTCTGACCTGTTTATTTCTAAACTGTGTATTTGTTCAACAGAAAGAAATCAAGCCTTACTGGAATCTTTCAGTCAAAGTTTTACATGGGAATATCAAAATGAAATGTGACTACTGTAAGTCAAGAAGCCTATTTTATCAACATCCAAACGACAACATATTAACTTCATTTTTATTGCCTTTCTAAAGAATTTATAAATTATGCTATAACAGCAAGTTCAAGCTTGTGTGTTTACAGTTGTCAGCTGTGCAATCATTTAGACTTGCTCTATTTGTGTGTGACCTTGTGTTTATGTTGCTCCTTCACTTTTACTTTTGTAAATACCGTTAAGCAGCTTCAGCAAATTTCAGCGAACTTTATGTGCATTGGGTCAAGTGAATGAAAGGGTTTAAATCTTCTTGCCGACACCCTACCATTTCTAAGCCTATCACAATTTTTTCTTAGTTTCTGAAGCTGACTGCTATGTTATCTTGAACTTACCCACGGCATCTGCCCGTACATATCGCACCAAGACGATTGATAATAGCAACAAACCTGTATGGAATGAAACCTTCCACTTCAGGTTGCAGAGCAATGTCAAGGTAAACTAATAGGCAGCTGTCTGTATCTGTTATTATGTCTGGTGGAATGCCATCTCGGGTAAAGTAAAATTCAGGCAAAAATGGTTCTACTGTGGGATCATGAAGCACCTTTATTTTTAAAAGTACATTCCTCTTTAAGATGCACCTTGAGTCCTTGAGTTTAATGTCACCTCTTTTCTCCACCACGCAGAATATATTGGAGTTCCAGGTCTATGACAATGACCCGTATATGAGAGATGATCGTATTGCCACTGTCCTGTTTGACATTGATAACCTCACACCAGAGAAGAATGAGACAAAATGTTTCATTTTAAATGATAAGGTGAGTGGAGACATCATGGCATACAATTGAAAAAAAAAACTTCCCTGATATTTAACATGTGTATACTGTATGTTTCACCTTTTCTCATAGACAAAAGATGAGCTGTGGGTGGAGTTTGAGATGACAAAGAGGTAAGCACTGCCTTTAATTGAATTTTAGTGGTCATTTGCAAAATGAGTGATGTTTCATAACTTGCATAGTGCACTTTTGGAGCAATGCCCTGTTTTCCTCAATAAACATGTATGTTCATGCACATAAATATAAACTAAGCAGTGGTCTTGCCTGTGCCTGCCCATTGCAGCTCTGAGGTGCCGAATCCATGCATGTCTAATGGGGTGTTGGTGGTAAGAACCCATATTGCAGTTTTATTAGCTGTTTCAAGTGTTACAGAATCCTTACAATAATATAGTGCTTTTATAAGACATACAGTACTGTGCAAAAGTCTTGGCCACCACCACCAGACTTGTTGTTTTTTCACCACTAACATTTTTAAGTACGAAAAGTATATAATCTTATAAGCTTTATGTTGTCCTGTGAAACCAGGCAGGTCCTTTTTGTGAACTGACGGTGGGGGTAGACAAGCTTCTTAAAAACTCTGGAGGTAAATGCAGATATTTGCATGCAAACTACTATGCAAATATTTTCACATAAATTATTCAACTAATGACTAGATATTTGTTAGTCTAAAGACAATGTAATAGAAAACAAGCAAAAGTATTGAGCTTTATTAAATAAAGCCCGGTGCACACTGTGAGATTTCAGCCAGGATTTAGCTGTCTGGGACAAATTTTGAAATCCTAAACGATTTCTGGAATCCCAGGCTAAAATCTGCCATCTTTGATCGGTAGTTTGACATGTTCACAGACAGCCGATTAATGACCGTTGCGATCAAAATTATCCTCCGACAAAATTCTGGCAGTGTCAGAAATTTTGAGATACAATCCTGCTGTGTGACATCTCCCTGCGACAACCGGCAGCTCAATAACCAATAGAAGCACAGAACCCGATGACACAGTTAGTGCGGCGACAACAAATCAACGCAGACAAATGTAAAAAAGAACCAGGTAGACTGTACAGCTGGAGGAAAAACTTGTGGAGTTATGGAAACAATAAAGAGTGTTTGTACAACGTGTCATCGCCACTGTACCATGATAGGATAAAAATGAAGCAGCCTGGAGAGAAATCGCGCTGGAAATTCAAATGCCAGGTACTCGTCTCCTTCGTTTTTTCTTCTTTTATGCTCGAGACAAGTCATGATTAAAATGAACAGTAGATGTTGTTTCGGTTTGTTATAGCCTTCGCTTCAGCGCAGTGGCGGATGCAGAACGTGACATATGGGTGGGCATGGATTAAGTCCGGGTGGGCCTGAATCTATGGGTGTCACTTTTGAATAAGAAACTATAACAAGTCTATAAAATTCGTCAAGACTTCAGAACACTAATTTAAACAGCATACACACAGACCCGAACTGCACGTCACATTTTTGATATTGATATTTTAAATTGTAATGCAATGTGACATTAATTAAGCCTTTTTGGTAAAAAGCCTACAAAAAAGAACCTGCACACAGTGACAAGACATATAAATGAATATTAAAGTGTTTAAATAAATACGGCTACTAAATGCTTAAAATGAAGCTTCTAACATCATATTCTCTTCATGCAAATCACTAAAAATATATTTTCGTTCTCACATATTTAAGTTAACTTACTAAATAAAGAAAGAAAAAGGAATTGCTAGAATAATGTTAGACTCTGAGGTTAAACGAAATGACAAATAAATAAACATTTAATATACTTTTTGATGAGCACAAGAGCAAGCCTACTCGTGAAGAGCGGAGCCGAGGAGCGCGCATATCAGACGTGAACAAAAGGAATAATGGGTTTAATTATGCGTTCACTTCATTTCCTGACAGTTTCACTTGTTAATGAGGATATTGATGCCGAATTACATACAATATAATTACCTAACTAAATCTGAGAGAATGCAAACACATTACAATATTTTTTTCCTCCGCCCGACGGGCAGGGCGCATAATTTTTTTTTTAGCCCGACAGGAATTCGCCATAGCCCCGGGACTTCGGGGTAGTAATTTTGCGAGTCCTGCATAGGTTTGTTTTGTTGAAAGACTTTCTTTAAAGTGAATTTCGTTTTGTATAAATTGTATCTTAATATTAATCAATGTTTAATCAAACAATTGCCTCGATTTAATAAATAAGAAGCAAACCAAGAACGTCTGTGGTGTGGATTGAAGTGAACCCACTATATTTCCGCAGCCTACACGTCTTTCTGCTTTTAATGCATTTCTTAAATGAATGTCTCAATTACACAGTAGGCTTATAGGTTGTTATGATAGGCTATTTGTTGCTTAAAAGCAATAGGCTATATTGTATAAAGTGTAGCAAAAAACGTGGCGTGACTTATAGTGCTGAGTTAGAGAGCTGGTATGGCTCTCGGTATAGGCTATCAAACAACATCACTGTGATCAGATGTTTTCTTTCTATTTTTTACCTCGCTGTCATATTTTTTGTGTGTTTATGTTATTGAGAGGAAAGCGCGGAGCACATATTTATAACGTGTTGTTATTCAAAATACGTTTTCCACTTGCTTGCAAAAAAGTTCTCAAAGTGATCATGGCTGAAAGCTGCTCGTGAATATTTTTCTCATTAACCATAATGTAACGCAACATTCAACTGCTTTATAATAGTTTTTAGTTATCAGGCTTACTTATAATTTTACTGTTTTTAACATAACATGCAATAGATAAAATACACCACATAAAGTAGTATACATGTCTAACTATAGAGTAGTATTTTTTACATTTCTGATTGGGCGGGCCAGCTGTCAATATGGGCCCGCCCATAGCTCCGCGTCTGCTTCAGCGTGTGTTTTCCCAGCCGTCGTCAATCGATGACGTAAAACTGCGGATGCGTTTGTTTGCATACGTCCGATTTTTAAAAGTCTTTAAACTCGTACAGTCTGACATTGATGGAAACTGAGATCATATAGTGTGACATGGACTTAATTACGATCTTAATCGCACAGTGTGGCAAGCAACAATCCTAAAAGACTATTTAAAATCGCACAGTGTATACCGGGCTTTAATGATATTCACAGCATACTCATTGAATAAAATGAAAAAAAATTGATGAAGACAATAGAGCATTTTCACTTTAATGATATGATCCTAGGTTTAAGTGAATCTTTGTTTTGTATCCTTCAGCGATACGTAATATGGTTTTGAACCTGAAAGGGGCATATAAAGAGGATCATGTCATCTCACAAGAGGAGGATCAGAAATTCTTAAAGACATTTTGTTATTACATCAACCGAAACCTGGAAACTGAACTTAATCTAACCTCTGTAAGTGTAATCTTTGATGAAAATGTATGTCATCGATTCTAACAGGCATTGTTTACACGCGACAATTGTGGAAGTACCCTAATGTATTTTTCAGTTTTACTGCTATAAGTAATAACACTAAAAATGCATTGTTTACATTTATTATGTTGCTTTTAACCAGGGCCGGAGTGGGGCCACTTTTCAGCCCGGGAGTTTCAGGCCCAAGACCGGCCCACTTTTTCCATAGTGTTATTCCAAATTAGCACTTTTTTCAAATTGGATAAATAAAGCAACAGTTCAGCTCTTACTATAGTTTTTATTAATATCATGGTTCAACAAGTAAGGTAAAGTTAAATAATATTTCACTTAAGATAAGAAGTTAACAAAAATATTCCTCTACACTCTAAAAAAGGCTTGGTTACTTTTTACCCATAATGGGTAAATATTGGACAGAACACATGCTGGGTTAAAAATTACCCCATGCTGGGTTAAAAATAACCCAATGTTGGGTTGTTGTTATGCAACCATGGATTATAATAACCCAACAGTTGGGTTAAAACAACCCAGCACTGGGTCAATTTTAACCCAGCAGCGTATTCTGTCCAATATATAAAATATAAAAATAACCCAGCCCTTTTTAGAGTGTATTCCATAAGGAAAGGTTGATAAATTATTAGCATTGCTAATGCTGTGAGGCCGATGATTAATGCAAATAGAAATATAAAAGTCCTAATTAAAAAAGAAAACAATCTGACAAAAATATTGAATACAATATTGGGTAAATGGCATAACAAGTGATTTATAAGCTTTTTTAGGCTGGTCATTTTTGACTGGGAAAACAAACATGTTATAGGGTTCTGAACACAACCTGAGGGTTAAATAACTTGAATTAATATTGTTTATTCATGGCCTCTTCGTTTTCAGCGGGGGACTGCTCAGAAGCTGCTTGCATAATATTTGCAAAGTCTATCGCCATGTATACACAAAAGGGTAATATTTTAACAAAAAAATGTTTGGCTTGTAAATATTTGGACAACGGTATTAGCCGAATAATTACGTTGCTAATGCTAATCATTACTAGGCTTATTTCTCTTTAAGTTACCTGTTGCCACTTTTGTTGGTCCTCTTGAAAATAAATCTGTAGGTTTGGCACATTTGGCAGCATACTCCTCCAATGGATTTTTCTTCAACCTGTTTTTTACGCCCTCCTCCTCTCAGACGCGTATTGTTACGGTAGGGCCGGCCTAGCCTACCGGAGAAAAGTTTTCTTGGACGTGCTATGGACCGAACAAACTCTATGGGAGGGGAGGGGAGAATTCCCTCACATGGTACAACCCATGCAGAGGCTGCGCGCTGCAGTGTCAATGCGAAACGTGTGAAGTGTCATTTAAGAGAAGATAGACTCACTAACGTGACAAATGTAAAAAAAAAAAAACTAGACCGGCCCAAAAGTGAAGCGGCCCACCGGGAATTCTCCCGATTCTCCCGATTACCCACTCCGGGCCTGCTTTTAACAGTAGCCTGAAACTAAAAGATTTTTTTTAAATGTTCAAGTTCCAATTTTAATGTTTTGTTCTTATTCTGCACTTCTTGTTGTTTTGTTTGTCCAGTCTAAGAAAAATCAAGTTGATGGTGCAAATCAAAACACTCAAGACACTGGGACTTCTATCCCTTTACAACCACTACCATCCAATTATCAAATTACAATGTCTTTGCCCCTAGCACAGGTGAGAACTAGCAAGATCATTGTTTATATTTGTGGACATACTGTATGTGTATTTGTGTGCATGTAAACAAACTTTTCTAAATTGGAAAATGTTTTTAAAGGAAAAAGTTAATGTGGACCTGAAAGCGGACGATCGGTAACAAACCTTAAATTAATAATATTAATCAATTATGTTATTTAGATTTAAAACAATACCAGACTTTGTGTTACAGTATCTTTTAGTATCTTTTCAATCCATTCTGTTCTTATAGTTATAATGTTTATGTGTGTTTTAGTTCTACTGAAGAGCTCGATGTACGTCTGGAATTTGATATCCCGAAGGAAGAAAAGAATTTTCTGGTAAAGAGGAGTAAAGTTGTATCAGAGGCACTTCAGAAAGTTCTGAATCTCATCACTACACCTGAACCCAGAAAGGTATTACAGAGTAATCCGATGCTTTATATAGGCCTACAGTATACTAAATGTATTAAGTAGTGTAACTATATTATAAACCTTTCATAAGTGCAGCATTTCCATGTGAACTCAATCCCATGACATTGGAAACTCCAATGTCCCCTGTCCTATTTACTTGGAAAGCCCAATTGTATTGCACATTTGGTCTGATTTGTCTGATGTGATTGTGATTAATGTTTTTGTTTGACTCCTCAGGTTCCAGTGATAGCTGTGGTGTGTTCAGGAGGTGGGACTCGGGCAATGACGGGCACCTATGGAGCTCTTAGAGGTCTGCAGAAGCTCCAACTCCTTGATGCTGTCAGCTACATCACAGGGCTTTCTGGCTCCACCTGGTAAGCAAAAATAGCTACAGGCACAACAACGATGTGTGGCAGGTTAAAAAGCTGAAAACATACATTGTAAAATAAAGAGTGCTAAAAAGAAATGGATTATGAGCTTAATTTTAAAATGAAAGAAGCCAATGGGTCACACTATAGAATGAATCTTAGTTATTCTAAAGAATGGGGCAGATCTATTGTTAAGAGCCTTTTTGTCTGTTTTTCAGGACTTTAGCTTCTCTTTATGGCGACCCTAACTGGTCTAAAAGTGACATCATTAAGTTCATAGAGTCTTCAAGGAAAGAAATCTCTAAAAGTACATTCAGTATATTTTCCCGTGAGCAGCTGTTGTACTACAAAAAGAAGATGGAGGAAAGAGGAAAAGAAGGGCATATTGTCTCTCTTATTGACATGTGGGGTCTAGCTATAGAGTATCTTATTCAAGGAAAGGTACTGAATACAGAAATATTCTTTTGTAGCTATGTTGAAATATTATGTTGGATAGCAACGTTTTTGAATTGAGGCATTATCTACAATGTTAAATGTGTCAGCGATATAGTAAACAAGTCTATTGCATCTATAAGAATGAATTAGAGTGAAAATAACTACTGTAGATGAATTAATACACTTCTTTCATAGAAACCCTTGGGTACACTGACAGAAATGCAGAAGGCAGTGTCAGAAGGCCAGAATCCTTTACCCATCTTCACAGCTGTTAATATGAAGGACGGCGATCCAGAATGTACAGCAGAGGCCGGTATGTACTGTACTGTATTATATACTTTACAATGTATTGGAACATTTTACAGTAAGAGACAGATACACTAAATACTACAAAATTGTCGTTCTGTTTGTAGTCTGGGGAACAACCATGCTTACTGTTACGGTGCATATAGTGTGTAATTTATACATTTTCCCAGTATGTATATTCCTGGGAATTGAAACCATGACTGGAGCACTGCCAGCACACCCAGTTCACTAATTTAATTTACTGGAACATTCTGACTTGAATGGGATTGTATTTAAATTACTGTACTTACAGTATAGTATTTTGTAACCTAGTGCCCATTTGTTTTTACACATTTAGAATGGTGTGAGTTCACCCCATTTGAAGTTGGCATTTCTAAGTATGGTGGGTTTGTACCTGCTCAGAACTTTGGGAGTGAATTTTATCTTGGTCACCTGGTCAAGAAACTTCCTGAAACGAGAGTGTCCTTTCTGTTGGGTGAGTTTGAATGTGTACATAACTTAACTGTGGTTTATAACAGCCGACTTCAGTTTCTCTAGCCACACTCAGGCCTGATTACTGCAACACCTGTTTGCAATCAAGAAATCACTTAAATAGCCCTGCTGAAAAAACAGCATACCAGCAAGACCAGCATATGTTGTGTTTTGGTGCTGCTTTGCTAGTGAACACCAGCTAAACCAGCATCAGCACCAGCATTAGCACCAGCTAAACCAGCACAATACCAGTATTTGCACCACCTAAACCAGCACAAATCCAGCATAAGAACCAGCATCCCATGCTGGTCATACCAGCAAGACCAGCATATGTTGTGTTTTGGTGCTGGTATGCTGGTGACCACCAGCTAAATCAGCATCAAACCAGCAAAGACCAGCATAATTCCCATGCTGGTACATGCTGTTTTTTTCAGCAGGGTGGACCTGCCTGACAAACTAAAGTAGACCAAAAGATCATCAAAAGCTACTCATCATGTTGAGATCCAAAGAAATTCAGAAACAAATGAGAAAGAAATTGAGATCTACAGTATTAGTATGGAAAATTTTATGAAGCCATTTGTAAAGTTTGGGACTCCAGTGAATCACAGTGAGAGCCATTATCCAGAAATGGCAAAAACATGGAACAGTGGAACAGCAACGCCTCATCCAAGAAGACCCCACAACAACATTCAAAGAACTGCAGGCCTTACTTGCCTCAGTTAAGGTCAGTGTTCATTAATCCAACATAAGAGAAAGAGATATGGCAAAAATAGAGTTTGAGGACGAAAACCACTGCTGAATAAAAAGAATATAAAGGCTACTTTTAGTTTTGCTATTTTTGCATGTTGATCATCCGCAAGATTTTTTGGGAAATACTCTGTGGACTGATGAGACAAAATTTTAAATTTTTGGAAGGTAATGTCTCAGTAACACACCATTTTAGAGATAGAAAATCATACCAACAGTAAAATATGGTGGTGGTAGTGTGATGGTCTTGGGCATTTGCTGCTTCAGGACCTGGAAGACTTGTTGTGATAAATGGAACTATGAATTCTGCTGTCTACCAAAAAATCCTGAAGGACAATGTCCGGCCATCTGTTCGTGACCTCAAGTTGAAGCAAACTTGGGTTCTGCAGCAGGACAATTATTCAAAACACACAAGCAACTACACCTCTGAATGGCTGAAGAAAACAAAATGAAGATTCTGGAGTGGCCTATTCAAAGTCCTGACCTGAATCCTACCTTAAACCTTGAAAGGCGGTTCATGCTCAAAAATTGTGGCTCTATTGTGGCTGATTTACAACAATTCTGCAAAGATGATTGGGCCAAAATTCCTCCACAGCCCTATAACAGACTCATTGCAAGTTATCGCAAATGCTTGATTGCAGTTGTTGCTGCTAATGGTGGCCCAACCAGTTCTTAGGTTTAGGGGGCAAGCACTTTTCCACACAAGGCCATTTTGGTTTGCATTTGTTTTATTTTCACAATAAAAAACTTCATTTAAAAACTGCATGTTGTATTATCTATACAGTGTTAATGTACAAATATGCACATAAATGTATGTTTTTTTTTTTGCACATGTAGGAATATGGAGCAGTGTTTTCTCTCTAAATCTGACAAATATCTGGGGTGCCGCAACTGGCACCGCCCCCTCATGGACCCCAGAGGCTGAAAAGGAAGCAAGTAAAACAAGTAAGAGTTTGTAATTGAGTATTAGGTAGGTTTAATTTACAATTACAGACCCGTTTCTCTTCCTCCCTTCTTCGACAAGACTCTTGAACGCGTTGTGTTCAACCAGCTCTCCTCTTTCTTCACACAAAATAACCTCCTGTATAGCAATCAGTCTGGTTTCAAAAGCGGTCACTCCACTGAGACTGCGCTGCTCTCAGTCATTGAAGCCCTAAGGTAGGCAAGGGCAGCCTCCAAATCATCTGTGCTGATCTTACTGGATCTATCTGCAGCTTTTGACACGGTCAATCACCGCATCCTCCTGTCGACCCTCATATCTATGGGTGTCTCTGACGCAGCACTTCTATGGTTCAAGTCGTACCTCTCACATAGGTCATTTCGGGTATCCTGGAGAGGTGACGTTTCTGAACCCCAATGTCTTGATACCGGGGTGCCTCAAGGCTCTGTGCTTGGACCGCTGCTCTTTTCGATATACATGACATCCCTGGGCTCTGTTATTCGAAAACATGGCTTTCCTACCACTGCTATGCAGACGACACTCAACTCCACTTCTCGTTCCACCCTGATGATCCCACGATTTCTGCCCGCATCTCGGCATGCCTGAGGGACATCTCACTCTGGATGAAGGATCACCATCTCCAGCTTAACCTTGCGAAGACAGAACTGCTTGTCATATCATCTGAACCAAAGATTCAGCACAACCTTTCCATTCAGCTAGGTTCCTCGACCATCACGCCTTCCAGGACGGCCAAAAACCTGGGAGTGGTCATTGATGATCGGCTTAGCTTCACGGAGCATGTTGCCAGCACGCTTGCTCTTGTAGATTCATCCTCTACAATATTAGGAAAATAAGACCTTTCCTAGATGAGCATGGTACGCAGGTCCTGGTCCAAGCTCTTGTCCTGTCCAGGCTTTGTCAAGTTGCACTGTGTAACGTGTTCCCTGTGTCCCTGTTATCTGGTGTGTTGTAATTCTTGTGTTTTGGTTAATATCATGTCTCTGTGTACCTGTGTTTACTTGTGTGCATGTATACCGTTGTTCCCATTTGTATCTCTCTGTGTTAATTAGTGTCTCCGCCCCCTTGTTTGTTACCATGGATATTCATTGTGATCATGCTTCTCCCCTTGTGTGTTGTCCTAGTTACTCATTGTTTCTGCCCTGTCATTGGTCATTGTCTTGCATTTATACCCTGCCTGTTCATTCTTGTTTTGTCGTTCGTTGTTAGATGTCGCCAGTCCCTTGTGTGTTCTCTAGGTCTTGTTTTTTGCTTATTTACTTGTATATATTGGAATAAACTGCATTTGGATCCGCATCTTGCCTCATCCTGTCTTACCCCGTTCTCACCCATGACAGAACGAACGACCGTTAAGGATCCAGCAGCAATTCCTCACTCCCCTGTGTGTTTTCCCTCGTGCTTCCAAGGTTTCCCTGTGTTTGGTCCGACCCCGCTCACAAGATGACTTCCGCCGTGTCTGAGCCGGTGGACAAGTCACCTGGTTATCCGGTTCATCCCGTGAAAGCCCGGGTCGGCCGCTTGATCTCCAGTGTATTGGATCACCCGCTGATCACTGTCCGAGCGACCAGAATCCCTGGACCGTTCGTTTCTTTGAGTGAATCTTCGCCGAGTGAATCCCAGAGTGAATCCCAGAGTGAGTCCCCGAGTGAGTCCCCGAGTGAGTCCCCGAGTGAGTCCCCGAGTGAGTCCCCGAGTGAGTCCTCGAGTGCGTCCTCGAGTGAATCCCTGAGTGAATCCCCGAGTGAATCCCCGAGTGAATCTTTCCCGAGTGAATCTCCGAGTGAATCTTCCCTGTGTAAATCTTTGAGTGAATCTTCCCTGAGTCAATCTCCGAGTGAATCGTCCCCGAGCAGATCCCCGAGTGAATCATCGGCCAGCAGGTGTGTTACATCACATGAGACAGCTACAGAGCTCTTGAAACTGTTTGTGCCCATTGATTCACTGAAGGCCTCGGAGCTCCCAGAACTTTTTAATCTTTGTGAATCATCCCTGTTAGCACTGGCAATGTGCTATGTTTTCTCAGTTTGTGGCTCACCAGTACGAAGGCAGGTCAACCAGACTCATGAGCACAAGTCCCCCGAACACCCTCGAAGGGCTGGAAGATTCGAACCTGAACCATCTGAGTCTACTGAGACTACTGAGTCAACTGAGTCTATAGAGTCCCCTGTGCCGAGTGAGTCCCCTGAGCCGAGTGAATCTCCCGAGTCCCCTGAGCCGAGTGAATCTCCCGAGTCCTCTGAGCCGAGTGAATCTCCCGAGTCTTCTGAGCCGAGTGAATCTCCCGAGTCCCCTGAGCCGAGTGAATCTCCCGAGTCCTCTGAGCCGAGTGAACCTCCCGAGTCCTCTGAGCCGAGTGAACCTCCCGAATCCTCTGAGCCGAGTGAATCTCCCGAGTCCTCTGAGCCGAGTGAATCTCCCGAGTCCTCTGAGCCGAGTGAATCTCCCGAGTCCTCTGAGCCGAGTGAATCTCCCGAGTCCTCCGAGCCGAGTGAATCTCCCGAGTCTCCTGAGCCGAGTGAATCTCCCGAGTCCTCCGAGCTGAGTGAATCTCCCGAGTCCTCCGAGCCGAGTGAATCTTCTGAATTCTCAGAGCTGAGTGAATCTTCTGAGTTCCCCGAGTCCCCTGAATCTTCTGAGTTCCCCGATTCCCATGAATCTTCTGAGTTCCCCGAGTCTTCTGTTCCTCCTGAGCTGAGTGAGTCTCCTGTGTCTTGTAAGTCCTTTTAAGTCCTCCGAGTCCCCTGAGTCTTCTGATCCGCCGTGTCTGAGCCGGTGCACAAGTCACCTGGTTATCCGGTTCATCCCGTGAAAGCCCGGGTCGGCCGCTTGATCTCCAGTGTATTGGATCACCCGCTGATCACTGTCCGAGCGACCAGAATCCCTGGACCGTTCGTTTCTTTGAGTGAATCTTCGCCGAGTGAATCCCAGAGTGAATCCCAGAGTGAGTCCCCGAGTGAGTCCTCGAGTTTGTCTTCGAGTGCGTCCTCGAGTGAATCCCTGAGTGAATCCCCGAGTGAATCCCCGAGTGAATCTTTCCCGAGTGAATCTTCGAGTGAATCTTCCCTGTGTAAATCTTTGAGTGAATCTTCCCTGAGTCAATCTCCGAGTGAATCGTCCCCGAGCAGATCCCCGAGTGAATCATCGGCCAGCAGGTGTGTTACATCACATGAGACAGCTACAGAGCTCTTGAAACTGTTTGTGCCCATTGATTCACTGAAGGCCTCAGAGCTCCCAGAACTTTTTAATCTTTGTGAATCATCCCTGTTAGCACTGGCAATGTGCTATGTTTTCTCAGTTTGTGGCTCACCAGTACGACGGCAGGTCAACCAGACTCATGAGCACAAGTCCCCCGAACACCCTCGAAGGGCTGGAAGATTCGAACCTGAACCATCTGAGTCTACTGAGACTACTGAGTCAACTGAGTCTATAGAGTCCCCTGTGCCGAGTGAGTCCCCTGAGCCGAGTGAATCTCCCGAGTCCCCTGAGCCGAGTGAATCTCCCGAGTCCTCTGAGCCGAGTGAATCTCCCGAGTCTTCTGAGCCGAGTGAATCTCCCGAGTCCCCTGAGCCGAGTGAATCTCCCGAGTCCCCTGAGCCGAGTGAATCTCCCGAGTCCTCTGAGCCGAGTGAACCTCCCGAGTCCTTTGAGCCGAGTGAACCTCCCGAGTCCTCTGAGCCGAGTGAACCTCCCGAGTCCTCTGAGCCGAGTGAATCTCCCGAGTCCTCTGAGCCGAGTGAATCTCCCGAGTCCTCTGAGCCGAGTGAATCTCCCGAGTCCTCTGAGCCGAGTGAATCTCCCGAGTCTCCTGAGCCGAGTGAATCTCCCGAGTCCTCCGAGCTGAGTGAATCTCCCGAGTCCTCCGAGCCGAGTGAATCTTCTGAATTCTCCGAGCTGAGTGAATCTTCTGAGTTCCCCGAGTCCCCTGAATCTTCTGAGTTCCCCGATTCCCATGAATCTTCTGAGTTCCCCGAGTCTTCTGTTCCTCCTGAGCTGAGTGAGTCTCCTGTGTCTTTTAAGTCCTCCGAGTCCCCTGAGTCTTCTGATTCCCCTGAGCCGAGTGAGTCTTCTGATTCCCCTGAGTCTTCTGATTCCCCTGAGTCCTCTGATTCCCCTGAGCCGAGTGAGTCTTCTGATTCCCCTGAGTCTTCTGATTCCTCTGAGCCGAGTGAGTCTTCTGATTCCCCTGAGCCGAGTGAGTCTTCTGATTCCCCTGAGCCGAGTGAGTCTTCTGATTCCCCTGAGCCGAGTGAGTCTTCTGATTCCCCTGAGCCGAGTGAGTCCTCTGAGTCCCCTGTGCCAAGTGAGTCTTCTGAGTCCTCTGTGCCGAGTGAGTCATCTGTGCCGAGTGAGTCATCTGTGCCGAGTGAGTCATCTGTGCCGAGTGAGTCATCTGTGCCGAGTGAGTCATCTGTGCCGAGTGAGTCATCGGTGTCGAGTGAGTCATCTGTGCCGAGTGAGTCCCTTGTACCACATTGGCCAGCTAGGGTAGCCACCGAGATGCCCCAGAGACTCTTTAGTGTCACCAAGACTATGGCCAGTACTGAATTCACTGCAGACCCCAAGATGGCTGTCCCCAAGCTCCTTGCCCTCACTGTCTGGTTCACAATGACTATAATCGAACTCACTGCCCTGCCTAACCTGGCCCAGAGGGCCTCTCTCTGTTGTTTCCCTCTACCCAGGTTCTTGATACCACCAGCACCACTTTGGTATCCAGTTCCTTCCCGTTCTGCCGGCTCCGCCCTGGCTTCCTGCTCTGCCGGCTCCGCCCTGGGTTCCTGCTCTGCCGGCTCCGCCCTGGGTTCCTGCTCTGCCGGCTCCGCCCTGGCTTCCTGTTCTGCCGGCTCCGCCCTGGGTTCCTGCTCCGCCGGCTCCGCCCTGGGTTCCTGCTCTGCCGGCTCCGCCCTGGCTGCCTGCTCTGCAGTCTCCGCCTTGGTCCCTGTCTCTGCCTGCGGCTCCGCCTTGGTCCCTGTCTCTGCCTGCGGCTCCGCCTTGGTCCCTGTCTCTGCCTGCGGCTCCGCCTTGGTCCCTGTCTCCGCCTGCGGCTCCGCCTTGGTCCCTGTCTCCGCCTGCGGCTCCGCCTTGGTCCCTGTCTCCGCCTGCGGCTCCGCCTTGGTCCCTGTCTCCGCCTGCGGTGCCGCCTTGGTCCCTGTCTCCGCCTGCGGCGCCGTCTTGGTCCCTGTCTCCGCCTACGGCTCCGCCCTGGCCCTTGGACTTTTGTGGCCTTGTCCCACCATCCCTCCCCCGGGTCCACCTCCATGCCACCGCCCACCTGGACTTATTAACTTTGAGTGTTTTCTGGTGGGCGTCTGGAAGGCGCCCTTTTGAGGGGGGGCTATGTAAAAAAGCGTCTGCTAAATGACTAAATGTAAAAAAAATGACTAAATGTAACGTGTTCCCTGTGTCCCTGTTATCTGGTGTGTTGTAATTCTTGTGTTTTGGTTAATATCATGTCTCTGTGTACCTGTGTTTACTTGTGTGCATGTATACCGTTGTTCCCATTTGTATCTCTCTGTGTTAATTAGTGTCTCCGCCCCCTTGTTTGTTACCATGGATATTCATTGTGATCATGCTTCTCCCCTTGTGTGTTGTCCTAGTTACTCATTGTTTCTGCCCTGTCATTGGTCATTGTCTTGCATTTATACCCTGCCTGTTCATTCTTGTTTTGTCGTTCGTTGTTAGATGTCGCCAGTCCCTTGTGTGTTCTCTAGCTCTTGTTTTTTGCTTATTTACTTGTATATATTGGAATAAACTGCATTTGGATCCGCATCTTGCCTCATCCTGTCTTACCCGGTTCTCACCCGTGACACACTGGCTTCCTATTGCAGCTCGCATCAAATTTAAGGCTCTGCTCCTGGCCTTTAAAAGCACCACTGGGTCAGCACCCCCTTACCTTTGCTTACTTATAGAGCCTTATGTACCCTTGATCACTGCGCTCTGCCACCGAGCGACGGCTTGTGGTGCCATCTCAAAAGGGAAGAAAACACTAGCGCATACCTTCTCAGGAACTGTTCCACAACTGTGGAATGATCTGCCGGTCGTGACACGATCTGCTGACCCTGTAGCTGTCTTTAAGACTCGGCTAAAAACCTATCTCTTCCGCCATTACCTCACTTCCTAATAACATACTTACTATCTTTCTTTAGTTACCTTTCTCTTTATCTCTTTCTCTATTTATCTTCCTCTTTATCTATAAAAAAAATACTAACAAACCCTTGGCTATGTATATTGTGTTGGACTTGATGAAACTTTTTCCAGTGCACTTATGTATTGCTGTTCTGTAATTGCTTCTACACTGTAAAAAAAATTACGTAGAAATTACAATGTTATTGCAGCTGGGTTGCCGGTAATTTACCGTAGATTTACATTTATGTTATTTACTGGCAAGAGATTGTTCAAAGTTAAATACATTTTAAATATTAAGTCTTTATCTTTACAGAATAAAACTATACAATAACAGCCTCATGCAAAGCATACTGGGAACCAGAAATCATCATCAACCTTTTTCTGTTTTTTTGCTTCAGATTTTGTTTCCCAGAATGTTTTGCTTGATGCTGTTTTTTTAGTTTTACTCTGTAAAGACAAAGACTTGTAAATGTTTAATGTTCATTTAACTTTGAACAAAATGTTGCCAGTAAGAAACATAAATTTAAATCTACGGTAAGTTACCGGCAACCCAGCTGCAATTTCTACGGAATTTTTTTACAGTGTATTGTAAGTTGCTTTGGACAAAAGCGTCTGCTAAATGACAAAATGTAAATGTAAATTAGCTGCCATGCCAACCAAAAATATTTACAAATTCAGATTTCAAGATAGTACATGTTATATTTCAGTTGTTTATGATTACACACAGTGAGTTAATGATTATGTATCAATTATCTGTCACTCTGCATCTTTTAAAGAAACTGATAATAAGCCAAAAACACTCAGCACGTCCGTGGTGAGCCCAGTGGCTGACTCAGCTAAAATGGTGAGCAGTTTTATGAACAGTCGCCCAATCATCAGCCAGATGTCCAACTTCCTGAGGGGTCTGCAGCTACACCGGGACTACAGCGAGAACTCTGCCTTCGTCGCATGGAAAGGTCAAGAGCATTCATATTACTGAACACAAGTGTTAAAGTGCTTAAGTCCCATGTTAAAAACAATATTTGAGGAATAAAGTACAAATTTTTTGAGAATGATCTTATAACAGGTGTTTAACAAATCTAGAGTTAATTCTATTCACATAAACCTAATGAGTTAGTAACATTTTAAAGTGAGTAAAGCCAATGTATTGTAAGCTTTACTTGGAAGATGACTTCTGCCTATCTTTCAGTTACGTTTGCACACTAAAGGTTCTGAATATGTATGCTTTATCATTTTTTACAACGGATACCCACATAACAGTATAATTCATTTTTGCACAAAGAAATTACCCAGCTGGAGTCTTTGCTTACAATAATCCATTACATTCAAAGCAGACTGATGACTTGTCATTAATTACCAGTTATTAAGCACTCATAGATTTACTATAATTATTTAATAATACAGTGAAGTTGCAGCATGTCTGTTAGATGATGTAAATGTCATTTAGGTTTGTCTGGCATTACATGAAATATATTCTTTTTGCACCTGGAAATCGGATTCTGTTTTGGCCAGACTGATCTCACGGAAAGTTGTGTTATAGTCATGCAAAATTTGATTAATTTGTTCATGTCCATGGCACGAAATTCAGTTTTATTTGTGCCTTGAGCACAAATGTTTTTTATTCGTGCCTTGAGCACAAATGTCTTTTTCGTGTCACTTTCACACATTTCTAGTTTCTGGTCCATTTCACAACTTTCTTTTTTGTTTAATTTTATGTATTGTAAATGAAAAAATCACACGAAAAAGAAAGTCATGCCACAGACCGAAAAACTATTTATAGAAATTTCATGTGACACGAAAAAGACATTCATGCTCAAGGCACAAAAAAGTTGAATGTCAAGTTCAGGGGATGGATGAACCCAATCACAGACGATGTCGAGGAAAACAGAAAGGACTTTATTAACTGACATAAAACAAAAACCCACAAGGGGGTTCACGACATGAAACACGGTATGCAGACAGATAACACTAAATTTGACAAGATAACTCAACTGGAAAACCACATGAACACGAGAACAATACAAAATAAACCTGCACAGAACTAAGGACACAATGACATTATCTAGAAAAAAACAAACAAGATAACAAAGGAGAACAGGTGATAAGAGACTAGACACCGGAGGCACATGACCCAATAAACAAGGCCATGAACCTGTACATAGGGACTGCCAGAAACCTGCCATCATGACATCATGAGATATAAATAAAAAACAAGATTCCTTGGCAGGATCCTGACTCTGAATTTCGTGCCATGGACACAAAACAATTAATCAAATTTTTCGTGACTATAACACGACTTTCTGTGAGATCATGTTGGTTTTGGCATACAGTAGTCTAACACAACCTTACTGGTTTACTGCAGAAAAACACGCAGATGCCTTTCCTAACACATTGACTCCAGTGGATTCCCTGCTTAGCTTAGTTGATGGTGGATTTGCCATAAATTCAGGATTCATCCCTGTGTTAGGCTCTCAAAGACATGCAGATGTTATTCTTTCTCTTAACTACTCCTGGAACCCAGACCAGTTTAAAGTAAGTGATAGCTGTAAGCTTGGTAAATGTTTGGTTTGAGTTTAATATGAAAATGCAATATTTGTTTGTTGTTAATGTTTTGTAATGTTTGAATGTACCCAACAGGTCCTGAAGCAAACTTATGACTACTGTATTGATCGCAAGATTCCATTTCCAAAGATTGATTTCAGAAAGGTGGAGTCAGAGCCAATACAGGAAGTTTATGTGTTTGAGGATCAAGAAAATCCAGAGGCTCCTATAGTGATTCACTTTCCCTTTGTCAACATCACATTCAAACAATTCAAGGCTCCTGGTAAGCACTGCCAACACTCTGGGTATCCCATCCCGATTCATAATGCAGCTTTTGTAAGGCAGCACTAAATTGATATTCCTCAAACATTCTGATTAAGGCCTTTCTTGAAAAACCCTCTGCAATAAGTATTATAATCAAGTGTTTGATGCAGGTGTGAAAAGAGTTGGCGAAAAGGAACTGAAGGAGGGAGCTGTTAATGTTAACTTCACTGGTGACTCCTCCCCTTACATCACTCGCAAAATTACATACACACCGGAGGACTACGACAAGTTAATTAACCTCACTTCTTACAACATCCTAAACAACAAAGATGTCATTTTGAAAACGCTGAACCAAGCAGTTAAGAGAAAATCCAAATAAAAAGTTAATGTCCTTCAATGAAGCTGGCCAGCAAAATCACCAAAGTCGTATGAACAGTGATCTGGATCTTTTTAGTGTACATCCAGAAAAGTAATTTAATCCCTCACTATGTCAACAGAGTATGCATATACGTTTCATTGATGTTAACACCTGAATAAAAATAAGAACATTTTTCAATTTATATTGTTTTGTTGGAAGTCCATTTACTCTATTGTACGTATGCCCTATTGGAAGTCCTATTATATTTCATAAGACTTTTTTAAAGGTTTTAGGGCCTTGAACATGCTCAAAAACTCTTGAAAATTGGCAAACACGTCAAAATTGTTAGCCATTAGGACTAAAGCTTAGATCGGGCCCAACAAATCAAGCCCGACCCAACCCAAGCACGTTGTGTCCGCGCCCAGCCTGGCCCGACACGTTCACTGTAATTATGAGCCCGATTTAAACCCGACCATTTTTAATATGTGGGCCATTATATGCGGTGCCAGATTTTTAAAATATATATTACTTTAAAATATACTTTTTCATATCGTATTCAGTGAACAAATAATCCAGGGTCTGTTCTGTTCACACAACAGCTTAACGTTATGTATGAATATGAACGAGTAACTCCAGTTAAACTGGTGTACAATTTGCACATGATGTCTGTAACCGTGACAGTTGAAAATTGAATGACTCTGTACCTTTATCAACAAATTATTGTGTTACAATAGAGGCAACGCTGATGTGCTATTTTATGCGCAATGTTTATGCCGTTTTACTTTTTCTTAAGACCTAAATGGTCGTGTTGATATGAGGATACTTGCAAAGACGGGATTTTTGACTCATATGTGTATTTAAGGCCAAAAAGCGGCAAAATACTCACAAGCTCAATGAGAAGCGAATGCGCGGCTTTGACTACTCCTCCTACACAGAAATAGCGGGCGCATTTAGCACTGTTGTTTGTGTTTGAATGGCTTAAAAACACTTGTTTTTAAACTGCGGTGCTTAAATATATGTACAAATGTTACGTTTTTGTGACCACACGCAAATGCAACTGCAAGAACCGACAAATGGATGACATCAAAGTACCGCAAGAGCATTTCGGAAGCAGTCTCCTCTAATGATTCCTCGAATCACTCTCACGTATTTGGATGTCATCAGCCTCTTGGTTCTTGTGGCGCCAGATGAATTTACCCACAAGTTTAACAAACCCGTTGTGTCAGCCACTGGTTAGATCGACATAGAAGTCAAAAACGGGACGCGGGTAATTACGTACGGGAGAAATCATTTACCCCCAAAATACAGAACCCCTAGTCATACTGTGCAAAGACACGCAAGTTACCTGGCTGTTTCATTTTCTTAGCCCACGAACTGAAAGGCTTGCCAATTTATCATTTTGCTAAACCAAGTCAATCTCCATTGGTCTTTTACACCTTTATCGATCTCCAAAACATCAGAGCCTTCCTGCATTATAAGTTTGTCCATGCTAGCTGAAATAAAGTTTTACCTCAGCTTAACGTGATGCAGCCAGAAAACCCGGAGTGGATCCAGTGCGTAGTTTTTACAGAACGCTTACAGTGGAGAGATAATCAAAATGACCCACATCTTTACACCAGGGCCATTCTTTCCCACCATAGTCATAAGTTATTTTAGTTCCTGTCGTAATTTCCTTCAGTGCTAAAAGGCAGAGATGTGGTTTCCTTTCTGCTTCGATCAACTTCATTCTGCAATTTGGTTCCCAGTGCTCAAATTATCCATCTTCAAGTGCTCCTCCAATACTGCAAATTAACAAACATCATGCATGCTTTGAGTTGCATTTTACTTGTATTGGATGTTGGCATTAGTGTAGTTGCTTACAAATTATAGTTTTTCGATGCATAGTTCATAAGTTAAAGAGCAACATGAGATCTGCTGCTTGTTTGTCTGTCATAATAAGCAATAGGCCTGTATATTTGTCTTATTATTTGTATTCGGCCCACATTGTGAAGCGACCTTGAGTTCTTGAAAGGCGCTATAAAAAATAAACATATTATTATTATTATTATTATTATTATCTTTACTTCAGAAATCCTGACCTCTTCCATATGAAGTCAAACATGAAGATTGAACATGCATTGTGGTACAGTTTACGTCCATGTTCAGCTTCATCAGTAAGTTCCCCTCTATACTCCACCACAAAGTCTCCTTGATTGAAAGCAGCTAAAGTGAAGATAACACAACCTTATTAGAAACACAGAGTTAGCAGACTATCCACTGGATACAACTCATGGATAGTCTGCTACCTCTACAATGTAATTATTCCTATAAATTGCTACTATGCAATTTTTTTTTTCAATTCTACATGTAGAATAATGAATACATGTCCAAGGGTATAGCAACAGACAGGCCCAGTATTACCTAAAATATTATTAAAATACTATTTACAACTTTAATTTATATTGATGTTTGTACAATCAATAGTCATAGACTGAAAACCACTGGACATAACATCACTTAAGAACTAGTGATGTGTAACCCCTCAGTTTTGCATGCAGTGTGTCAAAGTCAACCTTTGACTGGATTAATATATTTGATTTCTTACATTGAATTATTGTCTCTTCCTGCAAGGATGTAATTAATGGCATCCTGAAGGGGAGTAGTTCTCCGTGGCATGACAGAATTTGCTAAGGAAATTAACCCGCTGGGGTCCGACAATTTTGGGACACTGTCAGAGGTTCTGACATGCTCTTACATTTGGTCTTTTATCAGTTGCTTTAAAACATAATAATGGCAAGTGTCTCATACCACTGTGTTCAGCACAAACTGGGCTAAAATATTATATGAGCTACATGTATGTACATGTTTGTATTTTTGAGAGAAAAATGTTTATGCGTGATTTTTTAAAAAGTCACTGATATAAGTCCAAAAAAACCATACTAAACATGTTTTAACAAGACTTTTCTAAACAGAATCTAGTAGTCTAGAGTTTTTTCTTTAAAATGATGTGAAAATCCTCCTGCCTACTCATTCACATAAAACAATATATTGATTTAGAAATTGTAAGATACTTTTTGTTTAGAGGGGCCGTATGCGAGAAGGATTGATTGACAGCTAGCAAACAAAGGCTTGCATAATGAGCTGCATAATGAGGCAGTAATGTGAGAGGGAACTACAGTAAAGAATGTGAGGACAAATCTATACATGTTTGTTTGAGGTTTATTAAGAAGTTAACAATATAATCAAAATAGAAATGAAGGTCAGTAGGACATTTTCAGTTTATTTGGAAACAAACCAACTTTTCAAAAACTTAACTTGTATAAGAAACTGATAAACAACAGAGCTGTAAACTTCATGTGGCTCATGTTACCATATAACTTTATGTCCAAAAAGTGTGAATATGTTTTTCCACTTCATAGTTTTGTACTGATGAGAGAGATGCAGACCTGTAAGAGGGTTACAAACAGCTGCTAGCATAAAATACCCTTACATACATAACTGATGGGTAAATGATAGCACTACATTCAGATAAACTAAACTATCATGTACATAAACTAAATTAGTATCTCAGATAAACATCTGCAGTGATTAGTTATATAAAAAGCTGTTTTCAGATGCCCATCCCCTTATCGTCTAGCTTCTGTTTTAAACACGCTTCTGTAAGCGAGTATGAACTTTAAAAACACATTGTATATGGCGTCCATGTGTGCGAGCTCGCGTCTCCGTGGAAACAACGCGGCGCTCATAATAAAACGGTGTCGCGTTTAAAGTGCAATGTATGTAATGCGTTGCATGTAAACAATGTCATATTTCAGCAGATCCTGCAGTGCAGCATTACTCAAAGTTGCCATGAAGGATACGAAAGTGAATAACGGTGTCTAACACTGTACAACATGTAACAGATATCAGCCATTACGGGAGGTCACGCGTACTCGTTTGTAAATAAGCATGTAAACATATTACAGCACACACTTAAAAGATACAGCAGTGCAGCATTACTCAAAGTTGCCATGAAGGATATGAAAGTGAAAAACTGTGTCTAACACTGTACAGCATGTAACAATGAAATCCGCCATTACGTGATCACGCGTCCTCGTTTGTAAACAATGCGAAAGTTTTTCAATCAGAAGCGTGCAGTCTGTTGAGGTCGCTTATGTAGGCTGAACTGCACAAGCCATAAGCATATTACAACATGATAGCAAATATAAATGAAGACAAATGACTTAGTTTCTTCAGGAATATATCCTCCTCCATTGCGTCCTCCATTGTTCTTCGTCTTAGGTAACGTTAAAGATAAACACTTCTCTTCCTCAATGTCCAGACATAAATGAAGATATTCCTCACGTGTGTGTATAAAGTTTATAATCTAAACATGCGGTAAAGTCTTTAAATCTGATCAAACTTTACTTCATCTGTTTGTTATTGTGTTGAGCTGCTCCTCATTACCATCTCAACAGCGTGTACCACCTGTGGGCGTGACCGAATTAAAGATAATGAAGTCAGCCAGGAAAAACAGTACTCTCTTTACTTCAATGCAGATTATATAAACAGTCAATATTTGTTTTTGATTATAATTAGCTTGTTAGACATTTCAGGCTTTCTTTGGATATGTGTGTCATGTTTGTGTGATGAGTATTCGCGGAGTTTCAACTGATTTTTGTAATGTGATTTGAGAGACAGCTGACGGAGATAGAAAAGTCTGAATGCGCACCCCATTTATTTTCTTTATTTGACAAAAACACAAAGATCTATTGTTATTGTGAATGTACACATATTAAAGAGGACCCTTCACAGTTTCAAATGATGTCAAACACATAAGTGTATGATTATTAATGATGGAGTATTTTAAGTTGATTCTGCTATGATAAGGAGAAAACACGTCAAAACGCGTTGACGCGTTTTTGGGCCCCTGGGGGTTAAGAAGAAAAATGTAACATGGATTTTCAAACAGTTTTAATTGAGCTATATGCTTTCCTAACATTCACATAACATTTTCCTCCTGTCATTATATCAATATATTTTAAGTGATGTGAGGGGACATACACAGACAAACAGATGGCACAAGGGTCTAATTTCAAACCCCTAAAACAATAGCTTCAGTTTTAAAAAGACAACGCTTAAAGGGCGTGTTGCAGGTTAACCACCACTGTCGATTAATGGGTACATAAATCACTCAAGATATGTGTATAATTTTTAAAATGTCTCAAAAATGGTCTTAAAGAACACTTTTTTACGTTTTTGGTATTAACGTTTTTTTTTACGCAATTCTGCGATGATGTCACGTTGGGGAGAAGTGGAGAAAGCCTCAGCCAGAGCCATAGAGATAGATGAGACATTTATTGCTGTTTAATACTTATGATGTGACGTGCCTCACTCACCTTCCAGGATTAGAGACATGCTGCCAAAACTGTTTGTGCTGAAGATCGCATAAAGTTACACCCATTTCAGGCAGGATCATGGACCCCCTCAAGCCAGCATGCACGAGTATGTTAATTGTTTGTTTACTTTCTACACGAAGATATGCTAACGTTATGCTATCTGACTGTCTGCCTATCTCTCTATACTAGCCTATCCATCTGTCTGTCTGTCTGTCTGTCTGTCTGTTTGTCTATCTATCTATCTATCTATCTATCTATCTATCTATCTATCTATCTATCTATCTATCTATCTATCTATAATCTGCGCTATCAGAACTGTACTTTACTCATCTTTCTATAGTCATTCTCAATGCTCTCAATGCGGCTTTGGTAAATTCTCTCCCCAACGTGACGTCATACAGTACGTTGAAAGGACAATCATTGCAAACCGCTGTATTTTTTCATACTTTTTCGGTTTTGTGATACCCAACAACATAAAATACAATGGATAACAGTTTAAATGTTTATTATCAACAAGCAAATTGCACAAATTTGTTGAAAAATTTTACCTGCAAATCGCCCTTTAAGCTAGTCCAACTAAAATGCATGTTTGAGCTGTTTTAACTGAAAGCGACTTGCACTGACAGATCTTAACATTTATAATTGTCATTGTTTGTCCCAAAATGCACACCAGTATGTTCCTGGCTTAGTCTAAATCCTGTCTGTGAAACCAGGCTTTAGATCTCTTAGAAATGTAATGTGTTTCACGAATACAACTATAAAGGGCGATTTATAGTCGTGCTTAGGTCCTATTGCGTAGCAGCGACGGTGTAGGTTCAGCGTCGGTTTTCATTTATACTTTTGCGCCGTCGTCCGCGTCGACCTACAAACACATGCGCGACCGCTGGTAGGCAGTATCCACAAGTGTAACCACAGTAGCAGCACAAACGTGAAAGAAGCTGCTGCTTAGCAAGTTAACCCACAAACGAAGAAGAAACAGCAACTTGTTGTGTATAATTTGAGAAGACCAGCAATGATGGAAGTAAATAAACAGCGACTTTTGATGCAGTTTGAGTAAAAACACTCCTCAACTTGGCTCATCTTTGTTTTCACCATCACAAACGGAAATACCTATGACGCAGTTTTTTTTGCCTGACGGGAGGGGTTCTGGTGGACCAATCACAGCGCTTGCGGTCTGTGTAGATCTGACAGAGATACGCACAGGATACGGATAGCCTACGCCGTAGCTACGGCGTAGAACCTACGCACGACTATAAATCGCCCTTAAGAGTGCAAAACAATATAATGCAATTTAAAAAGGTAAAACTTTACAATATTATATAAACAAATATGTGCAGAGTATACTAAAGAAGGCGTCTTGTCATCCCTGTTACTCTTGTAAGTCCTTTTACTATGCTCATATGTGTAAAAACTATAATATAGTTCTAATTAAAACTATTGTATAACAATAACGCATGTGTCCGTAACACCCAGGTGAAAAAATACTATAGTAATCTATATTTAATACTATTGTGTTTTTGAACTATACTATAGTAAAGTACTTGATTTAATTTGCTGTGGTAATCAAATTAACGTTACTTTTGTCAAATTACTTTACCCAATAAGTTTTCTACAACTATATTATACTACAATACACTACAGTTTACTGTAAAACGCTTAGGTTACTCACGTAACCCCGGTTCCCTGAAATAACGGGAACGAAGCATTGCGTCAGTTAGCTGACGCTATGGGGGAAACTCCTGTTTACTCCGTGACTGAAGCCTATTGGTTAACGTCTGTACAAAGTACAGACCAATGACGTTTGAACCCGCGCGCGGGAGGAACACGTCCTTATATAAGCGCGGTTCAATCGTCAGGAGCTCATTATTATTCGACTGAAGCGCGCAGCCGAATAACACTCGCTGCGTAGACGTTTGTAGCACGGCAAGAGACGCAATGCTTCGTTCCCGTTATTTCAGGGAACCGGGGTTACGTGAGTAACCTAAGCGTTCCCTTTCAATACGGTTCACTTCGCATTGCGTCAGTTAGCTGACGCTATGGGGGAACGTAATCCCATCACGCCGTGCATACACAACGTACTGAAGTGCCTTACCGGAGAGACACTGCGTGTGGCCTTATACCCGGCATATTCACAGCTTTAAAAGCAAATGTGTAAGCACCATATAAATTGTTGACGCGCACACGGTGGGGTTTTAAACGCACCGGGGGCACATAACATAGCACAAGACGGCGAGGTACCGAGCGCGCTGCGGCTGTGCGAGATAAGTAAATTCAGAGTCACGTTGGTGAGCTCGCTGAGCGCACCGTGGTGTACACATAAAACGCATGAGCGTGCATGATTGAGCCGAGAGAACCTGCGCTCGTAGGGCAGGGACGTCTAAGCTGTACAATCTGACAACGTAGACGGCGAAGACCAGCCAGCCGCGTAGCAGATATCAAATATAGATATAGATACCCCTGTAGACCAAGTTCATGAAGAAGCCAAACTCGCACAGAGTGGGCTCTATATAGGACATAGCTCATAGAGGGGCGTGAGCCAGTGCGATGGTTTCAACGATCCATCTAAATAACCACTGTTAGCAACAGACATACGTAGTGAGTGATCTGCGAAGCTCACGAACGGCCGATCTGACTATAAAATGCGGCAGAACGGTTCGTAGCGTGGGATTATACAGATACCACAATAGTGTGAACCCAGGTGCACCCTCGAGCGCATCGTGAGCTTTCCAAGCGCGCCGTAAATGTGTATTGACTATAAATTGCACGGGCACAGGTGAACACTTGAATACATCGTGAATGCATATAGATGAATCAGAGTGTTATAATGCACAGGCCGGCAAGATTCTCGAGCGCGCCGTCATGTGTTCTGATAATAAATTGTGCGCACACGGGTGAACTCTTCAGTGCACCGTGAATGCGTATAGATAAATCAGTGCACAGAACGCGCCGTGAATGTGTACACATATGATTGATGAACGTAACGGTGGGCACCCAACGCACCGTGAACGTACACAGATGAACAACAATGTATGTGTCACAAAGCATAACACAGCTGTGTATACAGGTGAGCTTTTCCAAGCGCATCTTATTGTATACCAAAATGTTATAGCGTGTACATGTGAGCTTCTCTAAGCGCACGGTGGACGCATATAATTAAAAACCATATCGTGCATACAGGTGAGCTAATGGGCGCACCTTTAATGCAACAAACCTCAGTAGTGCGCGAAGCAGGGATGTCGAAGCTGTAAACTGACAACGTGGACGGCGGGGACCAGCCGGCCGTGTCACAATTGTCAAATGAGAAACCTCTAAGACCATGCCCATGCTCTAAGACAAGTGAGCATAATTGTCACGGGAGGTGATAACGTCAACGATCCATAAATAGCCTGTATTGACAGGTGCTCTAGTGAGTGATCTGTGACGCAGATGAACAGCTGATCGTCTGATGTACGTCAGACGTATTTGTCATACAGGACCTTGGACAGTTCCAGAGCGCTGTGCCTCGGGCACCGTCCGCATCTGAGAAATGACAGGCTTATGAATAAAGTGAATGGCCAGCCGTAAAAGCATGGTTCCCTGTTACCGCCGCCGTCCGCATCTGAGAGATGACAAGCTTGTGAATTAAATGAATGGTCGGTTGTAAAAGCATGGTTCACTGTTATCACGGCCACATAGATATAGGTAGGGGAGAGAGCCGCCGTGCCTCTGTAGTGAGGAGAAAAGTGTTCCACCCACGATTCGCGGGGGGTTTAGACTTTCAAATGTCACTAGACAGAATGGATCAGACTTTGCATAAGGACGCCTCGTGAAAGGGGTCCTAGCAGCTTGTGTCAATGTGTCATAAGGCACGTAATGTAGGTCGTGTCCCACGGATGCCATCTCCGCACGCCCATCGTAATGGGTTAATATTGGTAGTTTAAGCATGAGAACTCTGATTGAACATAGCTTATAAAGCGATGCAATGAGTTTATAAAGGAGATGACTCGTCAGCTTGTTCAGGGGGCGAGATCTCAGTCTGGTTCGGTAAATAATGAAACCACCGTAGATTGCCCGACCGCATTATCACAATAACACGGTCGAGAGCGCTGCAGTGCTAAATCATCCTCTTAATGTACCGTATTCACAGTACAAGGTGATTTATATGAGACTAACGGCGTTCCACGCGCCGAAGGCTGATTGCCGTCGTAAAGCGTGTTCAACCCACAGCAGATGCTGGGCTAGCTCGTAATGACAGCACTTCATGCAGCCGTGTGTAACTTAAGCAAGCTTCCCGGCCGTCAGCTCGGGGCGGGACCTTTGCTTAGTCAAACTGAAGTGGACTTATGAACAGAATGCCACGATATTCAGCTTTCTGAGGCTCGTTAGAGGGGTACGTGTGCCCGTCTTAAACGAGATGCCGCGCGCGTCTGACTGTGCGCGCGCTTTAAGCTTTGAAACTTATTGTGACGGGTAGCAAGCTCACTTGAGGTTGATATTACCCTTAATATCTCCGAGTATTGGAGCGGAGGTGTGAGCGTCTTCGGATCCGCTAATATAAATCAGCTATATGGCCGAAAAACGTCATAAACCGCTTGGCTGTAAGCCTTTGAGTGGCCGTCCGGAGAGGGCGCGATTCAAACGCTTGGAGCCATGCAAAAGTCTGAGGCTGTCGTCTCTCTAGGAAGAGAGAATAACAGCCGTAAGACCGTGCTCGTTTGCGCTATCAGCATCGTAGCGGAGAAACTGAGGTGGGCTGCGAGCGAATTTGGCAGAAAGGTGTTAGAGACACCGTACAGTCGTGGGGTGTCAATACACAGTATATGGCCAAACCGGGGTTTTTTCGGCAAGCGTCGATAGAATTATGGACAGCGGGCCGTGTGTGCGTATTACTGATTGCTTGTCAGTAAGGCGATAAAGTGTTTAGAGACACCGTACAACCGTGGGTGTCAATACACAGTATAGTAAGCACGGAAATTACTCTTTTAGAGGAATTAAATACCGTTCGCCACTATAGTGAGGTCGCATAACCGACAGTATTACACAGTATGTTTGGATAAACAGCACACAGAAAACATTTCAGGGCAGTCCAGCCTAGGCGCGACATAACCCCTTTTCTCGCAGACAGTTTCGTTCTCTGTTGATGCAGCTGTGCTGCGGAGACCAGAGCTCAGCCGTTCAGGTGCACAAGCCTCAGTAGTGACGGTGACCGAACGGCTCACGGAGCAAAGCAGTATGTCTAGGTGGTTTAATGTCAGACTGAACCCATTGCAGAAAGGAAGTCTGCCGTGAGGCCCGCGGTTTTGCCGTTTATTAAAAGGGCAGAAAAACAGGGTATATAAGAATGTACCAATATTCAGCGCACTGATATAGGACGGGACTGAATAAAGGGAGGTATTCGGGCCTCAGTATATTATAAACAAATTCATTCTGCCTCTGATTCCGTCTTAACCAGAGAGAAATGACCGGGCAGACGAACAGTAAGCTATCCGAAGTGAGACAGGCTCAGGCCAGTAAAGCTCTATAATAAGTGTTTTAGCGCTCCAATAGAGGCGTGTCCGCCTATCGAGCAGACGAATGAGATCGTGCCGCTCCAGGAGGGGAGGGGCATGAAGCTCTCTTATAATGAGTGTTCTTGGTGCTCCAATAGCGGCGAATCCGCCCTATCGAGCAGACGAATGAGATCGCGCCGCTCCAAGAGGGGAGGGGCATGAAGCTCTGTAATCGTTGAACACTAGACAGCTGCATTTAGAGGCAGCGAGCCGTAATACCGCGTGCTAACTAAGCCGTTTAGAGACCTCACCACTGTGGGGAAAGGAGCGAGGGACTCCGCGAGCGTGGAGCACAAGTGGCTGTGCTATGACAGAGAACAGGGGCAGACCGCCCGTGTTTGCTTGTCGTATGCATCCAGTTCTACGGTTCCCCGCTTGTTCATCTCAACAAGAGAGGAACGGCAGAGGGGAGCAGCAACACAGACAGAACAGCCATGCGTCGTATGAACGGTATCACCCGATGCACTCGGGGGATTAATATATGTGCCAGAGATCTCGCCACTGAATGTAAGAGGAGCGAAGGGACTCTGTAAGCATGAACGGTTGCGGTGTGACAGAACACGGGGGGGTTAGTCCGTGTGTGCTTGTCTATGCATCCATCTAGTCTCATGGCTCGCCGTGTGTTCATCCCGGCGAGAGAGGAACAGCAGGGGGAGCACGAAACATGGATAAGACAACCAAAGCATAAGCGCGGTCCCGGCGTGGGAGGTGCCAGACCGGTAACGCGCTCGGAGGAAATTCATAGCAGAGAGGCTCACCGAGCCGCTGTGCTGGACGCTATTACAACAGCGCCTGCTCTTTTAGCTTATAGCTTTATATTAAAAATATTGATCTTACCGGGCGGCCACAGGGGAGACCTCGTCAGGCATGTGTCCGCTGCACAGGGCTCGTACCACGGCAAGCGAAGGCTATCTTCGGTTCTCGGCCGGAAAGCGGCAGGGGAAGACGCTAGACCTGGACTCTGCTATCTTCGGTTCTCAGCCGGAAAACGGCAGGGGAAGACGCTAGGCCTGGACTCCGCTGCAGGGCTTTTGTCAACGGCGAGGTAAGTCTTCTTCTTTTTCTTCGGAGCAGCGAGAGGTTCGCGCTGAAGGAGAAAATAATGAGCTCCTGACGATTGAACCGCGCTTATATAAGGACGTGTTCCTCCCGCGCGCGGGTTCAAACGTCATTGGTCTGTACTTTGTACAGACGTTAACCAATAGGCTTCAGTCACGGAGTAAACAGGAGTTTCCCCCATAGCGTCAGCTAACTGACGCAATGCGAAGTGAACCGTATTGAAAGGGAAACTAAAGTATACTATATTATTTATTACAGTTTATCAGTTTACTATAGTTAATACTACAGTATCCTGTTGCATTCATTGACAAAGTATAGTAAATACTAAAATACAATACACTACATTGTTTACTGTAATAAAAACTAAAGTATACTACATTATTTATATACAAGTTAGGCAAATTGGAGATACCAAATTGTCCCTCCCCCAACTTGTGTTTAAATCAACTTATCTGAATAAACTTGTGTATGGATTACCTGGTTCTCGCCATGAATATAGCCATAGATGCTGGAATGGCGTTAAGAAATAAAGGAAGAAGAAGAAGATCAGCGGACAGGCAGCAAGCAGATAGTGAGGAGATGTTTGCTGTATGTAACAAAAAATGTTTTATGGTCTAAAACGCGTCAATTCGCTTAGAGCACCTTTAAAACAAATCGATAAAACTTTTTATTTGATTTGCCAGATTGGAATGACCCGTTTTACAATAGGACGTTGAACGTCCTATTGTTGCTATTTGTATGTCGCTTTGGATAAAAGCGTCTTCTACAACCACAAATCAGAAAAAGTTGGGACACAGTAGAAATTGTGAGTGAAAAAGGAATGGAATAATTTACTAATCTACTAATTTACCAGAGGTCAAGATGGGCAGAAAGAGATGAGAAAAATTGCAAAGAGATTGAAGTTATAATCATCTACAGTGCATAATATCATCCAAAGATTCAGAGAATCTGGAACAATCTCTGTGCGTAAGGGTCAAGGCTGGAAAACCATACTTGATGCTTGTGAACTTCCGGCCCTAATGGCGCTTTTCCATTGCATAGAACCCCACGGTTAAGTTTAGTTTGGGTCGGGTCAGCTTACCTCACTTGGTGTGGTTAGCTTTTCCATCGAGTTTAGTATCACTTCGTAGTGGGAGTGATTATAGGCGTGTCGTTATATTTGCGCTGCATAATGCTGTGACATCATACAAGTGAGAGCGCCGTTGTACATTCCCATACATTCATTTATTTATCAGTACGCCACAAAATTAAAATTGGCCACCACAAATAGATGTTTCCTCATCGCGTTTATCACTACTGTACCTCTGTCTCACATGACAATTTCTGTTCAAACACCGGTGGCGTCATTCGACGCCGCTCCGTTGAGCCTCATTGAAGTTGCATTTAAGCATATATGCAAACGTGCGTGTCGCGAATGTTCCGCCACAAACTGCAAGAATAGAAAAAACTGTTATGGTGTCCCTGATTCTCAACCTGTGGATGTTTTTTTATCGCTAAAAGGGAGTTTGGGAACTTAGCAAAGCACAGAAGACAACATGTTTCCTCGAGACAGCAAGCTAGCACTAAGGTAAAGCTAATATTTACATTATAGCGATGACGCTGTAGTGATGAGTCTGTCAAACCAATCAGTGATCTACAGTGTTTTCGCGTCACGTTTGGTATCAGCTCGGGTCGCTTGGAACCCCAACCGAGGTGGTACGAAAAAAGTATCGGGTACTACTTACTGCACCCAATGGAAAAGCTCCCAAAAGTAAGCTGACCCGACCCAAACTAAACTATACCGTGGGGTACTATGCAATGGAAAAGCGCCATTAGACGGCACTGCATCACACATAGGAATGCTACTGTAATGGAAATCATAACATGGGCTCTGGAATACTTCCAGAAAACATTGTCGGTGAACACAATTCACCGTGCCATTCGCCGTTGCCAGCTAAAACTCTATAGGTCAAAAAAGAAGCCATATCTAAACATGACCCAGAAGCACAGGCATTTTTCTTGGGCCAAGGTATTTAAAATGGACTTTGGCAAAGTGGAAAACTGTTCTGTGGTCAGACGAATCAAAATTTGAAGTTCTTTTTGTAAAACTGGGACGCCATTTCATCTGGACTAAAGAGAACAAGGACATCCCAAGTTGTTATTAGTGCTCAGTTTAGAATCCTGCATCTCTGATGGTATGGGGTTGCATGAGTGCATGTGGCATGGGCAGCTTACACATCTGGAAAGGCACCATCAATGCTGAAAGGTTTATCCAAGTTTTAGAGCAACATATGCTCCCATTCAGACGTCGTCTTTTTCAGGGAAGACCTTGCATTTTCCAACATGACAATGCCAAACCACATACTGCATATCAATTACAACGTCAAATCTGCATAGAAGAAGGATTTGAGTACTGAAATGGCCAGCCTGCAGTCCAGATCGGTCACCCATAGAAAACATTTGGCGCATCATAAAGAGGAAGATGCAACCAGGAAGACCTAAGACAGTTGAGCAACTAGAAGCTTGTTTTAGACAAGAATGGGACAACATTCCTATTCCTAAACATTGGTCCTCCTCCAGCTGTTCCTTATATGTACATTTAAGTTTTCCGGCCTCTTATTGCTACCTGTCCCAACTTTTTTTGGAATGTGTAGCTCTCATGAAATCCAAAATGAGCCAATATTTGGCATGACATTTCAAAATGTCTCACTTTCTACATTTGATATGTTATCTATATTCTATAAATATAAGTTTATGAGATTTGTAAATTATTCCATTCCTTTTTTACTCACAATTTCTACAGTGTACCAACTTTCTCTGATTTGGGGTTGTAAATACCATTACCATATTTATCATTCAAACCTATTAAAACATTTTGTAATTGATTTCTTACCTTTTCTCCACAACATGCACTAAAATATCAAAACATGAGGTCTTCATTTCATGGATATTTAAAACAAATCGATTAAACTTATTTTTTAATTTGCCAGATTGGAAGTTTGACATACACTGGTTCACCCAGCCACTCTGAAGTTTACTTGAAAAGGTAAAAAGCAGAGTTTTACTGATCACGCAGAAGCAGAAAGATATAGGAGCACAAGGAGGCGACGAGTAAAAGGCTGGGACTTAAATATGTAAGTCGAAGTATTATTAAACTGTGTTTTGGTGGGCCGGGGAAAGCTTTGGGGTCTGTCTACCCGAGTCAGCATGTGTACTCTGACTGCGAGCATCACGGACCAAATGTGTGAGCCAAAAGTGGGCTCGTGTTTTGAGTTTATTGCTTATTTTTTCCCCTTATTTGTTTTGTTTTCTGTATGTTTTTCAAGGTTTTATTGTTCACAAAAATGTTGGAAGTTGAATAATTTGTTTTCTATTAGAAATGATGGTGGGTATGTCACAGGTGACGGTTTGTAAGGGCGGAACCAAAAGCGTGGAAGACGATGGTTCCGCCCGGACGCTTTACTCGGAACACCAGAATTCCGGGGTTTCCCCGAAGACGAAATCAAGCCTGATTTCGCCCAGGTGGGGATAATTTACACAGCGGTTGCTGATAGGCTGATGAGGGGAAGAGGTAGAGAATATAAAGACCTTTGAAGACATCAAACGGGGTGCTTGTGGTGTACTTTGTATACGCTGTGTTGCTGCTTTGCAGACGGACTATGCTGGCTTGATCGTTTCCCTGGGGAAGAGAGAAAGGCACAGTCAGCTAGCGAAGGAATACTGGGAGACTTCATTCGTGAGAGAGCGGACACAGAGCATTCAACAGTGCAGATATTAGAAGTCATTGACAACGAAGAGTGAGTCACAGCTGTAATACTTATCTGTATATTGCTTGGAAGAGGAGTTGCTGGGTGTGTGTTTGCCTTTGTGTTTGAGGTCCCTGGCCCCACTGGAGAGGGGAACGTGGGCGAGCCGCGGGGTGACCGGAAGCACGGACGAAGCAATTGGTAGGAAGCACCGTTCTCCAATCGAGCAGTGGCCCTGTGGAAAAAAAGGAAGCGCAGGTGAGCCAGAGGAGTGATAAACAACACGCCAGGCCTGTGAATAACACACATCTCACTTTCATCGGTGGTCTAGCTATCGCCCAACTATCCTCTCGAGGGAGTCGTAGCCAGGTGGCGAGGGCGATCTAAAAAACACGTGAAGTTGTATAAGAGTGCTGTGGGTGAGTTTCACTGATTGATGGTGTTTACGTTTTACTTGCTGTGTGTATGCTGTGCTTGTAGCGCCCAAACTGCGTAGCCTCGGACGAGTCGCGAGACAACGACATCTGTTGTGGCCTGGGTCCTACGGAGAGTGAGAAAATTAAGCCCTGTGCCCCGGGCGTGTCAACGAGAGCGTCGCTCCTCCTAAGAGCAGACAGTGGTGAAACCCAGTGAGTAACGTAGGAAGTGTACCGTGCAGATTGAGGGTCATAGCTGTGTGTGTACTGACCTTTCCAACAGAAGCTCGTGGTGTGCGGGGCCCCAAAGAAAGTTCGCCCCAACTCGTGACCCCGGCCGTGGAAGTAGGAGGGGGAGTTCGGGAAGCGTTCGGCTCCGTGCCACTGAGCCCATTAGTCCCTACAACGCCCGGACAGCTTGAGTGGATGGGCGAAGGATCACGGTGCACTGACGCTGTAGCGAAAGTCCACTGTCTGCGAGCGAACGAAGACCCTCAGTACTGTGAGTAACATACTCTGTGAAGTGAAGTTAATCTGTGCTTATAGCAAATACTTACCTGTGTTCTAACGAAGGCTCTGTGTGAACGAAGGTCCCCAGTGCTGTGAGTAATATATCCTGTGAAGTGAAATTAACCTGTGCTTATAGCAAACGCTTACCTGTGTTCTAACGAAGGCTCTGTGTGAACGAAGGTCCCCAGTGCTGTGAGTAATATATCCTGTGAAGTGAAATTAACCTGTGCTTATAGCAAACGCTTACCTGTGTGCTAACGAAGGCTCTGTGTGAACGAAGGTCCCCAGTGCTGTGAGTAATATATCCTGTGAAGTGAAATTAACCTGTGCTTATAGCAAACGCTTACCTGTGTGCTAACGAAGGCTCTGTGTGAACGAAGGTCCCCAGTGCTGTGAGTAATATATCCTGTGAAGTGAAATTAACCTGTGCTTATAGTAAACGCTTACCTGTGTTCTAACGAAGGCTCTGTGTGAACGAAGATCCTCAGTGCTGTGAGTAATATATCCTGTGAAGTGAAATTAACCTGTGCTTATAGCAAACGCTTACCTGTGCTCTAACAAAGGCTCTGTGTGAACGAAGATCCCCAGTGCTGTGAGTAATATATCCTGTGAAGTGAAATTAACCTGTGCTTACAGCAAACACTTACCTGTGTTCTAACGAAGGCTCTGTGTGAACGAAGACCCTCAGTACTGTGAGTAACATACTCTGTGAAGTGAAGTCAATCTGTGCTTATAACAAATACTTACCTGTGTTCTAACGAAGGCTCTGTGTGAACGAAGATCCCCAGTGCTGTGAGTAATATACCCTGTGAAGTGAAATTAACCTGTGCTTATAGCAAAGACTGACCTGTGCTCTAACGAAGGCTCTGTGTGAACAAAGACCCCCAGTGCTGTGAGTAATATATCCTGTGGAGCGAAATTAACCTGTGCTTATAGCAAATACTTGCTTGTGTTCTAACGAAAGGCTCTGTGGGAACGAAGACCCTCAGTACTGTGAGTAACATACTCTGTGAAGTGAAGTTAACCTGTGCTGATAGCAACAACTCACCTGTGTTCCAACGAAGGCTCTGTGTGAACGAAGACCCTCTGTGAACGAAGAACCCTGGGGTTGATCCAAAGAGCCACGCAACTAAGACCTGAGGGAAAGAAAGAGAAAGAAGGGTGAGAAGAATAGCGACCTAGAACAACGTATCACTGCATAACTTTTATTTGATTCTGCCTCCAGGAAGAAGCGGAGCGCGCCACGGATTCTCGGACTAGAGCCCCAAAAGAGCCCCTGTCCCCAGTCTTTGTCCCAAGTGGCCCTGGAGGCGAGAAGAAGACTCATTAGTTTTAAATTGCCCTTTCCCCCTTCCCCCTTTCCTTTTAAATATTTAATAAAGTTTATTTTAACTGTAGTTACTCGTCTGTCTGGTCATTGGGGTGGTCTTGGGAAACTCCTCAAGGTGGAAGAGTTGAGAGGGGCGTGACCTTTAGTTATTCGGGTACGCCCCCGGCCGTGACAGGTACAATACCAGTTTGTATGTTAAAGGGTTATTTGTTATTTATTTTGGGAGCTTAACAAGCAAGTTGTATCGGAGCACAGCAGGTGCACAGTTTTACACAGTGGGTGATGGATAAACAATGTATAAATATAATTTCTTGGAATATAAATGGATGTGGGTCACCTGTTAAAAGAAAAAAAATATTTACATATCTTAAGATCTTAAGTTGCATTCTTACAAGAAACACATTTTAAAGATGAAAAGGAGGCTTTGAAACTTAAACGTGACTGGGTCGGACATGTGTTTCATAATTTTGTGTCAAGCAAGAGGAGTGGAGTAGCCATATTAGAAGAAAATACATTTTGTATTGATGAATCAACACAAAGATAAGGAAGGTCTTATACTCTGCATAGAAGCAAAGCTCAACGATGTTAAAGTAGTGTTTTGTAATATATGCACCAAATAAGGAGGAGCCTGATTTTTTTTCATGAGGTAAATAAAATATTAGCCAACCTTGAAGGACATGTAAACCTTGGAGGTGACTTTAATCAAACTATGGATGAAATCGTGGATAGAAGTCAAAACAACATCAGATCAACCCCCAGAGATAGGGCGGCTAATCACACTCTTAAAGATGACAATGGATTAATAGATTGTGGAGACTGGTTAACCCACGAGAACGGGAATACACATTCTTCTCAAATTGCCACAAGACCTTTTCAAGAATTGATTATTTTCTGATCCACAACTCTTTAATTGACTCTGTTGCTGATTGTATAATTGGAGTTCCCTTTCAATACGGTTCATTTCGAGTGCGTCCTCTGTCTGGGTCTTGCCCATGCAGAGGCCGTGCTCACTGAGGCGGGCTGCGCCCACTGCGAGCTCCTTCCCATCGTGGTGCTGCGCTCCCTCCTCGATTCCTTCAAGAGGAAGTACTCTCCCGCCTAAACAGCAGCGGAGCCGTGAAGTCGAGAGGTGCCCCGAGATCGAGTCCACGCCGGCTCATCCCCGCGTGCTCCATTTCCCCGCCGTTGTCCTGTCACCTTTGTCCATAAGGACCAACGCCACTGCTAGTGGCATGGTTTCCTTTGGGTCCGGTGACACCGTTGAGATGATGTCATCCTCTGAGAAGTTAGGGGATTTTAGGCCAAAACACATAATGGCCTAAATCTTGTTTAAGAATCTGTTTTATAATGAGAATCTCTCTTTCAGCGCGCCTGTGTGTGTGCCGCGCTACAGCCGATTTGAATCTGACAGAGTTCGTCACTGTACATAAACAAACATTACAGTGTAAGATCAGTTGTGTAGTGGTGCCTGGAGAAGTGAGTATACTCTTAAGTTATGCCCCCACTCTTTTAAAGTAGAAGTGGGTATACCCCATGCCATCAAATAAAGAAGTTGGTATACTCTGTATACCTGTGTATACCCTGCACTACACCACTGATTAAGATTGATTTTATATAGATACATTTACCCCATGGGCGAGGCTAGCCCCTTTTTAGGGGTGCTTCAGCACCCCTTAAAAGGAGCGCAGCACCCCTAAAACTTGGGGCAAGAAATTTAATTATTCTAAAATGTTCGTTCGTCTTTGACCAGGTTAAATAATGTCCAAAACATACTCCGTAGTTTGTGGTTTAAAATGTATAATAAGGTAGAAAATGAAAACCTCCCCCCTTAGCAAATGGTGTCATCCTCTTCTACTTCTCTGTACTTGCATCGCTTAGCCCGTCCGTCATTCAGCGCGAAACACACGCAGAGAGAGAATCAGTTAAAAGTGTTGTGATGCAACTTTTTTGTTCAAATCTTACAAAATGTTTACGTTATGTTTATAATGAGCGAGTACATCACGAATCAATCTTTCAAGCCGTGTTTTTGTCTTATAATGAATCACCATGGTACACGTATAATAAGTGTTAATTTTCGGATTATTTTAGTCCGGCGGGTACCCGCGCGCTGCGGAGTAGCAAAGTATCTGGGTGACTCGTCCATAGACTTAAACGGAGAGAAGTAGCGCCGGTTACAATGTTCTTCCGCAAGACGCATGCAGTTTTGTGCGTCTCAGTGGGAAAGTTGCATACGTGTGTCTCCGTTGTTAAAGTTTATTGTATGATTTATCGTTAATTTGACAGCATAATTTTAACAATCGGGAGTCATGTAAACATGACATCACGTGCGTCTTTTCTGGTCAGTCGTCATGAAAACATGGCGTTTGGAACAGAGTGAAAACAAACTACATATCACTGTATACCAAGAGTAGGCTACCGGTAAGTTATGTGTGAAATCACTAACTGTCTGACTATCAAACTAGACAATAAATATTTTTTGTTTGTCACATGTAGACTAATATGAAGGGGATAACGTTTATAAACCTTAGTGTTTTGTTTTAGACATATAGTAAAGGTAATGGTTCAATTAAAGGACTGTTAAAAGAAAAGCTGCAAATTAACAAACTATTAATAAACCTACCATATGTTGTAGGCATAAAAGTTATAAATTAGGAGATTTGACATTTTGATAAAGGCTTAAAACGATACACTGTATATTCTCATAAAACCATACCCACACTGCTGGTGTAGCCCACCTTTTGTCCTGAGACTTTAATATGGCATTAATGGCAAAAATGTGCTAGCTCACCATTAATTAGAAATAAAAAGGTTGGCAAAAAAAAATGCATCTGAAAACTCATCAGATTGATGCTTTAAAATATGTTATTTAAAAAAAATCTTAGGGGGAGCATGCTCCCCGACCCTAGAGGGGTAATATTCTTATCATCTTTTTCACCCCTGACCCATTTTCATGCCTGAAAGGTCTCCAAATCTTTATTTTGGAGTTAGTAGAACCAATGTTAAAATGATAGCTATTTAACAATAGACATTTTATTGGTTTCTGTAGGAAAAAAGAGCGGGTGGTGGCAGCGGAGCTCATTGGGTGCTCAGCACCCCTAAAGCTCTAACCCTAGAATCGCCTCTGATTTACCCTAATAAGTTTTTTAAAACATGGTAATGTTTTAATGTTTTGCTTTAATGTTTAAATGTCAGACTGTCACACCCAGGGGCTGGCTATGGTTTGGCTAGAGACACGCCCCTTTTCAACTTCCACCTCGAGGAGGTCCCCAAAGCCAACCCAATGACCAGACAACAACGAGGATATGTAAGTATAAAAATAATCTTTATTTATTTAAATATTTAAAATGACTTGGGGAAATGGGGAAAGGGTAATTAAAACTAAGATCTCCGGCTCTGCCCTCCAGGTAGGCTGCGGCCAAGGGAGTGACAGAAGGAGGGGGGGCAACGGGGGTCCAGGGCACTTTAGACCAAGGGGGGGGGGCAGAAATCAGGCTCCTGCCTGTCCCTGCTATCCGTGGCGCCCTCCTTTTCTTTCCTGGAGGCAGAGTTAAAAGCAGTATGAGTGTCGAAGTTATTCTCCTGTCTGCGTACCTGGATTTCTCCTCGCGGGGACTTCACTGCATGTGCTTTTACAGTTCCCTATCATGTCGTTCACTCTTCTTTTCTCTTTCTCCACAGGCAGCGGCTGGGACACAAAGACACAGTTAATTTGACTGGGATGGCTCCCACCTCTTCGCTGGCTACAGCTCCCGGTAAGTACAGTAAGTACAGGCTTCACACAGTTTGTCCTCTTGGTGCTTATTCTCTTTCTCTTTCTCCACAGGCAGCGGCTGGGAGACAAAGACACGGTAATCTGACTGGGATGGCTCCCACCTCTTCGCTGGCTACAGCTCCCGGTAAGTACAGGCTGCACACAGTTTGTTCTCTTGGTGCTTACTCTCTTGCTCTTTCTCCAAAGGCAGCGGCTGGGACACAAAGACACAGTTAATCTGACTTGGATGCAGTGTCGGCGCCACGAGCGGGCCCTAGGGGGCATGGCCCGGCCACTTGAGTCACTGTGCCCCCTTACTTCTCAAAATAATAATGTGCTGCAAATACATTTGGTTATACAATGAATACTTATTAAAATTCGGAGTATAATTAATAAAAACATAATAATTAAAATACTAACCCACAATGCAATGCTAACATATAGTCAGCCAGTTACATACACGCAGCCACTACATTTGAACAACACAAATTCTTAAAGCTATCCCCAGTGTTTTGTCTGCACTGAAAGTTACTGTCATGTCGGGGTCTCAATCGCCATGCATGAGAACTCAATCTGTCTAAATAATGTACACTTGTAATTCTTGGCATTTGAGCAAGACGAAGAAATTTCGCGACAAATAAAAGGACCTTCTTAAAAAGATTTAAAAAGTCCTCTCGTCGCCTGCAGCTCTTCTTAAGGTAAAATGCATAGTTCATTCTGGTGTTAGATATGTCAGTGACATTGTTTTCTTTTGCTGTTATTTGGTTATGTACTGGTCTTTATGATTTGCGTGAGTTATCCAGTCTTGCACTTTACCGTCATTATAAGTTATGTTTTTACTGTAGTGAGGGATTTATTTGTGACAACAACTTGGCTGGCTGTAACAATCCCGCTAATTTCACGGCTAGTTGCTATATGAGTAAATATATAGACATAACATTTTGATTTGATGTCTTTTATTAGCTTATTTTTAAGAAATACAAACCAATGGCTAAAAGCCAGACGCGTTAAAACAAGTTAAAAGTCAAAATACGAACATTCGGTTTAATCATTCTAAATACAATCTCATATACGTTATTAATTATGCATATTTATTCTGTATTAATTAGTAGATATTAAACTGTCCCTGTTAACGTGACTCGCTCGCAGTACCCGGGTGAGGCTGTGTTTCAGGCGGTTGTTTAAGGAATAAAATACCTTTGAATGTTGCGACTGGCCACTCAGTACCAAGCATTTTACAGTGCCATGTAGTAATAATAATAATAATAAAATAATAATAAGATGAACCTGGTGCCCCCCCAGTGAAACAGGAGGCCCCCTCATTCTGTATTCTCTGGCGCCGACACTGCTTGGATGGCTCTCACCTCTTCGCTGGCTACAGCTCCTGGTAAGTACAGGTTTCACACAGTTCGTTCTCTTGGTGCTTACTCTCTTTCTCTTTCTCCACAGGCAGCGGCTGGGACACAAAGACACAGTTAATCTGACTTGGATGGCTCTCACCTCTTCGCTAGGTGCAACGTACAGTAAGTACGGGATTAGCAATAGTGGTTCCTCTCGTGGTGCTCGTCACGTGTCAGTCGTGTACAAGCGCGTTCTCCGTCTCTGTCAATCAACGGCTTAAACAACACTTACACTTACAACACTTAAACGACTTACAACAATTGGTCTTTACGATGTGTCAGATGGGGCAGCAGTTCCTATGTGGCGCCGGGGCGAACCCTCTCGGCGAGCTCGATGGTTGCAGAGGGGCGGACGTCTCACCGGGTCGAGCGCTGCCCTCTCCTCGCTACCCATTGGGTGATCGAACACTGGACAGGGGCGCCTGAAGCACGTTCACAACATATATGTACTAGTTTCTCTAGGACCGATAGCCTCTTCGTCCTTCCTTGACGAAGTGAGTGAAGGCGGGGGTTCGTCTAACAAGACACACAGCAATGCACAGCAATCCACAGCAATACACAGCACCACGTCAAAGTGAAAGTTACTACAGCACAAGGACTCACCCACCACACTCAGGTGTACACAAAGGACGCCCGTCTTCCTCCACTTCGCTCGGATCGGATCTAGCGATGAATAATACGGCCTAGTTGATCGTTTCGTCGCCGTGACTGCTTCAGTAAATGCTCCTTCGGCTCACCCACCACACTAGCTTAGGGGTAGGGCCGCCCTCCCTCTCCTGGAGGTATCCGGTATAAATGCAAGTTAGTATACAATACGTTTTCAATAGAATACTGGTACTCACGACTGATTTCAATTTCTTCGTCCCACTATTCTCTGCTTCAGTTCACGCTGTAAACACACCAACCACACTGACAGGGCGACTCTTTCCCAGACCGGGTTATACTGCAACTTCCGGTAACTCGCACTCTTTCCACAGGTATGGACTCACATCAACGCCGTTTTCTTCTCCTTTGTTTTGTCTCGGTGTACAATGTGTTCCGATCGTTCCTCAACCTTTAAGGTTCACGATCTCCTCACCAACATGCAACTTCAGCCTGAGAGATAGAGAGTTAGACAGCCACCAGCGGCGCACCAGACGAGCACAACACAGCACTTCAACACACCAAAAACTGAACTCCAAACTGTGATTTACACTGGTCTTAAGTACTGCCCTGTATAGCGTGTCCTCCAATCGCCAGCCGCTCCTCCTAACTGCACACAGCTGCGCTCGATTTGTTGATTTCTTCCCTCGCGGCGCTACCGGAAGTCCGGTGTCTATCTTTCCCGGTCCGGGTGGAAACTTCCGGGCGGAACCAAACTTCCCAAATTTTTGGTTCCGCCCCCGCAGACAATCATTGAAATGTGGGAAAAATGAAGAGAAAGGCAGCAGATATAGCATCCTTCTTCAGAAAGAGTAACAAGCAGCAGCCAAATGAATCTTAGTAAAATACATTTCAGTGGCCTACAAAATGATTTTCTGGTCTCTATAGTTTTTCCAGCAATGGGAGATATAAATTCTGGTTTCAAAGTAAATTTCAAAAGTTTTATTTGAATAAATAGTTTAAAAAAACATGATGTTGAATTATGACTATAAATTGTATGTTAATCTCAATTCATTTTAATTACATTTAAAGTATTGTAGCAATTGTATGTTATTCATCATTGTAATTAACTCACCTATAATACTGAAAGTATTTTAAGGTTGGATGATAGAGATTTTATGTGCCACCCCAGAGTAACTGCTGGCCCCTGCCTGGCCACCCCTATGAAAAATCCCTGGCTCCGCCAATGATTAGCAAAACACAAAAAATAAATTATATTATAAATCTTTACCCGGACAAGTGACTTTTGTGCATGGACAAGTGAAACATAAATTTACTTGTCCGAAGGACAAGTTCCTCAAAAAGTTAATGTTAAGCCCTGCTTTACGCCAGGGCCATTCTTTCCCACCATAGTCATAAGTTATTTCAGTTTCTGTCGTAATTTCCTTCAGTGCAAAAAGGCAGAGATGTGGTTTCCCTTTTGCTTCGATCAACTTCATTCTGCAATTTGGTTCCCAGTGCTCAAATGATCCATCTTCAAGTGCTCCTCCAATACTGCAAATTAACAAACATCATGCATGCTTTTGAGTTGCATTTTACCTGTATTGGATGTTGGCATTAGTGTAGTTGCTTACAAATTATAGTTGTTAGATGCATAGTTCATAAGTTAAAGAGCAACATGAGATCTTTACTTCAGAAATCGTGACCTCTTCCATATTAAGTCAAACATGAAGATCGAACATGCATACAGTTTACGTCTATGTTCAGCTTCATCAATAAGTTCCCCTCTATACTCCACCACAAAGTCTCCTTGATTGAAAGCAGCTAAAGTGAAGATACCACGACCTGCAAAGTGCAAACACAACCTTATTAGAGACACAGAGTTAGCAGACTATCCACTGGATACAACTCATGGATAGTCTGCTATCTCTACAATGTAATTATTCCTATAAATTCCTACTATGCAATGTTTTTTTTTTCAATTCTACATGTAGAATAATGAATACATGTCCAAGGGTATAGCAACAGACAGGCCCAGTATTACCTAAAATATTATTAAAATACTATTAATAACTTTAATTTATATTGATGTTTGTACAATCAATAGTCATAGACTGAAAACCACTGGACATAACATCCCTTAAAGGGATAGTTCGGCCAAAAGCGATATTAAACCCATGTTTTCCCCCTCCCTAAGCTGTCCGAGTTGCATATGTCCATCGTTTTTCAGACAAACACATTTTCGGATATTTTAGAAAATATTTTAGATCTTTCAGTTGATTAAATGTAATGTTACGGGGTCCACCCATAGTCCACGACCTTCAAGTCCAAAAAAAAGTGCGTCCATCCTTCACAAATTAAATCCAAACGGCTCCAGGATGATAAACAAAGGTCTTCTGAGGGTAATCCGCGCGGTGTTGTTGTAGAAATATTCATATTTAAAACTATAAACTAAAATAACTACCTTCCGGTAGCGCCGCCATCTTAGTCGCGTCCGCATTCGGGATGAGAGCTTACGCAGCCTACGGAGGCTACTCTGCTGCTGCTCTGTGCCCCCGCCCTCCGAATTTGTCATACGTCACTAAGAAAAGTCCGTACAGTACGCTAATACTCTCTTCTGAATACAGAGGAGTCTAAGATGGCGCCGCTACCGGAAGGTATTTATTTTCGTTAATAAAGTTTTAAATATGGATATTTTTACAACAACACCGCACGGATTACCCTCAGAAGACCTTTGTTTATCATCCTGGAGCCGTTTGGATTTAATTTGTGAAGGATGGACGCACTTTTTTTGGACTTGAAGGTCATGGACTATGGGTGGACCCCATAACATTACATTTAATCAACTGAAAGATCTAAAATATTTTGGACATATGCAACTCGGACAGCTTGGGGGTGAGTAAATCATGGGTTTAATATCGTTTTTGGCTGAACTATTCCTTTAAGAACCAGTGATGTGTAACCCCTCAGTCTTGATTGCAGTGTGTCAAAGTCACTAACCTTTAACTGGATTAATATATTTGATTTCTAACATTGAATTCTTGTCTCTTCCTGCAAGGATGTGATTAATGGCATCCTGAAGGGGAGTAGTTCTCCGTGGCATGACAGAATTTGCTAAGGAAATTAAAAACAAAAATGTAACATGGATATTCAAACAGTTTTAATGCTTTCCTAACATTCACATAACATTTTCCTGCTGTCATTATATCAATATATTTTTTTGTGATGTGAGGGGACAAACAGATGGACACAAGGGTCTAATTTCAAACCCCTAAAACAATATCTTTAGTTTCAACTGAAAGCAATTTGCACTGAAAGATCTTAACATTTATAATTGTCATTGTTTGTCTCAAAATGCACACCAGTATGTTCCTGGCTTAGTCTAAATCCTGTCTGTGAAACCAGGCTTTAGATCTCTTAGAAATTGAATGTGCTTCACGAATACAACTATAAGAGTGCAAAACAATATAATGCAATTTAAAAAGGTAAAACTTTACAATATTATATAAACAAATATGTGCAGAGTATACTAAAGAAGGCGTCTTGTCATCCCTGTTACTCTTGTCAGTCATTTTACTATGCTCATATGTGTAAAAACTATAATATAGTTCTAATTAAAACTATTGTATAACAATAACGCATGTGTCTGTAACACCCATGTGAAAACAATACTATAGTAATCTATATTTAATACTATAGTATAGTGTTTTTGAACTATACTATAGTAAAGTACTTGATTTACAGTAATTTGTTGTGGTAATCAAATTAACGTTACTTTTGTCAAATTACTTTACCCAATAAGTTTTCTACAACTATATTATACTACAATACACTACAGTTTACTATAGTAAAAACTAAAGAAAACAATATATTATTTATTACAGTTTATTAGTTTACTATAGTTAATACTACAGTATCCTGTAGCATTCATTGACAAAGTACAGTATAGTAAATACTACAATATATACAATACACTACATTGTTTACTGTAGGAAAAACTAAAGTATCCTACATTATTTAATACAGTTTATCAGTTCACTATAGTTAATATTACAGTATGCTCTAGCATTCATTACGAAAAGTATTGTAAATACTACAATATACATTACAATGCAATTTACTATGGTATGGTTCAAAAACAGTATTTAAGTTACTTTAAAAGTACTATAGTATTTTTTCACCTAGGCAGGCATGACAAAAATACCAAAACATGAGGTTTTCCTTTTAAGCTGTCTTCATTTCATGGATATTTAAAACAAATCAATAAAACTTTTATTTAATTTGCCAGAGTGGAATGATCCATTTTACTGTTAAGTTGAACTTCCTATTGTTGCTATTTGTATGTCTCTTTGAATAAAAGCATCTTCTAAATACCATAATGCTTAGGTTACTCACGTAACCCTGGTTCCCTGAAATAACGGGAACAAGCATTGCGTCAGTTGCTGACGCTATGGGGGAAACTCCTGTTTACTCCGCGATTGAAGCCTATTGGTTAACGTCTGTAGAAAATACAGACCAATGGCGTTTGAGCCCACGCCCTTTATATAAGTCCGGGATCAAGCGTCAAAAGCTCACTATTATTTGACTAAAGCACGCAGCCGAATAACATTCGCTGCGTAGACGTTTGTAGCACGGCCAGCTACACAATGCTCGTTCCCATTATTTCAGGGAACCGGGGTTACGTGAGTAACCTAAGCGTTCCCTTTCAATACGGTTCACTTCGCATTGCGTCAGTTGCTGACGCTATGGGGGAACGTAATCCCATCCCACCGTGCATACACAACGGACTGAGGTGCCCTTACCGGAGACACTGAATGTGGCCCTAACCCAGCGGGTACATAGCTCTAGCGAGCGTAAGTGTAAGCACCATATATGAGACAGTAATACGCATACTGTAAAGATCTAAACGCACCATGATGCATATAACAGAGCACGAGACGGCGGGTTCCCTGAACAATTACAATGTCAAGACTGCGTAGAATAAGGATCTGAGTACTGAAATGGCCAGCCTGCAGTCCAGATCTGTCATACAGAGAAAACATTCAGTGCATTATTAAGAGGAAGATGTGACAAAGAAGACCTAAGACAGTTGAGCAACTAGAAGCCTGTTTTAGACAAGAATGGGACAACATTCCTATTCCTAAACACTGATCCTCCTCCAGCTGTTCCTTATATGTACATTTAAATTTTCCGGCCTCTTATTACCTGTCCCAGCTTTTTTTGGAATGTGTAGCTCTCATGAAATCCAAAATGAGCCAATATTTGGCATGACATTTCAAAATGTCTCACTTTCAACATGTGATATGTTATTTATATTCTATTGTAAATAAAATAAAAGTTTATAAGATTAGTAAATTATTCCATTACTTTTTTACTCACAATTTCTACAGTGTCCCAACTTTTTCTGATTTGGGGTTGTAGAACAGATATCAACATGTCAGCCGGAGGGGTAGTGGGGGTCATCGTTTTCGGCTTCAACAAGATGGCAAAAGACGAACAGTGCGTTGCAAGACATGCAACGTTAAAATCACGGGCAGCCAGACGACAACCTCCAATTTATTCCGTCATTTGAAGAGCCATTCTGCCCAGTAAATGCTTGTCAATTTGTTAATATCAGGTTAGTTGGTAGTAAGCTTATGTAATAATAGCTAAAGTAGCCATTAACCCTTTTACACACAAAACCTAAAGAAAGAGAAACTCACCGAAGCGCCATCATTTGTCGCGTTCTGAGCCATGCTGCTGAGCTCTCTGACCGGAGTTCACCTATCCTGAACTTCACCGCCTTACCGTTTTGGCGTCACATGACCAATGGAGCATAAATGATTGGCTGGATGTTGAACGATTTGATACAGGGATTAATTGCTTTTCCTTGGTTAGCCGGATGTAGACTCTGATTATTTCGACACTGAATTTTTTTGAGACATTGAATTATTTGACACTGAATCTTTTGAAATATTGAATTTTTTTACACTGAATCTTTTGAGATGTTGAATTTTTTTACACTGACTTTTTTGAGATATTGCATTTTTTACAATTTTTTTTTAAACATAAAAAAAAATTTAATAGGTAAAAAAAACAGTGCTGGAATTTCGATAGCTTTTAAAATTCAAAGTCTGATTTAGATGCAAAATAAAATTCAGTTTTAAAAATTAGATGTAAAAAAATTCAGTGCAAAAAATTTGAATTCAAAATCCAACGGCACAGTTTTACTTCCATAGAATTAGCAGAAAGAATAGAATTAGGCTGAAAGGTCAGTTGCTTTATAGCATATTCAGGTCGTGCATCATGTTTTTGAAAAGTAACAGTAAAGTAAATAGTAAAGTAACTGATTACTTTTGAAAATAAGTAATCCGTAAAGTAATGGGATTACTTTCTTGGAGAAGTAATCAGTAACCAGTAACTAATAACTATTTCCAAGTAACTTGATCAACACTGATGGTCACATTCATTTCTACTGTTAGTACTTGGCACTGCCCTTGTGCAAAGCCCAGAATGTCTTGTGTGCACAAAAACATTGACAAATGGCACTTGTTATAGTCGAAGAGAAGCTTATTTACAACAGAGAAAGCATCTGAATCAAGTGACACTTTTTGTCCACAGCATGATGAGCACATCGTCACGTCCCCAACCAACCTTCAAAATACTCTGGAATACATATATGATAAGAAGAAAATTCCAGCAAATCTTCCAGATGTAGCAGCTAAATCAAAAGTGTTTCCATCTAATTATCGTCCAATATAGACAACTTGCATGATCTGCGATGGTGAAATCACTCTTGACAAGCCACAACTGATTACTGCAAAAGCTAAAATTGTCACCATGGACAGTATCATTGACATTAAGTAAAAAATTCAAATGTGTATGTTTATTATTCAAATTAAAGACATTTATTCATATTCCTGCATTACAATTTTTTTCAAAATACACTCATGTTTTTTTGTGACATTTCTACTTACACCAGAAGATGCCCAGGGTCTAAGGGCCTTTTTACACCTGGTCACTTCATGTGTTTTCTCTGATCGGATAGCTATCTGATTTGTTAAAACTGTTCCATTTACATTTGGCCACATAAATGTGTCTTGGCAAAACGGATATGAATTCCGATCTTTTACCCCCGCCCAAAATGCAAATACACTCTTTATTACTCCGCCTTAAAAAACTTAAGATGACATTTATGCAACAATATGCAGCACTTACTGTATGTTGTACTGTATGTTGTACTGTATGTTGGGCAGGGGACGCGCGTCTCCTTGCTCGGCATGAGCTGAAGCTCGCAGTACAGTGCAGCAGGAGAGTGACAGCACAGGTGATTTTATGTACAGGTCCATGACGGTAAAAGCATTCACAAAACTCTCTCTTAACGTTTTTTATTTCTTTGTTCAATATCATTTGAGTTTGTCATTAGACTCTTTTATTGATTCTAGGAAGCTTTTTTACCCGCTGTCATCACTCCATAAAGCAATAAGCGTGTCGTCTTTGTTTGTTTGGTGCTCTTCCAGCTTACTTGCGAGTGACATGCTTACATTTGGGAGGAGTAAAGCGCTGACATATGTGGTTTCATAAACCAGATGCATTTACACTTCTCTAGTTTCATCTAAAATGCGTCCCAGACCACCTCCTGTTTGAGCGATTGGATTTAAATCCGTCTCAAAAACGTTTCAGAGGGCATTTACACCTTGTCTTTTTCTAGATCAGATAGCTATCCGATCAGAGAAAACGCATGAAGTGACCAGGTGTAAAAAGCCCCTAACATGCTTTACAGGTACCAGAAATGGAAGGATGGTCTCCACAACTTTAAAAACCATGTGCTCCTGAGTCTTGAACTTTGTATATAGTTAAGATGGTGTACAGGCTTGTCTTTGTAGTGCAGTGTCTAACACATGTTCATGTCAAGCTATTTAAATAATTTAATTGATTCCCATTATGTCTATTCCAGAATAATTTATCAGTTTTCAGGGCTATAGACACATTGGAGGGCCTTTGTACCAAACAGAGATGCCATACTTCATGGGTACTGTCATTTCAAGGCCTTGAAAGATTATGACTACTTGTATTCGTGTGTTAATTGTGGTTACCATCCTTCTGTGGTCATTGTGGACATGCACAAGAAGGATGTTTTTAGCATGTCAGGTAAGCGTTTGTTCAATATAATAAAGCGGTTAAAAACAAAAACCTCAAAGAGCCTTCATCTGAGTTTAGAGGGGAAATTGACGTGGCGGATTTTATTCCCAGTAAGGGTCTTTTCTTTTAACCTGTTATTAAATTGTGCTTTTGTTGTAGTCAGTTGTGTGTGATTAAGTATTTAATCTAATTATTTTCCTTCTGGAATATGTCCCCATATAATGTGCATTTGCCTCAGGCAGGACCAAAAATCCATTTGCTGTGCAACCTAGCTTAGAGTTCTAAACGGGTCGGGCTGGCCCGACATACCCGACGGGACTCGCTGATTCGGGCCGTGTTCGGGTCAAAAATATAAGCAAATGAGTCGTGTCGGACCTCGGGCTTAATCTTTTCCGCTCAGTAAAAAAAGATTGCTGCATACATCAATAAGCTCCGGGGCGGAGAAATCTCTTCCTTGGTTGTTTGAAAAGACAGACAATTTAAATACTACAGGCCATCCTATTACCAGATCTTCCGAGCACTATGTGCTTTATGACTGTTGAAAAGGCTGTTACTTGTTATATAGTTATTATGAAAGTTCGCTAATAAGATCTCTTTTTCATGCTGAGATTGATTGACGCACAGCATCCAGCGCAGCAGCCAATCAGCGCCCAGGATCTATGTGCAGGCGAGCATCCCGCCCACAGAACTCAGTGTTGAGTTGAGCTAGATCGCTGATACAGACACAAACTTTTGCTGTTGCTTTAAGGACAATTCTTTAATATTATGTGTGTTTGTGCGTAAATGCAAAAAAAATATATATATATACACACACGTGTATGGATGCTCATCCAAAGCTTGAGTTGTTGTGGTGACAATTAAATGTGTTACTCCCAAATAAGACATCAATCGACTAAGTCTCTTACCAGACACCCTGTGGTGGGTTTCAATTAAACCAGATATTATTCTTAAAGTGAACATCTATCCAAACATTATTTCAATGACAACGTAAGGAGTCAAATTCAAGACCCCAAAGACATACTCCGAAGAATCAGCCTGAACTACATCGTTGGCTCAATAGTCAAACAGCAGAGCAGTTTATTTCAATCTTGCAGAAGAACAACTATTTCCTCAACAACATGGCCTCAAAACATATCTTTATGATGTGCAACATTGTTCACCTCAAAAATACATCCACAAACCAGAAGCTTCTCCAAGTATTGCTGCAATGTGGTCATAAACCTCATGGAATGAAGATATCATCTTGTCTGACTTTGGACAAGCAATTCTAGGTTAATAGCCAACACATCTGCTGCGGTGCTTTTTGCTAAAAATAGAAATGTATTAACTTTTTAATTGTAACCTTGTCATGTCTTTCTCAACCACACAGGCCAGTAAAAGAGAAGCCAGTAGGCAGCATCCACACCAATTAATCCAAGACATTGTTGAGTGGATTTGTCCCCATTGTCTCTGTCAGGGTTCTTTGCCTTTATTAAGACGGTTTTGTCTTGGATCTTAATGTGAAGCACTCACCAAGCGTGAAAATGTTTTGGCCTGTCGAGCATCATGGACTTCATGGGAAATCATCCAGCTCAAAAAGAACTGGTGAGTTTCAGTTATTCATTAATACTACAGTTCTGTTTTACCATTTATCTGTGCCTTTTTGATTGTTGTAACCTTTATTTTTGTTGTTTATAGCTGAACTACGTACTGGATATTGAAAGACCAGAGAAAGAGCTGATCGTTCGGCTTGCAAATGCAGTCCTAAACCATTGGGTTGGAAGAATGACATGGAGTCCACTGTAAGATCATGGCTGTTGTGCATTACTTTACATATTACACAAAGTACTAATTAATGTTCTAATTTCATATATATGTTTTCAGATTGGAAATGGTTGTTTTCAATTTAATTATGTCATTACTTACATACATTTTGCAAAATGCAGTTGATACAATAATTTTTAAAAGAGCGTTAAAAAACGGATGTGAGGCTGTATCTTCGCCAAACTTTAGCCTATTGACACGACACTTGGTACTTGTGATGCCAGTCAGGAACTGAGAGTGCATGCCCAGTTTCGTCGCAGCGCCACCTAGTGGTAAGACGAATGTTTTACACACCTATAACTTTGGCTGTGATCGACGTATTTTCATGGGACTTGTTTCCTTGGAGTCCTGAATAGTTGCCGAGTCCAACGATACCAAACATGCCAGAATTGGCCTTACGGTTAACCCTGCGCATCAAAATAGCGATTAAAATACACGTGCAAATAACTCCGCAAGCGTTATTCCGATCGACTCGAAAAAACACCATAGGAAGAACAATGCATTACCTTCTGAACAAAAAGTTCTATTGGCGTTATATTAAAATTTTCATCAGAAATGGCCGAAAATTGCAAAATAACGAAAAACTACCTTTAAATTTGTGTGTTTTACACATAAATGGTTATAACTTCGCAACGAAAATAGATTTTTTCACCAGATTTGATACACTGATGTATGAGCATATTCTGAGGCCACACAAAAACATTGTATGCTTGCACCACTAGTTGGCCTTATAATTGAACAAAACCTTTGATATCAAGCCAGCCCTATGGTCATACAACTGTTTCTTCACTAAACTAAAGTGTATAGTCATAAAACTAGCTAGATGTAACACAATAATGACCTGATGTTGCATGCACAATTTTGTCATTGCGCCACCTACTGGTTTTGAGATAGAATATGGTATTTTTGCCTAAAACTACTGCAACAACACTTCTAAAACCATGAGTCATCATGGATTATTCCTTTCATGGCTTTGACTATAATCACTGGTGGTTGCCAATTCACTCCCTAGCAACCATTGAGAAAACTTTATCAACCGTTTTTGCAAAAGCTATATCTCTGCATCAGAACATCGTAGAGACACGGGGGTGGGCTCTTTTGACTAATTAAACTTGGTTTACCTAGGTTGTTCAGTCTGCTTATCCAATCTCAATATTACATCCTTTTGGGCCTTTTTCGGCTTGACCCCGGTATTGCTGCTTGCAGCTATATTTATTAGTTGTTTTTGTTAGTTTTCTTCTTATTATTATAATTATTAGTTATTCTTCTTCCGTTTCTTCTTCTTCCGCCATTGCGGTCTATGGCAGCCCATAGAACCGTACGTAGGAAAGTTATAAAATTTGGCACACTGATAAAGGACAGTCCAATGTGTCCCCACAGCAAATTTGGAGTCTCTATCTCAAACCCGCTAGCGCGACCAACAGTCCAAAGTTGCACTTACGTTTTTGCTTATAACTTTTGACCCGTAAGGTTTACCAAGGTTCTTCAGTCTGCTTATCCAATCTCAATTTTACATCCTTTTGGGCCCTTTTCGGCTTGACCCCGGTATTGCTGCTTGCAGCTAAATTTATAATTGTATCTTTCCTGTTCTCTGTGTTATTAATTTATAGAATCGATTAATAGGAGACTTAAAAAATCCCAGTGAGTGGTGTTTAGAGCAGTCAAGTGTGCTGCTTGATTCTGTTCAGCTGCCCACAGTCCTGTGCATGGAGGATCAAGATGTTTTACAGGCCATGCATGGACACATTACAAAAGGCTGCATTTTCAGAGGACAGAATTGCATCTCTGGAGCGCTTTAGTTTTGTTTTCACTGATATAAAAACATGCATGTATTCATTGAACATGTTGTTGATGTTATGAACCTAAAAGTGTGCTGTAGAATTGAAGATGAAGAATATACATAATGTTTCATTTTTCTTTTTTATGGTAGTGTAACTATTTTTAAAAGACTATTATAGCATCAGCAAGTACAACCCGACACGTTTAAAATAAAGACTATTGGATCATCTTGTTGTTTTTTAAATTTGAAGATACATTTTTGTTGCTGTTTAGACTCGATAATATCCTTGATAATCATTAGCCTTGCTGTTATACATTAACTGTAACAACCGGCATAGCTTATTGAAATGCTAAACATATCGACATAACATGAGCCAACACATTTTTTGTTTATTTTTATTGAATAAGGATAATGAAAACAACCCTGCAATTCAGATGACCTGCAAAAAATACTGCTTTCCAGCAGTAGAGTTTAGGATATTTCCCACCTCAAACCCGTAAATAACTTCTGAATTAAGTAAAAAAAGTATTTAGTAACATTAAATCTACAAATGATTTAATAACATCAACACATTGACATCGCAGGCTGTGAAGAGTGCAGGTGTTGCCTGCAAGTTAAGTCACTTGCACAGGAAGCGCAGGAGTCAGACCCTTTTGAAATCTCTCCACAGCCACAGTGGTGATGTTTCCTAAGCTCCCATAGGTGCCCCGTTTACCTCCTACATCATGTTCCACAAGTTTTGGGGGGCACCTACACAATTCCCGGCTGCTGTCCAATGCTAGTTTTGTGATCTTTTGGGGCCTGGAGCCCTCTCCTAGTCAGGAAGTGCTTCGGACACGGGCCAATACCGAGCTCGGAGCCCTCTCCGTGGACAGCACGCCAAATATGCATTCCAATAACTCTATCTGACTTACTTGTAAGTTTGAACTTGTGAAACTCAAATTGATTGCATTTTCCTCTTCTCTTTTGAATGACAGAATACATCGGCCATGACTACCAGCTGATATCAATATATCAGTTCATCTCTACTCCAAAAAATTTTACTCCCCGATTTTCTGTCTCTCTACACCAGGGGTGGGGAACCCTGGGTCCTGGAGGGCCACTGTCCTGCAGAGTTTACCATACCATACCATACCAACTTTATTTGTTAAGCACTTTACAACAACCAAAGTTGACCAAAGTGCTGTACACAAGAAATATACATATATACAATTAAGACCACACACTGTAAACATTCACATAACCAGGTTTAAAACAATAAAATCACTTACTGGGTGTCAAAAGCCAAGGAGAAAAGATGAGTTTTAAGAAGTGTTTTAAAAACAGATAAAGAAGAGGCCTGCTTAACATGCAAAGGCAGATCATTCCATAGCTTAGGGGCAGACACAGCGAAGGCACGATCCCCTCTGAGCTTACGCTTAATTTTGGGCACAGTCAGGAGCAGCTGATCATCTGACCTGAGAGAGCGGGCGGATTTATAAGAATGTAAGAGCTCAGAGAGGTATGGTGGTGCAAGACCATTTAGTGATTTAAAAACAAATAACAAAATTTTAAAATGGATCCTAAATTGAATAGGCAGCCAGTGCAAAGAAGCTAAAATTGGGGAAATGTGCTCGTGTTTACGTGTGCCCGTTAAAAGACGTGCTGCTGCATTTTGTACCATCTGAAGACGGGTGATGGAGGACCCACTAACCCCCACATATAGCGAATTACAATAGTCCAGCCGTGTAGTTACAAAAGCATGGATTACAGTTTCAAAATGCTGTTTTGACAAAAGTGGCTTTATTTTGGCCAACTGTCTCAAGTGAAAGAAGATTGATTTGACAACAGCTGTAATCTGACTGTCAAATTTAAGCTCAGGGTCCACCTTAACTCCTAGATTTGTGATATTAGATTTAATATAGGGTGTCAATGAACCCAGATCTACAGACGGGGTCCCAGTGGTACCTCCAAAAACCATCAGTTCAGTTTTTTTGTCATTAAAATGTAAAAAGTTCAGAGCCATCCAGGCCTTTATGTCGTTGAGACAATTGAGTAGTTGTCCAACAGAATTATCGTTTTTCTTTTTAAGAGGTACATAAATCTGACTGTCATCTGCATAATAGTGGAATGAAATGCCATACTTTCTGAGTATGGAACCCAGTGGAAGCAAATACAAAGAAAAAAGTAGAGGCCCAAGGACTGAGCCCTGTGGGACCCCACACAAGAGAGGAGCAGAAGAGGATACAGAATCTCCTAAACTAACACAAAAAGTTCGATCTGATAAGTATGACCTAAACCACTCCAGTGCTATGCCCCTGATGCCCACACACTGCCTTAACCGTGAAATCAATATCTCATGATCCACTGTGTCAAATGCAGCAGTTAGATCTAAAAGCACAAGGATAACACAGTCACCAGAGTCAGTCGCTAAAAAATATATCATTAAAAACTCTTAAAAGGGCAGTTTCGGTGCTGTGCATGGCTTTAAAGCCGGACTGAAAAACCTCAAGTATATTATGTTCTGCTAAAAAGGCCATTAATTGACTGTGCACAATCTTCTCCAAAATTTTTGAAAGGAATGGCAATTTGGAAATAGGCCTAAAATTATCTAGAACTGTCGGATCTAGAGCAGGTTTTTTAATCAGAGGATGTACTACTGCATGTTTTAAAATTTCAGGGACTATACCCAAGGTCAGACTACTATTTATTACTGCCACAACAGATGGTCCTATAGTGGGGAAAACCTCTTTAAATAAACGAGGGGGGACAGCATCATCTGGAGAACCTGAGGGCCTCAAATGACCAACAACCTCCTCCAAAAAGGACAAAGTCACCGGCTCAAAATGATCAAAGACAGCCAAGCAGGGGACAGAAATTGAAGGGTCTGAAGCTGAAGGTACAATTTGAGACCTGATAGAAGTGACCTTATTTATAAAAAAGCCAAGGAAGTTTTCACACATAGCAGGGGATGCCTCCATACAAGCATTCTGCGGGGCATTTAAAAGTAAGTCAATGGTGTTAAATAAAACACGAGGCTTGTGACAATTTGCCAGAATAATATCTGAGAAATGTTTTCTTTTAGCATCCTTAACAGTTTTTTGATAATGGTGCCAACAATCCCTTAACATTTGAAGAGACACCTGCAGTTTGTCCTTCTTCCACTTGCGCTCAGCTCTGCGGCACTCACGTCTGGCAGCATGCGTCATGTCATTTAGCCAGGGCTCAGATTTAGTTTTCGGCCGCCTGGATTTTAATGGAGCCACAGTGTTTAAAACAGTTTGGCAGGGGAAGTGAAACCATGAGCTAAGCTTCTCTGTGTGCAATACAGACTCAGGAAAAAAGGAGTTCTGACTGAAAGCAACCGAGAACTGAGCAGCAGTGGAAGGGTTAATCATACGACAGCGCCGTGCAGCAGCGCGAGGTTTAACTGTATGACAGGCAACATTAGTCTCAAATAGTACAGGCATATGGTCAGAAAACACTGCATCACATATCTCTAAATTAAAAACAGGTAAACCATGTGATAACACCAGATCAAGTGTGTGTCCATGTTCTTGTGTGGGTCCAGACACAGATTGCACAAGATTAAAAGAATCAATGAGATTTAAAAAAACCCTTTGCCATTGGCTTATCAGGACAACACACGTGAACATTAAAATCCCCAACGATAAGAACACGATCATATTTAGGCATGATTTCGGCTAGAAAAGCAGTAAAATCATTTAAAAGGTCTTTATTGTACTTGGGTGGCCGATAGACTACAGCACTCAGCACTGAATGAGAACGACCAATCTCAAATAAGCTCAGCTCAAAGCTACTAAAAGCGAATGACAGCAATATCTGCTTACATTTATAATGACTCTTAAATACAGTCGCTACTCCTCCTCCTCGGCCAGATTTTCGCGGGGAGTTAAAGTAGCAACAATCATGGTGTAAAAGTTCTGTGAAAGCGCTAGACTCACCATCACTCAGCCAAGTCTCAGTTACACAGAGGAAATCCAATCCTCGGGATGTAAAAAAGTCCTTTAAGACAAAAGTCTTATTTGCTAGCGATCTAGCATTTACCAACCCAAACCTGACAGGAATCGGCGGGTCCGCGACGTTGGATGTCCATGAAACCCAACACAGAGACCGCAAGTTGCTGTGATTCACTCCGCGCCAGCGGGGACGAGGAGAGCAGGTGCCGCGGGGCTGGAACACCTCATCCGGTCCGACAACAGGTATCAGCCAGGCATCAACAGGGTCCAGCGAGCGTCGTGTAATAACGAGGCTAGGGATGACTCCAAACTCAATCCTAAAAGATGTAGAACAGCAGGCCAGACGGGCCTTCAACCTCACCAGCCAGCCGCTGCGTTTTCCCAGGCGGCGGGTGCGCTTTCGTCTGTGCTCACGCCGAGAAGGTGGAGCCGAGGCGCGCCAAAGGTGAGCAGGGAGCTTTGCCAGAGGCGGGGGCAAAGTTTCATGTCCACCATCATTCAGTTTTACAATATTTTCGGCATAAAATCTTAGATCCAGCAGTGTTTGGCGATCATACACCAGTAAGGAGTTGACATTCCGTGCAAAAAGCGAAACAAACAACAATAACACACACAGCAATGATAGTGACAGACGGCAAGCCACACACAACGGCGCCATCTTCAGCGATGACAAGTTTAGTTTAGTTCCAACCCTATCAAACACACCTGCATTTCATTTCCAAGTAATCCTGAAGACTTTGATTAGATTTTTAAGGTGTGTTTAATAAGGGTTGGAGCTAAACTCTGCAGACACTGGCTCTCCAGGACCAGGGTTCCCCACCCCTGCTCTACGCCGTCCTGTCCAATTAAATGCACATCAAAATTCACAAAGCTTTAGTTTTTATCTTTAAGATTTTTGTCCTTCAGAAATCTTATATGGTTTTATCTTCCAAGCACACAGAGCTGCTGCATAGGGGAATGTTGAAAAAAAACACAGTAAATCAGAATTCCTGTCAATCATCCAACCTAATGAACCTAATGAGCCTAATGTTCAATGTCTTATGAGAAACCCACCACGGGGGCTCAATCAAAACAGATAGCCCTCCATATGTGGAGGATTAGTCCCATGTAGCCAAATATGTTCACCTTAGTCCAAAGTAAGCGAGAGAATAAAGAGGCGAGAATCAACTAACAATGTTTTGTGCGCCCCCACATTGTAAAAACAAAGTTCCATGTGAAAAGATGTAGGCTGTGGACTACAAAGCATGAAAAGATCCTTTATTGAGGCTCTCTATTAATTAACTCCCTGCCTATTTTGGAGTGCAGTGGGGACAGGACAGCAGCAGACCCTCTGATAGAATATAGGGCGTTTATAGGGCTTTGGAATTAAAAGCATTTTCATAACTCTGGTTCAGCTAGGGAACAACATACCAGCAGATGTTGGAGGAAAGTTTTCCACCTTTCCCGTAAGTATGTTTGTGCGGCTTCGGACTGCAGTGTGCAAGTGTTTCAGAAACAAAGGGTCTGGCCTCGGTGGGGAGTTCACTCTTGAATGGGACAAAATTGCTTTTTAGCTGTCACGGTGTGGCCCATCAACACAATGAGATGAACTTTGAGGTCAGGCAGATGTGTGGGCGAGACAATTTTCAACTTGCTGTTGTTTATTGAGCTTGCAGTGAGACAGAAAATGGAAGCTCCCAGTGCCAAGTGTGTGTATCGTGCCTTCGTTTTTAGAGCGCTATGAAAGAGCTTTATCAAAGTCAGCTAGATATACAGTAAAACATTTGTATTCTTCAACCAAATCTTGTGGAACAAACATGCCTCATTTTCACATGGGATTACCATTTCATATGAATTCATACAATTTTAATGGTACTAAAACATATGATTATCTGAAAAAAGCACAAATGAAACTCTAATGTCACGGGTGAAAGCTGACTGAACTTAAACGTACCTCATAAAATAAGGTACACATTGCAATGAGATGCTGTATATGTTTACCGTTGTGTATGTGACTGTAAAATTTACTTTTTTGGGCCATGACAGTTATCCAATAACTGTATAATGATGACCATGACATCTAACCTTTCTTCCCCCCTCGAGGAACATGTAACAGTTTTAATGCAGTTTAAAATTGCAGTTTCAACGGAGTTTCAAAGGACTCTAAACGATCCCAAACGTGGCATAAAGGTCTTATCTAGCTGTCATTTTTGACAAGAAAAAATATGCACTTTTAAACCACAACTTCTCGTCTTCCTCTGGTCCTGTGACGTGCCAGCGCGACACAAAGGAGCTGACGGTGCCCATATAGTGTTTTAGTCTGTATTTGAGTTCCTGCTTACTGTCTCATGCTTGTAGTCATTTTGTAGTTTTATTGTTCATCGGTTCCCCGTTGATTATTTCCCCTGGTTTGTCTTGTTTTCCATGAGTACATCCATGTTATCCTAGTGTTTCAGTTGTTTCTTTTGTCAGTCGTTGTTGGATGATGTGTTGTGCTTTCTTGTGTTTGTTGTTATACTGTAGATTATTTATTACATGTTCTCTGTTTTGTTTTGTTTTGTCTTGTTTTGATAAATACACTAAGTAACTGTGTTTAGATCCTCTGCCTGCAAGTGAAGTTTGTCAGGAGCTTAATATTAAAACATTTTTAGATACATTTATTTTATAAAGTTGTAAATGCACAAGCTATAATATTCATGTTCAAATGATTCCAAATAAACTTTGCCTAAAAGCTTGAACCACTAGTTTCTGTTCATTGAATATCTTTAACATTTTTATGCATTAAATGTGATGTTGTATTCATGGAATTACTGTAAAATAAGGGAACTCAAACAGAAAAATATATTAGCCCATATGTATACCTGTTGTGGCCCACAAGAGACCTACATAGGACTGGGACCCATGAATAACCCATGTAGACAGAATACTGAAGGCACCAAATAGGAGCTATCTGGTTAACCTATATGAGCCCAATATAGAGCCCACCATCAGCCCATCTAGACTACATAAGACTTAGCTGGGTCCCATCATTAACCCATGTAGACAAACTCCTCTAGGCACCAAATGGGAGCTGGTTAACCCTTATGGGCCCTATATGGCAACCCAAATGGAACCCATCTGGGTTAACACATGTGGGAACACCATGGAAACTGAGGACAAAATTTGCTGGGACTCAGTTGGGGCTGCACATATAAGTCCAGATGCAAACCCTTTGGGCCCCACATGGATGTGTTGGCTGCTATATTTCTCTATTGTTTTTCTAGCATTGTTTCTTTTTAGCATTTTAACAACTTAAATTTAATTAATTTAATGTGTATGTTGGGGCGTACATTTTACATTAAAATGGGGAAACAAATGCGTTTGAGGCTAACTATATGCAGGGGCGTCATGCACCAACTTTTTTTAAGGGGGCATAGTGTGCACAGCTAACAGAAATTTTGCATACACAAACATCAAACGAAATATTATAGAGCTTTCAGTCTTTTCCATGGCACTTACATTTCTAACAATGTGAACATCGCTGCTTTCATGCAAAAACCACCAAAATAAAAGTGTTGACTAACTTTCATATATTCAATCGAAACAATGGCATCATATTGGCATGGGCATCATATTTACACCTGAAACGGCATGTTTTATTAATTTAAGTTTTAATAAATTACTTGTTTAATTGTGTCATTAATGCATTTTGCACAAATAATTTTAAATCCATAAAGTAGCCTATATAAACAACGAAAATGACATAATCTATAGCCACGTGATTGATTTTAATGGTCAATAATGATTTATTAGATAAATTAATACATTATTAGAAGAACGCATTATTGCATCAAATTTTTTCTCATGTGAACATGTGTGATATTTCGCGTTCCCGTGAACTCTGGCGAACTTTGGCGTTGTACCAAGATGAATCTAGAAATCTACTTTCACATTCCCTATATAACGTCGAGACTGTCACATTTTAAACCATACATTTTCTACACCGAGGAAGTTAACTGCACATTACCGTACTGGGGTTTGGAAATGTTGTGAGCGTTTCATACACGTAACAAGTTTTAATTCCTCAGATAGCAAAATGCAGCAGCAACAGCAAAGCTTGTGAGTGCGCTCAGACGCTGATGACGTCAGCGCCTGCCACCAGAATAAAGTAATGTAACCCGATCAAAACACTATCAAAACGACGGAAATCTCAGAAAAGGTACAAGGATGCAGCACAGAATTGATAATATTGTGCATATTAAACAGTTTAAAAGTCAAATAACAGATTAATGAACACTTCTTTGATTTTGAGATTGCATGCAAAATCCATTTGGCTCAAAAAAAAAAACAAGGGGGCACATGCCCCCTCAGTTTGAATGGGCATGACGCCTCTGACTATATGTCATTACCATGTACAGAGCTCTTAGATTTCGTCTACCCTTACGAAAATTAACCATGGTTTTACTACAGTTAAAAAAAACATGGTTACATGTAGTAAAACCATGGTAACCGCAAAATAACCATGGTTTTGCCAACCATGGTTTTTAAAAACCAAATGGTTAGTGTAGTAAAACCATGGTTTTGCTGATTGTAATCAATACATCAGAAAACATGGTTACTACACTTTTACCACAATAAAACCATGATTAATTTCGTGGGGGTGTGTCTATTAATACAGTTTTTTATTGTATGGCACATTTAAATCAAAGCCCATTTACCGTATTGTTTTCCTAGCGGACAGACGCCAACTGTGTTTGTAAATTCATGGTAATTAATGTGTTCTTCTAATCTAAAAGATGTTAAATGCCGGCACCAAGGTGCCGTGGATTTTCCACATGGAAAAATGGATGCAGTAGAGAGATATGTAAAGTAATTTGTTTTATTAAAGAATTGTATCTAGACAGCATAAACACAATACTGGCTCAGCCTGATAATCAAACAGAGAGACATGACAGCTGAACTTCCTCCCCAAAACCACAACTCATATTCTTATAGTTTCATTGCAAGCTTGCAACGCACAGATTTCCTGTTTTTTATCACCTTTTAAAAACCAGACTCTGTGTTTTCCATAGCATTCTGTGTCTGCCACTTTTGCTAATTTGAGCAGACCAATTGTCAGGTTTTTAGTTTTCAACCATTTAGTTTCCACCAATCAGCAATTAGGTTTGCTTTGTTGCTACAGAGCAAGTTACTTTTGTTTCAATGCAACTGCACCTTTCTGGGAAACTTAACCATGCACTTGCAATGAACTTAGTTCAAAAGGGCAATGCACTCAGTGTCCTTTTGATGAACCAAAACTTAAAAGCAAAACAGTTCTATTCAGGTGACAGAAGACACATTGATATTCAACTTTAAAATATGAAAACACTCAGTATATAAAACCATATGATAATAAAACAAATACAGAATATAAATGCAATATGAATCTCCCAAATTCTCTCACAAAGGTTGTAACCACAGCTTGAACATTGGTGCGACCAAAACATTCAGGGCTATATGTATCAATACATACCAGAAAGTATTAAACATACGTCATCTGTACCATATTAAAGTGTAATTACCATAGCAAAAAGCGGCAAGTCTCTCCTTAGAGCTTCATCTTTCCACTCATGTATACATTTGCTCATGAAATTTTCTCAAATGCAAGCTTTATGAGCTGATGATGATCACAAAACCGCCAAAAAATTTAAGACTGCATGCAACGTGCAGCTGCGCAGATGGAAACGCAAAGGAACCTACAATACTGCTGTTAAATTTCATAAAATTTATATCTACTACTATTTCCTATCCAGTCTTTCAATTTCGTGATATAGTTATGTAACGTTTTGATTCTTTTTTCGGATCGTATTACGAATTTCTGTTTACGTGTAATTGTCACGTATTGGTTACTCAACTGCTTTTTCCTATTTTCAAAACCTTGTCGCTTCGGTTTAGGGTAAGATTTTGTGATTGCGTTATGATGTCACTTTAAGTATTGGTTTATAAAAAAAATCGGAATTATTTTTTATATTTTCTGACTTTTAAACCATTGTCGCTCTAACGTTAGGGTTAGAGTAAGGATGTCATTTTATGTAAATCTAACCCTAAACCGAAGCGACAATGGTAAGAAAATAGGACAAATTTGCGTGACAATTACAAGTAAACAGAAATTTGTGATACGATCACGAAAAAACACGGAAATTCGTGACAATATCACGAAAAAAAGAATAAAAAAAAAAACATGTAAGACTGGGCTGATATGTCATACTACAACCAAACTGCATATTCAAACAGAACTACTTCTAAAACAAAAAATAAAAATATTGAAGGCAATATTGACAATTGTCATCCACAAGTGCAAATGAGTCTTAAAACATTTTGTTTTATACATTTTTATATATATTTTTATTTCTCGAGTTTAGTCAAAGAGGATTATATGGGCAATTTAGGGATGTTTTTACTATAAATAAAATTGTTTAATATTATTATGTTATTATTCTGTTCAATGTAATAATTGGTTAAGTAAGTGAGTTAAATACTGCTGAAGAAACTATATCTGTACACACACCGGCACAGTTGAAGTTGCTTGTTTATTGGCAGATCATGTTGTGTTAGCATTGGTGCTTGCTTAAAAATAATAACTGTTTGATCATGTTGTTTCTGCCACAGAGAAGTCATCTCATGTCATGTCATTTTCACTTTAAGTCCATATTTTATCACTCTTTAAAACTTTCATGTTATTACGCCAACACAATAAATGATGTGATAGGCCTTTGCAGAAAGCACAGACATGGAGAGCTGTTAAAACATCAAATATTGGGAGGTCAAACTGTCTAAAAATGTCTGTTTTGGTTACGGCCCTGCGTGGCTCTATTCGCCTGGTGTGCAAGCCCCTTAAAGTAAACATCCACATTTTTTTACCAGAGTTGTTTAAATCACCATTTATTTGCCAAATTCGCACACAATCTGAAAATTCTAATGTGTAAACATTACTGCTGTTTTAGATGCAGGAAACGACTCTTTCCTCTACAGTACAGTTTGAAGACATCTAAAAAAAATTTGTTTAGTCAAGAACAACTGCACGACTGTCAGCCACAAAAATGAAAGCAACAAACCCACCATTGCTTACAAATACAACACCGGTTTCGCTGCACGACAGATTAGAGGAAACTTCCACTTTCTCACAGAGTGTAAATATCTTACACTGCAAAAAATGACTTTCTTACTTAGTATTTTTGACTTGTTTTAAGTACAAATATCTACAAATTCTTCAATCAAGATGCATTTTCTTGATGGGCAAAATTATCTAAGAGAATAAGTCTAGTTTTAACACAAAAATATAAAATGTATATGTGCATAAAACAAGCAAATAATAATAATAATCTGCCAATGGTTTAAGTAAAAAATCTTAAACACTTAATTCAAGACGAATTTAAGAAAAATATGCTTACCCCAATGGCAAATCACTTACATTTTTTTGTTTAAAAAATAGACTTTTATAGGTCATTTTTTTCTCATCTAGAAAATACATCTTGATTGAAGAATTTGTAGATATTTATATTAAAAACAAGACAAAACACTTTGCCAATACACTCTTGTCCAATCAGATTCAGCTAACTGTACTGATACAGTATATAACCACAAGACAGATTCGCAGAGTACACTGTTCAGTGTTTGGACTGGGGCTGTCACTTTGCATCTATTGAAGGTGAGTAGCCTATTCTCTCAATCTCTGGTCAAATATATTAGATCCTCTAAAATTCTATTATAAATAACTAAATCAGCTACACTCAGCTATACTTTTTTTCTAAGAGAAATAACACAAATGAATATTTGTAAAAATTTGTACTTTTGGTAAGTTATATTCCACTTCACTCTTAAAAATAAAGATACTTCACCTATTTTGGTTATTCAAAGAATTTTTATAATCTTAAGAACCCTTTTTCACCGTAAAGAAACTTTTGTGAATCAGAAAGGTTCTTCCGATGTTAAAGGTGCTTTAAAGCAGTGGTTTTCAAACTGGGGGCCGGGGGCCGCGAGATGGTGCCAGGGGGGCCCCAGTTTTATGATATTTTATGAAATACATTAATTTATCATGAATTCTGTGTAATTAAACCTAAAAAAATAAGACTACTAACCAAATGCACTACTTTTTTGTCACAAATTTTCTTTGGGGGGCCGCGAAGGAATGCACCGTACACAAGGGGGGCCACACGCTGAAAAAGTTTGGGAACCACTGCTTTAAAGAACCATTTGGAGAGAAAGGGTATGGAATCTTGAAAAAGCACCTTTACTTTTTACCTTTTTGTGTTTAAGAGCAACCTATGACTGGAATACACAACTGGTTTAAGATTGTTTTGCTCTTTAAATTGAAAGATCATTTGTTTCATTAAGTTTGTATTTGTGATATGTGTCTTGTTATATTATTACATAATGACAGCTTTGTTAATCATATTTTACTTTCATGATCTTTTCTGTCTCTTGTTCTGCTGAAAATTAACCATAGTTACTACAAAACTAGTTACTACTCCAATGTCTACCGAGGTGACATTGGAGTAAAAAAATCTAAAGTTTAGTTTCATGTGCTCACGTGAAACTTTCATGTGCTCACGTGAAACTTTAATTTGCTCACGCAAAACCTTCATGTGCAGATTTTTTTGTAAAGTTTAGTTTCGCGTCCTCGCGATAGTTTCAGCTGAGCACGCGATCGTTTTACATGCTCGCGCGATAGCTTCACGTGAGCACGCGAAACTAAACTTTAAAAAAAAATTCTGCACATGAAGGTTTCGCGTGAGCACATGAAAGTTTCGCGTGAGCACATGAAAGTTTCGCGTGAGCACATGAAAGTTTCGCGTGAGCACATGAAACTAAACTTTATTTAATTTTTGCTCCATGTCCCCTTAGGGGCTCGGTAAAAAACACATCAAATTTTCATAAGTGAACTAACAGCAACACTGCAAAAATTTACTTTATTAGCCTTTCTGTCTTGTTTTCAGTTCAAATATTTGAAAATTCGTAAATCAAGATACATTTTCTTGATGAGCAAAATGCCCTAAGAAAATAAGTCTAGTTTTTAGACAAAAATATAAAATTTAAGTGAACTTGTGCATAACACAAGCAAAACAAAAATAAAATCTTGAAATAAGTTAAAAAAAATATTAAATTTTTTTTAATCCAAGAAACATGCAAGAAAAAATCTTTAAAATTGCTTGTTTTAAGCATAAGTTCACTTAAATTTGATTTTTTTTGTCTAAAAACTAGACTTATTTTCTTAAATCATTTATCTCATCATCAAGAAAATGCATCTTGATTTAATTTTTAGATATTTCTACAGAATTCAAGACAAAAACTAAGTAAGAAAGTCTCTTTTGCATTAAACTGCATGACTGTAACCATTGGCCATAGCTTCCACATTTAGGGTGAATCCCAAACAGTGTTTTTGCGCACTTGTAGGGGACTTCGAGAAAAGGACGCTATAAACAGTCACTCCAAATAAAGAGAAAATTAAGTTTTCATTGCTCTATTTCCCAAGTGTATTTTAATGGCCACACTATATACAATCATGCAAATCCCTGCAAAATTTACGCATCAAGAGCTTTGATCTTTGAGGAAAATGTGGCATATAGGGATGATCCCTTCAGATTGAAATGTGCCCCTTTTTACTGGTATTTTGGTACTGATGTGTGAATGACAGTGGCGGTTCTACACGGAGGCCAAGGGTGGCCCGTGCCTCTGTAGACATTTCCCTGGCCACCCCTGTGGCCACCCCGTGCTGACCAAATAAAAAAAGTATAAATTTATTCTGATTTTACACGCGAGCGCCAAAAGCGGAACTGCGACGCAACGTTCTACACGGGCAAATTAGAGCGGCGCACCCAATCACTGTAGCCGCCTCCGGGTGCTGCTCGGTGAGTGTCTCAATTCGTTCAAGCTCCCGATGTTGAGAATGTGTATGCAGGTTTGGGCACTAGTAAGGACTCTAGCTGACTTGACATTGGGACACTGTTCACTTGTTCTCCTGTAAGCGCGTTGTGATCATTCACAGCTTTTACTCATCAACAACACCTGCAAAATCAATATCTCGCTAACTTTTTAAAGTTTACACATTGCAAAAAGCGCTGTAATTATGCTCTTACATATACGTGTAGGAATATAATTAAATGTTACATATAAAAAATTTTATAATTTAAAATAAATATTATTTTAAATACTGATTAGATTGTGGTCCCTAACTGTCTAGCAATGTGTGTTTATATGTAAACTAAAAAAAAAACTTTTGTCTTTATAAAGGTTTGCATTTCATAAAGTTTATTGAGTAGGCTCGCATGATTTTCGATTAGGGGGCTTTAGAAAAGAGCCCAGCTCCCCTTTGCACCTGCACTCACTCTTGTATTAAATAAATATTTATATGATTGTAAAGTAAAATAAAGTTTACGGGGCAGTTTCCCGGAAAGGGATTAGACTAGTCCTAGACTAAAATAAATGTAAGAGCTGTCCAAACTCAAAACAACTTGCAATGCCATATCTTAAAATACACCAGTGCCCTTTGTTTTGCTTCAAAATGCACACAAGTAATGTATTTAGTAAGGCATGTTTGTTAAAACTAGTTATATTTCCTAATTAAACTAAGGCCTAGTCCTGTCTTAAACTAATTACTGTAACCACCCCTATAATCTTTAAATATAATGTCTTGCCATTTTTTTATGTGCCCCTCTGGTAAAACACTGGCCCCTCCTTGGCCCCCCTAGTGAAATTTGTCTAGAACCGCCACTGGTGAATGATATCTTACTGGTAAAAAGACGAAATGTCATTGCTTTTGTGAACTACACATTTGTGTATTTACTGGTAAACTAATTCTGGTAATTTCATGCAGGGGTGTCAGTTTATGTTGAAAAGTGGTGGGGACAAAAGATAAGATAAAAAAATATTACAGCAGGAAAGGAAAACAATTTAATAACGGCACATCAAAAATGGTCATAGCGTAGGCCGGTCAACAACACAAAAATAGTCAGCATAAAACCCTCAACAATGTCGACTGCCCATGTAACAGTCCCTGCAACACCAGCTCAACCGAACAGTGCCAAAGCACCATACTGTAGAAAACAGCAGCACGTTAAGTCAATGATTACAATGAAATTCATTATGTAAAAGAAAACACACTATAAGCACACAACGCAACATATGTGACCCTGGACCACAAAACCAGTTGTACACTGCAAAAAATGATTTTCAAGAAAAAAAATTCTTAATATATATATTTTCAGTAAAAGTATCTAAAAATTCTTAAATTAAGTAGCTTTTTTCTTGATGAGCAAAATGACTTAAGAAAATAAGTCTAGTTTTTAGACCAAAAATACCAAATGTAAGTGATTTTGTGCATAAACAAGCAAAAAATCTGCCAATAGGGTAAGCAAAAAATCTTGAACATTTTTCTTAAACAATAAATTCAAGAAAAATTCAAGAAAAAATTACTTACCCCATTGGCAGATTTTCTTGCTTGTTTTATGCACAACATCACTTAAATTTTATATTTTTGGTCTAAAAAGTAAATTTTTGCTAATAAAAAAACATCTTAATTTAAGAATTTTTAGATATTTTTACTGAAAACAAGACAAAAATACTAAGGATTTTTTTCTTGAAAATCTGACTTTCTTACTTAGTATTTGTGTCTTGTTTTCAGTAGAAATATCTAAAAATTCTTAAATCAAGATGCTTTTTCTTGATGAGCAAAATGACCTAAGAAAATAAGTAAGAAAGTCATTTTTCCAGTGTTAAGTCGCATATTTATTGCTTGATTTTTTAGAACATTTTAACCAAAGCTTTCAAAAAGTGGTGGGGACAAAATCATCCATTTCAAAAAGTGGTGGGGACATGTCCCCAGCGTCCACCGTGTAAATGACACCTATGATTTCATGGTAATTTAAAGATATAACTACTGTATGTGAAAGAGCCGTTTTTGTAATTGGCTTTCTAAGACATGAGTCTACTCTAGGCTAATTCCAGAAATGTACAGACAATAGCTGTGTACTAATAAAAGTGAAAAAAAGTTGGAAATGTTATAAATAGATTTTATTTTCTCATTTAAAATGTATTTAAAACATTACACATTGCATTCTAAACAAAGCATTAACGTATGATGTCAGTCTTGTTCTTAACCCTTAAACAGGCAAGAGTGGAAAACGTTGAGCAAAAAATCATTTCATGACATTTTTTGTATCATCTGGACTTATGTAAAAGATATTCATTGGAATTTTTTAAATATTTGATATATTCAGGATTTTATGAGTTGTATCTCCCAGGATACATTGCCCTATTAAGGTATAAAAAAAGGATTAAGTCATCAAAATTTATTTTTTATTTGCAGCAAAAATTATGTGATTCTGACTTCCTCTCTTGCTCTAAAACATGCCATACATATTTTTTCATCGATTTTAAAAAGTGTAAACAACAGGTTTACTAGTAACAATGCATGTAAATAACACAACTAAATGTAAGTAGGCCTAACTAAGAATGAGCAGTTTTTGAATGTCTTCATTGGCTTCGTTGGTGCTTTTTCTGCTCCATCTGCAAAAAATAATTTTTTTTAGATAATAATAGTTTGGTAAATTATTTAAGAATTGATTAATTTTGCATACTACCTGACCTACCCCTCAATGTAAACTATATGGGTCTATATGTGTTTCAATCAGAGGCCTCTTATTGGCTGCAATTTAGAGGAATGCATGCCTGGTATGAGGAAAATTACCAAAATTTCTTGGTTCTAATACACCACTGCACTGTCACAAAAAAATTCATCTTTATCACTTTTCTCAAAATCTGAAGAATTCATTGGTATCAGCTCTATAACTCATATTCCCTTTCATTCCTTATACCATAAAATTAGCTGTTGTGAAGCCGTGAAAGAAAATATCCAGTTAAAATGCTATGATGCAGTCACCTAAATATACGAATATCAGTTTAACCTGCAAATTTGATCATTTATTACATTTTTCAACTCAAAATACAAAGATAGGCAATATTGTGGTTAATCCCTTTTTTATACCCTAATCAGGCAATGTATCTCAGGGGATACGTATATTTCAAAATGCGCTAAATAACAAAATAAACAACATATAACCAAATTTTCTTCTTTAGCACCTCAAGACAATGTTCACAATTAATATTAGCAGTATTAATATTTTTTTTAAAGAAGAAAAGTAAGATTAATATTCATTTACTTACCACAAAATCTGACTGTCCTGCAAAACCGGTGGCCATGTTGGATTTAGGTCAGGCTGACCAATTGATAAAAAAAAACTTGAAGCAAATAATGTTACCCACATATTCAAGACAGACCAAGGTTTGATAAGTGATATAAGGATTTGATTGAAAAATCTTTTTTATGCCCCAAACAAGACACTGAAGAGAGCGTATCCCGTGGTGCACATTGCCTGTTTAAGGGTTAAAGGAAGCAAAGAAAGTGAATATTATAGCTGTGTCAAAATTTTCTCTTTAGACTCTTCGAAACTTAAAAAATAACTTTAGTTAGAATATTTAGTTGCATAACCACTATTGTTCATAACTGCTGGGCATCAGTGTTACATCGAGTCAACCAACCGACTCAACAGACTTCTCTAGTGGTTGGCATAAACACAGGTATGATAATAGTAAGCAAGTAAAAGCGCAGACGGTTTTCTTTTTGGTTGAGCTTGTGAACGCAGTCAGCACTCTTATAGCTGATTGTGTTTAACCATGTGGTACACCAGCATTAACTCAGCTTCTAGAGTATTTGGATCCACAGTGAATTTTTAGGTTTTATTTCAACTGTATTTTTAATGTCACCCCACAAGTTTTCAATGCCATGTTAGGGCATTTCCTCTTTGGCAAAAGGCTACATAAGTTCTTCAAGAATTCTGATGTGTTCAAACTAATCCATGTTCACTTGTATACGCTAAATAGGCCCAACACCGTAGTATAAAAACATCCCCATAGCATGATTTTTGCATCAACATGCTTAACTTCACAGTGTACGGTGACTTGCATTCAGTACCAAGGGGTCGCCTGATGTACTGTTGATTTTTGATCATCCTTGTTCTTTCTAGAGGTGTTGAATGGCTGAATCTTTGCCATCATGACAATTCTTCCATCTGTTTTAGTTATTTCATGTTTCTTTGGTGTTTTGTTGCCATTTTAAAAACATGAAACATTTTTCAAATGGTGAAACATTTGCTTCCCCTCTTTCTTAATAAAGAACCAAAAGTGAATATGTGTTTTTCACAAAATTAAGAAATTTTCTATTTAAACTTCACACTTTCAAAGAATGACTCAATTACTCAGAACAGGTAGTGTGGATATCATTACCATTAGGTCTATTGTTTTTTTATTACACTACTAAATTTGAAAGTAAATCATTTGCAATGCAGAAATATTACTACTACTAAAAAAAATGTCTTATCAGGTTACTGATGTATATACTGAGAGAAAAGTAAAGTATTTCAAGCTGTGTGTGTACAGACAACCTATCACTTGCAATGTAGCATTTTTATTTCTATTTTACAGGCTGCTGCTTCCAGAGATATCTGCACGCAACAATGCTTAAGGTAAGCATATCTTAATTTTTGTAGCCAAACCATTTTTTTGTGGTAACCATACCAACTCATAATGGGTAAAATGGGATTCAAATTGTGTAATGAAAAAGATCTCAAACCTACTAATTTCTAAACTCTGTATTTGTTCTACAGACAGAAGTCAAGCCTTACTGGGATCTCTCAGTCAAAGTTTTACGTGGGAATATCAAAAAATCATACGACTACTGTAAGACAGAAGTCCATTTTATCAGCATCCAAATTATAAAATACTAACTTAATTTTTGTAGCCTTCACTTTCTAAAGGATAAAAAAAATATGCTATTAAAGCAAGTTCAAACATGTGTGTTTACAGTTTTCAGCTGTGTTGTCTTTCAGACTTGCTCTGTGTTTGTGTAACGTTGGCTGCTTACACAAAGCGAGAGTGAGACGAATCCATGTGCAGGAGGTTTATTATAAATAGTAAATCCACACAGGCAGGCAAACAAATCCAAATTGGGCAATCCAAATAGCGTAATCCAAATTAACAAGCGTAGATCAAAATCCAGAATATCCAAAAACAAGAACAAGAACAGGAATACAGAACAGGAACAGGACAAAAAACCATGATACACTTGGTAATGCAGCAGGAAACACATACAATACTTCGCCGAGTGATATGAGTTTGAACCAGTTTTATAGTAACAAACAGGAAGTGGAATGTGAAGCATGACATGATTTCAAAATAAAAGACAGGAAACAGAACATGATATCAAAATAAAAGCCCTGACAACCAAACAAACAGAACACATGACAAAACCCTTACAGTTTGTAAGAAAGTGCTTTATGTTGCTTCTTCAATTTCACTTTTAAAAAATACCGATTATGCAGCTTCAACAAATTTCAGGTTTTGTTTATGTACATTGGGTCATTTAAATGAAAATGTAAGGGTTTAAATCACCCTACCATTTTTAAGCCTATCCCAATTTTTTTCTTAGTTTCTGAAGCTGACTGCTATGTTATCTTGAACTTACCAACTGCATCTGCCCGTACATATCGCACCAAGACGATCTCAAATATCAACACACCTGTATGGAATGAAACCTTCCACTTCAGGTTGCAGAGCAATGTCAAGGTAAACTTTCAGGGCAGATGTGTCTGTACATTTTCTTATGTTGAGTCTGGTGGTATGTTATGTTGGTTAAAGGGGACAGAGAATGAAAAACCATTTTTACCTTGTCTTTGCTGAATAATGGTAGTCTACCCGCATTCACAAACATACAAAAAGTGCTAGACATGCTAAACATCTCAGTCTCATAGAAATTCCTCTTTTAGAAATGTCAGCCAGAAAACAGCCAAATCTGAAAAACTGATGCTTATGACATCACAGGCATCTCACTGCCCCTCCACTTTAAAATAATTGGCTACATTTTTTGAGTGGAAGCAAAGTCAGCCAATCAGTAATGAGATTGCAAGTTAAGCCAGTAGGGGGAGCCAAATAGGTGCAAAACCACTTGTTTAAAATCCCCCAGCCTAATAGAGCTATCTGAGAGAGGTTTTTAGGAAGCTTCTAAGGCCTTACAGACCCAAACAAAATATTATTTGTCTAAATTTCACATCACAGAACAAGGATAAATATTCCGTTCAATCATTCTGTGTCACATTTAAAGTAAAATTCAGGGTCTTCTGTGGCATCGTGAAGCATGTTTATTTTTAAAAGTACATTTCTCTTTAAGATGCACCTTGAGTTCTTGAGTTTAATGTCAACTCTCTTCTCCACTACGCAGAATGTTCTGGAGTTCCAGGTCTATGACAATGACCCGTATATGAGAGATGATCATATTGCCACTGTCCTGTTTGACATTAATAACCTCACACCAGAAAAGAAGGAGGAGAAATGTTTCATTTTAAATGATACGGTCAGTGCTATGCAGAGACATAATGGAATACCAGATAAAGAAGGCTTCAATGATGTTTAACATGTGTATATGTGTCATGGGCGTAGATTTAGGGTGGGACGCTAGGGACATGTCCCTAGCAATATTCAGGGAAGACTGAATTGTCCCTAGCAATAATTTCGACCAAACAATTAATCTGTATTTATATATAACCACTAATGTCCTTCTTATTCTTGTGTTTTCTATTTTTTACTTATTATATTTTTTTTCAGGAATCATTTAAATGAGACTAGAAATCTTTTGCAATCCCGTTCTGTAAAAATGACGCTCTATGTGGTACACAAACGGTTAACAGCTTTCGTTCTCTGCAATGCCCGCCTCCGTAACTCACATCGCTAATATGATTGGCTTTGCATTTCTTGAGTCCCGCCTCTCTAATCTTATTGCTAATATGATTGGATTAGCATTTCTTGAGTCCCGCCTCTCTAATTCACATCACTTTATGGGCTTGTCTTTACTCGCTACGTGTTATAGGATGGTTTCACTTTGTACAACGCGCCAAAGTTCACTCAAGACGCGCGTGATTATTCGGGCGACAGGTAAGTGAGGAAGAAAGTATTATTATACCCACTGTAACTGTTTCATTCACAAAATACGGAACAAGTTGTGTCACATAATGATTCAAGGAAAGTATTTTCACCAATACACGACAATCCCATGTTAACCTGAGGAGTTGCAAACTTTTGTCAACCTTTTATAAATGGGGTAGCAAGGTTTTTAGGGGGTCCCTAATCCCTGAAACATCCCCAACATGGTAAAAACATGAATTCATGTCATGATTGCTGAATACTTTACATTACTGCACTGTGGTCATTACTTGCACAGATGTAGACATAATGTAAGGTTGCATTTTAAACTTAAAATTATTTTTTTTCACACTGATTAACTGTCTGTTAATGAAAAGAAGATTTAATGTGAACTACAGAAACGTTAATAAACGTTGTTCAGGAAACAGCATGATATACATACCATCTCCAACACTGGGACTTTTTTGGCAAATTTAAAATAAGAATTAAATATTAATTGCATATTCTTCAATGTTATAAAGTAAATATGGTTATATCTTACAATGTGATTTTCTTTTTTTTTTTTGACAAAGACTTAAACAGTTACTGTTTATTAGGCTCTAGGACATAACGAATTGTTTATTATAAATTTGGGATGGCCGGGGGTGGCGAGTCAGATGTTACTGAGTAAAGTGCATACTGAGTTGTCTGTTGTTTGTGTCAAGTAAACGGTGATAAACAGTTTTTGCAATGCAACCATTTTATTTATGTCCCCACCAATGCCAGAATCAAACCTACGCCCTTGATATGTGTCACCTTTTTTCACAGACAAAAGATGAGCTGTGGGTGGAGTTTGAGATGACACCGAGGTAAGGACTGCCTGATTTTATGGTCATTTGCAAAATGAGTGATGTTTTATAGCTTGCATAGTTCATGTTTGGAGCAGTGTCCTGATAAATATGAACTAAGCAGTGGTCTTGCTTGTGTCTGCACGTTGCAGCTCTGAGGTGCCGAGCCCATGTGTTTCTAATGGGGTGTTGGTGGTAAGAACACTTACTGCATCTTTATTACTAGTCCTTACAATAATATAGTGCTTTTATAAGACAATGTATATTATGTCTCATTTAATGTCAAAAATGTGCTACAGTAAATGTGTCCTTTGGCTACGTTCACATGGCACCAGAATATGGTGGTCAAACATGTATTTGAGTCCATACGGTTGCGTGACAGACAGAACTTTTTTTTTGTGGGTGTGAAAAACCGCATTCTACAACTGAACTCACACCTATTAATTAGTTGTCATGTCTCACAACTACATTTACAGAGAAGCTCTGATGTGTGAATTAAATTGTACTGGACTAGTTGTCTGTCACATCATTGCTCTCCGTTTTGAGACTGTTTACACTTGGCATTAACATGCGTTTTCGTAGATCGGATCACAAGTGGACGACATTAATGCCAGGTGTAAATGATGTTGAAAACGTTTTGAGCTTGTCCACTTTCGACCACTTTCAACCACATTCAGAAGTAGTCGAAAACACTATCAATCGGATTGCTTTTGTAGTAAACGCACATGTGGTTGAATGTTTTTGAACAGCCAAACGCAACCACCTTCTCTCCTCCCATTTATCTAATCTGAGGAACTGAACACAATGTTTCTTTTCTGATTTCTGGTGCGAACACACGGTGAACAGCGCTGTTTTTAGCCTTTCACACTGCAAAAAATGACTTTCTTACGTAGTATTGTGTCTTGTTTTAAATCAACTCTATTTTTTAGACAAAACATATCAAATTTAAGTGAATTTGTGCTTAAAACAAGCAAAAAAAATCTGCCAATGATATAAGAATTTTTTTTCTTGAATTTACTTAATACAAGAACAATTCAGCAGAAATGTCTTATTACATTGGCTGATTTATTTGCTTGTTTTAAGCACAAATTCCCTTACATTTAATATGTTTTGTCCAACCTGATCTCACAAATTTCCATGAAATAGTCACGCATTATTTTGCTCAGTTTTGCGTGACATTGTCACGTATTTCCACCATATTACGTGGCCCTGCCACAACTTTCTTTTCCGTAACAGTTTCACATATTGGTTAATCAACTGTTTTTCCTATTTTTAAACAATTGTCGCTTCGGTTTGGGGTTAGATTCACTGTTTGCGTTAGGATGTCACTTAAGTATTGGTTTATCAAATTTTTTCGTATGCTTTTTAAACCATCGTCGCCTGACGTTAGGGTTAGAGTTGGGTTTGGGTAAGGATGTCATTTTATGTAACAGAAAGTTGTTCTAACCCCAAAAACAAAGTGACAATTGTAAGAAAATAGGAAAAACAGTTGAGTAACCAATACGTGGAACTGTCACAGAAAAGGAAGTCGTGGCAGGGGCACGTAATATGGTGGAAATACGTGACAATGTCACGCAAAACTGAGGAAAATAATGCGTGACTATTTCACGTATTTTGTGAGATCAGGCTGGTTTTGTCTTAAAACTAGACAAATTTTCTTGGGTCATTTGCTCATCAAGATAATACATCTTGAGAATTCTTAGATATTTCTACAGAAAACAAGACAAAAATACTAAGTAATAAAGTCATTTTTTGCAGTGCATTGATAAAACTTAAGCGGCTGATCTCCGCAGTTTCATTTTGCAAGCATGTGAAAGTTGCCCGATCTTATTTCATCAAATGAAAGCTCTAACATATTCATGTAAACACTGTGCAGCATGTTTACTTACAACACGAGCAGTGGACTCCGACATAATATTAGTTTGCGTCCATATAAACTCGTCATTACTCCCGCTCGCGTTTAAATGACAGCGGAGAGACCCACCTTCTCGACAGACCACCCCGTCACAGTATTCAGGAGAGAAGTGGTTGAAAGTGGACAAAAGAGACGGATTTACATACCAGGTGTAAACGTAATGTCTCTCTCTCCTCCACTTGTGATCCGATGGACGAAAACTCATCTTAATTCCAAGTGTAAACAGCCCCATAGACTTTGTTCAATTGGCACTACAATACGGTTGTCAAATATGGTTGTGTGCACAAGCAGGTCATTAGTAATTCCCACACAGTAGATAACATATCTGGAGCGATCACTGGACAGAGCTTTTCTGTCAAAAGAAAGTGGAACAATGTACTCAATGTTTGGCCATGTTTCAGACATTGCTAATTGGGACTGATGGAACTAGTCGTTCCCCTAGACAGACATTTATGAGAGTTTCAGCGTTGGGTAGCTTCACTTATAAGCTTTTCCATTGCATAGTACCCCACGGTTTGGGTCGGGTCTGACTACGTTTGGGGGCTTTTCCACTGGATACAGTACTTAGTACCCAATACTTTTTTTAGTACCACCTCGGTTGGGGTTCCAAGTGAGCTGAGCTGATACTAAAATGTGACGTGAAAACATTGTAGATCACTGATTGGTCTAAGAGAATCGTCACTACCAGCGTCATGCTAAACGCAAGATGTGTGTGTGTGCGTTGTCGAGCAAGCCTGTTGTCATTTTGTGCTTTTTTGTAAGTTCCCAAAATCCCTTTTAGCAGTAAAACACATCTACAGGTTGAGAATCAGCAACACCATACCAGTTTTCCAGGCTTGCGGTTTGTGGCGGCACATAAGTATGTGGAAGTCACTCTTGAAATGTTGCCATGTGAATGCAGCCTGTTTGTGACATTAGATTAAATACTTGTAGTTTCACTATAGGCAACAAGCTCTCACACCACTAACCTGTTCAAATAGCAAAAGAAGGTGTATTAGATCATCTTTTCAGATAAGCATTTTCCTGTGAAACCAGGCAAGTCCTTTTTGTGAGCTGACGGTGGGGGTAGACAACCTTCTTAAGAACTCTGGAGGTAAATGCAGATATTGACTAGATATTTGTTAGTCTAAAGAAAATGTAAATAGAAAACAAGTATTGAGATCTATTAAATAAATTATATTCACAGCATGCATTCTCATTAAATAAAAATGGAAAAAAAGTGCTGAGGTGAACATTTTCACTTTAAAAATGATAAATAATATGATTTAAGTGAATATTTGTTTTGTATCCTTTAGCAATTTCTAATATGGTGTTGAACCTAAAAGGGGCATATAAAGAGGATCATGTCATCTCACAAGAGAAGAATCAGACATTCTTAGACACATTATGTTATTACATCAACCGAAACATGGAAACTGAACTAAATCTCACCTCTGTAAGTATAATCTTCAGTAAAAATGTACATCCAATAGGCATTGTTCACGCACGTCACATTTGTGGAAGTCCCCACGTGTATTTTTCATTTTTGCTGCTATAAATTTTTTTCTTTATTACCAACAAAAATGTATTATTTACATAGTTTTGCTTTTATACTACGGGTCTGTTGAATGCTTCATGCTGATTCATTGAGAAATGTAATAATGGGGTTGATTATTTATAAAACTCACGTAACCTCTCAAATGTCTTAAAATAACCAACAGAGCAATGTTTTGTGGTAACTGTGCACTCCTAGAACGGATGTGTTAAAAACAACACATTAGTGTTGATTCTGGGACAACACACTAAATGCCTTCTACAGTATGTGTTATTATTGAAACAACACATTTTGTGTTACTTTTAACACAACTTGTGTTTTATTTAAACACAAAATCAACGCAAAATGACACATAATGTGTTAAAATTACACATAATGTGTTAAAAGCTTTACATAAAAAGATGTGTAAAAAATTAACAAATACTTTCTAAGAGTGTGGTATAAGCGGAATAATTTACTCCGTGTTGCATTACCACCTTGTGTGTGCATTATTTTTGAATAATTCAACGGCCCATCTTCAATTATTCCTTAGTGGCCAGGAATCAGTTTGCAAGACTCCGTATGTGAACAGATTTTTAAAGTATTTTTAAGTTCCAACTTTAATGTTTTGTTCATTTGCTGTGTTGTTTGTCCAGTCTGAGGGATATCAAGTTGCAAGTCAAAAGACTCAAGACACTGGGACTTGTATCCCTTTGAAACCACTACCAGCCCAACACCAAATTACAGTGTCTTTGCCCCTGGGACAGGTGTGTACTGGCAAGATCATTGTATATGTGTGTGTACATATGTATATTTATTTGCATTGTATGTAAACAAACCTTTCTAAAATATTTTTAAAGGAAAAAGTTGACGTGGAGCTGAAAACGGATGATCGGTAACCAACCTAACATTAATCTTAATTAATAATACTGTTTAGGTGTAAAACAGTGTGTTACTAGACTCATTTAATTACGTTTATTTGTACTTTTAATTTAGTGCTACTGAAGAGCTCGATGTACGTTTGGCTTTTAATATGTCAAAGGAAGAAAAACAATTTCTGGAAAAGAGGAGTAAAGTTGTATCAGAGGCACTTCAGAAATTTCTGAATCTCAGCACTCCACCTGAACCCAGCAAGGTACACTCAGCACTTTTTTTTGTATTGTACATACTAGAGCAGTTAGAAATGAGCTAGAGCATAAAGTGAAAAATGCCATTGGAAACTCATGGACTGATTAAGAAAAAGTATACCCAATACTATTGTAAGCTGCTTTGAATAAAAGATTCATGTCAAATGCATTAATTTAGATGGCTATAAAATGTATAAAGGTGTAAAGTGCAGCATTCCCATGTTTACTCAATCCCATGGCATTGAAAGCCCCATTTACTTGGAAGGCTCAATTTTAGAGACCAAGATGGCGGTGCGTATACATCTCGAGGCTCGGCGTCTTCCCAGTTTGTGCAATTTTATCGATTTTTCCTACTCATCTCGGGTCTGTTTATAAATTTATTGTACATTTGTAACATATTGAAGACCTTATATATTCTGTACTTACTGCTTATTGCACTTGTGGTTAGATGCTAACTGCATTTCATTGCCCTGTACCTCACATGTGCAATGACAATAAAGTTGAATCTAATCTAATCTATTGCACATTTTGTCTGATACGTCTGATGTGATTAATGTTTTTGTTTGACTCCTCAGGTTCCAGTGATAGCTGTGGTGTCTTCAGGAGGTGGGACTCGGGCAATGACGGGCACCTATGGAGCTATTAAAGGGCTGCAGGAGATCCAACTCCTTGATGCTGTCAGCTACATCACAGGGCTTTCTGGCTCCACCTGGTAAGCAAAAAAGCTACAGGCACAACACTTGTGTGAGCCAGTGTAAACAACAACAACAACAAAAAACATTATAAGAACCTGCTTGATAAAACAATAGATTATGTATAGAATAGCACTTAAACATTAAAAAAGTCAGATTTTCATGATATGTCCTCTTTAAGAGCCTTTTTTCTGTTTTTCAGGACTTTATCTTCTCTTTACTGCGACCCCAACTGGTCTAAAAGTGACATCAATACGTTTATAGAGTCTTCGAAGAAAGAGATCTCCAAAAGTAAATTCAGTATATTTTCCCGTGAGCAGCTGTCATACTACAAAAAAAAGATGGATGAGAGAGAAAAAGAAGGGCATACCACCTCTTATATTGACATGTGGGGTCTAGCTATAGAGTATCTTATACAAGGACAGGTAATGAATACAGAAAGCTTATTTTGTATATGTGTTGAAACAAAATATGTTGTATATAATGTTGGAAAGCAATGAAAGGTTTTTGAATTGAGGCATTATCTAAAATGTTGTGTAAGTGGCAGTGATATAGTAAACAGCAGCCTATTACATCTTTAAGAATAAATAAGAGTCAAAATCACTAGATAAATTAATACATTTCTTTCATAGAAACCCTTCGGTACACTGACTGAAATGCAGAAGGTAGTGTCAGAAGGCCAGAATCCTTTACCCATCTTCACAGCTGTTAATATGAAGGATGGCAATTCAAAATGTACAACAGAGGCCGGTATGTACTGTACTGTATTATATACTGTACATTGTACTGTATCAGCAAAGTAATACTAAATACTAAATAATTGCTATTCTGTTTGCAGTCTCAGCCTTAGAGGGCACATCCATGTTTTATTTTTGTCAGAAAACAGCACACAATACACTGTCAGAAATTTTTTTCAAAAAACTGTCCCAAGCTGTCACTGGTGCAGTACATTTTGAAAATGTGGTAATATGTACCACTAGATACAGAAATGTACCCATTTTGAACCTGTGAGGTACTAATATGAGCTCTTTATGTGCAAATGTGTAAGGGATCATTTTTGGATAAGTGACCGGTAGCTTATTTCCTTTAACCAGACAAAAAAATTGAAATGCCCATATTTTGACATAAATGTCTGGTGGTGAGAAGTATCTTTTAACCCAATGCCCAATTTTTTTTCACATTTAGAATGGTGCGAGTTCACCCCATATGAAGTTGGCATTCCTAAGTATGGTGGGTTTGTACCTGCTCAGAACTTTGGGAGTGAATATTATCTTGGTCACCTGGTCAAGAAACTTCCTGAAACTAGTGTGTCCTATCTGTTGGGTGAGTTTAAATGTTTATGTGTCTGTGCTTATACACATACTTCTGTTTGTAGTTTTCACTAGTTGTTTGTTTTGAATGGAATTTACTGAAATTCATATACAGTTAATAATTTATGGTGTATATTATCTAATAGTGTTATGTATGAATAATACATTTATGTACTGTATTTGTGCTTATGTAGGAATATGGAGTAGTGTTTTTTCAGCGAATCTGACAAGTGTCTGGGGTGCTGCCACTGGGGTCGCCCCCTCATCGAGCCCTGAGACTCCAAATGAAGCGAGTAATACAGGTAAGAGTTTGTTTACACCTGGTATTAAGATGCATTTTGGTCGATCAGATCACGAATGGACGTCGCTAAAGAGGTGTGTAACTTTCTTAGTCCACTTTCGCCCACATTCAGAGATAGTTTGAAACGCATTAGACCGGATTGCTTTTGTGGTGTAGATGCACATGTGGTCAAATGCTTTTGAACAGCCGCAAAACACTGCCTACTCTCCTCCTAATCTAATGTATAATGTATCGAGCACAATACTTTAACATAGGACATGACTTAGCGCGAACCCACAGTGTAAGGCGCTATAGGCTTTCATTGATGAAACTAAGCCTCTCGCCACCATTTTTTTACATTTTGCATTTTGTGAAAGGTGTGCAACCTCATTTCATCAATTGCTCTAAAATATCTAAGCTCTTACATATACATGTACAAAACTCTGTGCAGCTATTAACACAAGCAGAAGACTCTGACATAAAATTAGTTTGCGTCAATTTACACCCATCATTTCCCCTGCTCATATTTAAACGAAAGCAGACGGAGTCGCCCACAGACCACCCCCTTTGTAATAAGTACAGAAGCAGTCGAAAGTGAACAACAGAGACGGACGTCTCTTCTACTTGTGATCAGATTGACCAAAAGGCATCTAAATACAAGGTATAAACAGCCTCAAAGTAAGATTTTGCTATGGAATAGGTGTTCATGATTATACACAGTTATGTTAATGAGTTAATGATTACAGTATGTATCAACTATCTGTCACTCTGCATCTTTTAAAGAGACTGAAAATAAGACAAATACACTTGGCACGTCCGTTTTGAGCCCAGTGGCTGACTTAGCAGGATTGATGAGCAGTTTTATGACCAGTCGCCCAATCATAAGCCAGATGGCCAACTTCCTGAGGGGTCTGCAGCTACACAGAGATTACAACGAGAACCCTGCCTTTGTTGCATGGAAAGGTCAAGAGCATACATATCCTAACTATTTGTGCATTCCTAACTATTTACAGTGCTAAAGTAATAATGGTTTGATGAATCAAGTATTATTAATTGGAAAGTGACTTCTGCATATCATTCGATTTATGTTGGCATCCTGAAACAGCTGTCATTAAATACCAGTAATTCAGCACTCACTTACTATAATTATTTAAAGGATAATTCCGGTATTTAACACTTTCAGAGTCTCATTTCTGGTTTGTTTTGGATGAACTACAGCGATGGACACTAAAATTTTGACAATGGGTCGTGTCTTGACTTTTTGACTCGTTTAGAAGCGTCTCTTGACTGCTTCAGAATGGAAGTCAATGACCATGCACAAACATGTCATTAAAACAACACTTAACGTTCATTTTCAAAACTGTGCTACTCACCGAGTGGTTCGTGGTGTTCGTTGTTGATTAAAAACAAGTAGTGTAGCGAAATACAATTTCTGTCGTGTTTTATTTGGCATTTTGTAAAATTCCATTGACTTCTCTTGGAAGACTCATTGCTCGCTGATATATCACTGGAAACGGAAAAGGGGTCTGTTTACATGTGGTTGTAGTTTTTTCGCTTGGTTTCTCTCAGAAGAAATGTTTCCCATATTTGGTGGCTCAGTGACAAGCCTTAGGTTTGAAGTTGAGCTCGACTGTAACTGTCTATAAGCTAGACACCGAGTTCCGTTCAGCTTCCTTGTACGGCAAAGTGGTTGTCGCCATCAAGTGGTCGGGTTGTGTGCTAACGCTTCAGACTCAAATATAGAGCGGAAGTATACGCGGTTGTGAGGTATCTGAAAAAATAGTTCCACTATAGCAAATAACACGGATTGAAATCATACATTGCGCCAATATATTTGTTTTTAATCATCAACGAACACCACGAACCACTCGGTGAGTAGCACACTTTTGAAAATATATGTTAAATGTTTTTTTAATGACATGTTTGTGCATGGTCATTGACATCCATTCTGAAGCAGTCAAGAGACGCTTCTAAACTAGTCAAAAAGTCAAGACACGACCCATTGTCAAAATTTCAGTGTCCATCACTGTAGTTCATCCAAAACAAACCAGAAATGAGACTCAAAGTGTTAAATACAGGGATTATCCTTTAATAATACAGTGACGTTGCAGCAGTAAGCATGTCTGTGAGATGATGTAATTTAATGTTGTCTGTTATTACGCAAAATATAATCATGGCTTTAAATCTAATCTGATTCTGTGTCGGCATGCAGTAGTTCAACGTAATATAACTGATTTGTTTGCAGAAAAGCACCCAGATGCCTTTCCTAACACCCTGACTCCAATGGATCCTCAGCTTAACTTAGTTGATGGTGGATTTGTCATAAATTCAGGATATATCCCTGTGTTAGGCTCTCAAAGACATGCAGATGTTATTCTGTCTGTAAACCTCTCCTGGGACCCAGACCAGTTTATGGTAAGTGATAGTTGAAATATTGGTAAACGTTTGGTTTAAGAAGGAAATGCATTACCAGGATTATAGACAATTGGATGTTGTTAATGTTTTTGTAATGTTTAAATGTGCCCAATAGGTTCTGAAGCAAACGTATGAGTACTGTATGGATCGCAAGATTCCATTTCCAAAGATTGATTACAAAAAGGCACAGTCAGAGCCGCTAAAGGAAGTTTATGTGTTTGAGGATCAGGAAAATCCAGAGGCTCCAATAGTGATTCACTTTCCCTTGGTCAACATCACTTTCAAAGAGTTTAAGGCACCTGGTAAGCACTGCCAACACTCTGGGCCACTCATTCTGATTTAAAATCCAGTTTTTGTAAGGCAGTTGCACACACCCTTGCACTAAATATTACAATGATGTGTTTGATGCAGGTGTGAAAAGAGTTGGCGAGAAGGAACTACAGGAGGGAGCTGTTAATGTTGACTTCACTGATGGCTCCTCCCCTTACATCACACGCAAACTTACATACACACCGGAGGACTACGACAAGTTTGTTAACCTCATTTCTTACAACATCGTAAACAACAAAGATGTTGTTTTGGAAGCTCTGAACCAAGTAGTTAAGAGAAAATCCGCATAAAAAGACAAGTTCATGTCTGATAGATCTGAGTAGAAACATACATTTGTGTTCTATTTCATTTATTACATTATTTCATTCATCATTAATTCAATTAAATCTTTAATTTGTTATATCATTTTATTATTTACTTTTTTCTTATTTGTATTATTCTTTTATATTACTTTAATTGTAATTTTATGTACACTCTAAAAACAAATGGTACTAGCACTAAGTGATTCTTGGCTCGTAATCACAGAGGAACCATTTTTAGTGATATATAGCACCTATGAAGCACATATGAAGAACCATACGGAGGTCATATAGCACAACTTTAGCACCACATATGGTTCTACATAGCACAATATGGTTCTACACCGGTGCTACACAGGTACTACATCGGTGCTATTTGGTACTTAAAATGGTTCCTCAATGATTACGAGCCAAGAACAACTTTTAGTTTAGTGCAATTTAGCACTGTTTGTTTTAAGAGTGTATTTATTCTATTCTACATTACTTTTTTAAATTTTGTTTTATCTTATGTTGGGACTGTATTGCCTTTTAATGCTGATATGAGTCTCCAATGTTCCACTTTCTTTGTTTGTTATAATACCTAAATCTGCTCTTAGTCCGAGCTTAGTCAGACCACCGAGAAAGCAAATAAGATTATTCAATAAATCCTCTCTATTTTATTATTACAACACTTTGTTTCCAGCCTGTAGTTTTCTCATTCATCCCTGCATTGTGGCTTAACTCACAACAGAGTTAACTATTTTCAGTTATGGACTGAGTCATCTTTCCCTGACATGGAAGATCTAGTGAGCTAAATCTTAAGTCGGATCTGTGCTATCTAACAATTTTGGACGTAGCCATAGTTGGATCAGTCGTGTTGTTAAAAAAAGCTTGCTAACAAAAGCACAAAAGTTGTAGGAAAAGTGATCTTTATATTTGCTTTTAAATGTCCGTCCAGAAAAGTAATTTAATCCCTTGCAATGTCAGTGCCATTTAGGGGCTGTCCACACGGAGACGCGTATCACTGTATACGTATAAATTTGTTATCGTATTGGCGTTTCATCCACACGGATCCGGCGTTTTGGGAGACTGAATCCGCTATTTTTGAAACCGGGTCCTAAAGAGGATAAATCTGAAACCGACACCCTTGCAGTTTCGTCTGTACAGCCAATCCGTATATTTTGTGAAGCGAAAACGTCATCACATCACGTGTCGGAAGCGTCACACATAACAGCAACAACAATAACGGCGGACTACGTGATTGTGTTCGTGTTACAGAAGCTACTAAAGCCTACTAGCTTTATTACAGCAAAATCTATTGCTTCTATGCAATTGTGGTGACCAACAAGCGATAATGCTCAAAGTCTTCTTCTCCGTGTATAGTGTATATCTGTGGCAGAATTACAGCGCCCCATACTGGTCCGGCATATCTACTACACCGCTTTCAGTCGGTTTCAGTGGTTTCGTGTTTACGGATTATTTTTTTAGAGCAAGGAAAAAAATTATCGGATAGGGAATGCACCAGCTTCGTGTGGACATAGCCTTAAAGGCAGGGTGCATGATTTTTAAAAACACTTTCGGAAGGGAGTCAAGCCGAGTACCAAAACACACGCATAGCCAATCAGCAGTAAGGGGCATGTCTACTACCAGGGTTGCGTATGTGTGCGACGAGTCTATCAAAAGAAGGTCCAGATTCTGTTGGGGCGTGTTTGTTTAGGTGATTTCAATAGCTTTCAGAGACCATGCACCCCGCCTTTAAATGTATTAAATATATTTTTGCAGTATGACAGTGTATGAATATACATTATACTTATGTTCAATGTATGGCATTGTTATAAGACCTTAATTAAAATGGAGAAAAAAGTACCATTTCTCATGTTTATTTTTCATCGTTTGTTGGTAATTTAGCATAGCTGACAACTGAATGCATTTACATTGTCATTTTTTCCATTGTTTTTCTAGTGTTGTTTGGGTGTGACAAACAGTCTTATTCTTATGACATAAGTGAATAGTTTCACTAACTCTAATAATCCTTACAGTATCTTTCTGAATTACTGTAGAAGCAGGATTTGCACCAACTGTCACCTCAACACACCTATATTAACAACATTGGCATCAACACCTCACTCTTTTATTAACTGCAACTGAAAAGTATTATTATAATTTAAATTAGCAAACATTGTTTCCCAGTGGAGGGTTGGGTAGTCATTCTTTTAAGGCGATTCTGGTATAAATGCATTTTTGCCAGTTCAGCAATCTTTAGGAAATGTTACTAAACAAATACATTTTTACAATAAATAGCTCTAGGTCTTAATGCTGATTGGTTAGTGGCTCTTTACTGAGCTATTTTAGTATGCCAATTATTTTTTGTTGCATAATGATATAGTTATGTTATTTTTAACTGTATGCTCAAACAAAGGGATGACACTGTGCCATGCCTAATAATAATCACAGCTTCATAAAGAGTAAATCACACTATTATTTGTTTGAAATGGCTTATAATGAAGGATTATAATGATGTCAGTTTGATGATAAACTTGAATGTGTGGACAGGGAAGGGTTATTTCAAAATATGTGTTGCGTCATATGAACCGTGTGCATCATGCTCTTTTCAAAATAGCTGCACATGCATCGAAAGGATTTATGGTTAAAGAGACACTCATGTTCACAAGACACTCACTTGACCCTACTCTAATTACACATGAGATTAAGTGGGTATCTGGCAAACGCAAGTACAGTAAACATGACGAGCCACACATATGACAGGGCTACATACATGTTGTAATGAGCTTGAAAAGAAGTCACAGCCCAACTTCCAACAATCCAAGCAATTTAGATGGACAAATTCAAATCCAGCCCTACCTTTTCTTCAAGAAGCCATTTTACTCTATACATTAAAGCAGGGAAAATAAGACAGACGCTTCATTATACTGTGACTTTAATTTCATTTTTAGTTCTGCTAAAAGCAGTGGCGGCCGGTGACGACTTTTTTTCGAGGGCGCTCGATGCAAAGTTCGTCACAACATATATGTAGACATCATGTGTGTGGTTCCTTTTTTCAAAATATGTGTTCTGCGCATGGAGAGATCCAGTGTGCATGACATATCTTGTCAAAATAAGTGCCTGCTGCAGATGCGTCTAAAGGGTTTATGATAAAACGGTTTTGAAGCATGAGCAGGTGATGCACACAGGATCTCTCAATGCGCAGAACACATATTTTAAAAAAAGGAACCACACGACACTCCGAACACTTATTTTGAATTAGCGCCCCCTCGGATGAGCAGTCACAAGCCGCCACTGGCTAAAAGTGAAGAATATGTCACTGTGAAGTACGTGTTGCTGGATCAAAGACAACTTCTATTCAAAGCGAACAACAAATGAAAAAGCATATCATTTTGTTTAAAGGGATAGTTCGGCCAAAAACGATATTAAACCCATGATTTACTCAACCCCAAGCTGTCCGAGATGCATATGTCCATCATTTTTCAGACAAACACATTTTCGGATATTTTAGAAAATATTTTAGATCTTTCAGTTGATTAAATGTACTGTTACGGGGTCCACCCATAGTCCACGACCTTCAAGTTCAAAAAAAGTGCGTCCATCCTTCACAAATTAAATCCAAACGGCTCCAGAATGATAAACAAAGGTCTTCTGAGGGTAATTTGTGCGTTGTTGTTGTTGTAGAAATATCCATATTTAAAGTTTTATTAACGTAATTAACTACCTTCCGATAGCGCCGCCATCTTAGTCGCGTCCGCATTCAGAATGAGAGCTTACGCAGCCTACGGAGGCTACTCTGCTGCTGCTCTGTGCCCCCGCCCTCCGAATTTGTTATACGTCACTAAGAAAAGTGCGTACACTACGCTAATACTCTCTCCTGAATACAGAGGAGTCTAAGATGGCTCAAAATAAAGTGTAACCGTTGTAACAACTCATCTCTGGTGATGATAAATAATAAGTTGATATGACCTGTAAATCTGAGTTGATTAAACAAAAAAATTGACATATTCGAGAAAATAGAAACTTTCATAAACGTGGCATGTGGATAAGATAAAAATGAAGGCAAACCCAAAACATTATCAAAAATGTTATCAGGGCGCGTAACACTGTGAACAAACAAGTTCCACAGGTTTTCTGTATTATATTAGACTACTAGTAAGACAAAGTGTTCTTGTATATGTTGGCTTTGACACATTAGTGTAGTCCTACTGAGAAGGCAATCATGCAGAAGGTAGTAAACATTTGCTTACATATATTTATATTTAGACTATGATGAAACAACCTGCTTATTATGAAGTACTATATGTATACTTTATTATTTTATATATTTTTACATTTTAAATTTTACTCATTAATTTAACTTTATGTGACTTGCTGTTGTTTTATGTCTGTCCTGGAAGCTTCAAGTACCGAAGAAAATTCCTTGTACTTTTAAGTACAATCCTATCATAGATGTATTTTACTGGTGGAACATTTCACAATCACTTTTGACAGCTATTAAATTCTCAGCCCATACAAAACCGACATAACTGATAATTTATTAATATGTTTGTGTGATTTTATGATGAATTTGGCAATGCAACACTACGGACCGACATTTATTATCTTCAGATTACTAATTCACACAATTTTTATAGTATAAAAAAACAGAAATTGCTATTTAATATGTTTATGAAATCAATTTCTTTAGATACAGTATATTAAGTTTTGGCAAGTATATATACCTACGCATATGATGCATGCTCTTGTAGTTAAGTAGGTTAATAATAAAATAAAAAAGCAATGACCCATGCACATTCATCTGAACTAGTACGTGCTAAAGCACTGTGAAGAAAGAAAGAAGTTAATAAAACAAATGACTTAACATGGCTTTCTGTAGAGCAACTAATCTAAGTCTCTTGTCATTTAAATGATGATGAAAAGACAAACCACCACATTAAACTGGTTTAGTAACATCTCTGTTGTTTTACCTGTGATTGCAACAGAATTTTGTGTGTCTCAGATATAAAGACTGATGCAATTTTGTCATGTTTACAGGAGTTCATGCCATATTGGAACCTCACTGTCACAGTGTTGAGAGCAAAATTCAATCAGTCACATGACCTATGTGAGCCAATCAACTTCCTTTCTTAGATACCAAAAATGTGTGATCAAATATCAAATTTTGTAGAGGCACTAAGCAGTAATTAATTTAAATAATGTGTACTGTATAAACTGGACTTGATTGTTATATACAACATATAGCATATTAAAAAAACTTTTTTATCTTTCTCTTCAGTGACGGATTCTGACTGCTATGTTGTCTTAAAATTACCCACGGCCTGCACCTGCTCTCATCGCACCAAGACCATCACAAACAGCAATGCACCAGAATGGAACGAAACCTTCCGATTCAGATTACACAGTGGTGTCAAGGTAAATAATTCAGTTTGGCTCATCCAACAACAGTTACCCATTATATATAAATGTAACGAATTATTAATTATTAATAGATTTTATTTTAGTTGCATTGTTGTATGAGAAATATTGACATATAAAGCCATTATTAATGCCAGTTAAGTAATGATGAAACAGTGTACAAACATGCAGGTTGTTATTTTGGCCTTTAACCATCACCATACCTTCCCAGAGATACTTATTGTATTTTTGCTTTGATCATGAGACTGCGAAATATTTCAAACCTGATCCTTTTGTAGCTCATCCATTGACCTTACTCTGTTACCATGGATGTTCTTGTTTTCTCAGAACATTCTGGAACTCTACATCTATGATGCTGACACCATTACAAAAGATGACTGCTGTTCTACCGTCCTGTTCGATATTAGTAACCTCACACTTGGACAAAAGATGACAAAATGCTTCATTTCAGATGATCAGGTCAGTTCTGTAAATTCTGACATGCGTGCACCAGGGGCGTTGTCAGGCCATTTTTAGGGGGGCTTTAGTTTGGGATTTCTTTTTCTCTTTTTCTCTTTGTACTGATTTACAGGCATAGGCCTATACCTGTTGAAGTCTCTGTCATTAAAGTTAACTAAATAAGAAAACAAGAAGAGAAAATCTGTCTAACTATTACAAAGATAAATCCAAATTTATCTTTAATATGGCTCAATTACTTTTTTGCCAAAACTGTTTAGTTTAAGGTGTATCGTGGAGTTAGGTTTTTCAAAAGTTACTGCAGTTAACATGAGATATTTTGTTTTATTAATCAGATGTGAGAAATTGAAAAGTTTAAAATTTAGCCATACATTGTTTACATGCCAGTAATCCATTGCACTAGCGACTAGCCTATAGGAAAATTTATCTAATGTGGGGTAATATGAAGTAATCAGCAGTCATGAGATTCATTTATGCTTTTGTGATGCTTTTTGCACATAGTTTTTGTCGGGATCCTGCCAGATTCTTGTTTGTTTTCAGATCTAGTCAACATGGCACGGTTCTGACAGTACAATGTTCTATGTGGGAGATCCATGGTTTTAGTATTGGTTTATTCTGACCACGCGTTTCCCGGGTATCGTCACTTTTTCCCTGATCCCTTACTTGTGATTCTTTTCAGGTGTATGTAATTATTTTGTCCCTATTTAAGAGTCCTTGGGCCCTATCTTGCACCCAGCGCAATTGACTTTGTCAGTGACGCATGTATCATTCGTATTTTGCACCGGCGCACAGCGGGTTTTTCCCTCCACAGACGCACGTCGGCAAACTAGGGAATGAACTTGCGCTCCCTGGGCGGTTCAGCGCAAAAAAAGAGGCGTGTTCCGGCGCAAACCATCCCTGATGCTATTTTGCAGTTTCAATAAAACAATTGCGCCACTGACCAGAAAAAAAAAGTTTAAAGTCAGTTGCGCGTTGTTCATTATGCTATTTTAAGGGCGCATGCTTGACCATAGCGTGCACAACGCGCATACACTTTGTTTATCTAATCTACACAGATGCAACAGTTATTTTTGCAAATCATAAATTGTTACACTTAAAAATATTAATACACGAGATAAGGGGAATCATAGTGGTGAGCATTGTGGTGATAGTTTTTATTTATTTTGTGTGGCTGCGTTAAAAAATTCTCATGCAAATAACGATTAAAATATTTTCATATTTTGTTGTGTGGCTGTATTACGTTTATTTTATGTAAATAATAATTAAAATGTCTTCATAAGAAACCTTAATGTATATGAACTTGATTTGTTAGTGTATTTTGGGGTTGGACCTTGCTTGCGTTTCTTGGGTCCGATTTCAAAGCCCCCAAACCCTTTCAGCGGTGAGGGTGGACGCAGATCTGTGTAGAGGCAGATCCACCTCCCGTTACACGGCGTGCCCGATTTATGCTGGCAAGCTTGGGATTCCCCGTCTTCTGACATAATTTTAGCGCTTGGCGCAACGATGGGGATGCCAGGTGATGAGACAATTGTGGCTATTTCCTCTCACGCCTGTTTAACCTACGCTGATTTGGGCGGGTTTCTCCTATCCCCATACAAAACAACTTCTCTGTCTTTGACTGCTCTTACAAGAACGTCGGTCTCCTCGGCTGTGAACCGCTCCTGGCGTGCGCCTGGTAAATCCGTCATAATAATAGCAACCCGCCATGGAACTTGCGCCCTTGCGTTTAAAGGAAATGTTGGATGGCGTTCTGATTGGTTTATTTGACGTTACGCCCAAACCACACCTATGAATAATGAACCTACTTCAGACCAACCCCTTATTGATTTGCGCCCGGCGCAAGAGTTATTTCTCACGCCGGGAAAATAGCAACAGCGCCCAAGATCCACCCAAAAACTCACTTGCGTGTTGGCTTCGCACTTGCGTTTCAGATCGTTAAAATAGGGCCCCTTGTGTGTGTTGTTTAGTACGGGTTTGTCTGTATTTCTACGGTGTTCTTGTCAGTTGTTGTTTCCAGTGTGTTCCTGTTCAAGTTAAGTGTAGTGTGTTTTAGTTTAAGTTTAGTTAATATGTTATGTTTAGTGTAGTTCTGTGTAGATTAGTGTTTGATCTGTTTGTTTGCCCCCTCGTGGGTTTTGTTTTCTGTTTTGTATTCAATAAATTATTATATTTTTTTGTATCCGTGTCTGCATTTGGGTTCTCTCTGTGTCCAATTCCTGACTGTTTTCTTTCATGGGACCCCGTAAAGTAAAGCCCCCCCCCCCCTAAAATGAAAATCCTAGAATCCTAGCACAGGCGTGCACAATAGCAATAAATATATTTGCATTGCTGCTATAAGTCTTTACATGATTGGGTTTTACAGATTTCTGGAAAACCACAATGAAAATATTTCTCTACAGGCCCAATAATCGCATTTATGATTGCATTTTATAGTTTTTTTTCATCTAAATTCTGTATTGGAAAAAGTTATTTTTGTTGTTTCCGACTTAAAATTTGAATTCTTTTAAATTAATCTGGTGTAATTAGCCTGATTGTTTTCATTGTTCCCTTTCAGAAAAATAATGAGTTGTGGGTGGAGTTTAATGTGACACCAAGGTAGGTAAAAATTGTTAAACGTTTGGTAAAACATTTGCAAAACAGTAATAGTGTCCAGTTATGCAGTACAAACTTGTTACTGTAATATGGAAATATGGTATTGAATATGGTATTGTACTGTAGGTTTTTACACTATTACACATCTAACAGTTTTATTTGTTACTAATACCATCTTTTCCTTTCCTTATGTACTGTATTAAAGCCCTGAGAGTCCTGTGCAGTACCTCTCTAATGGAGTGTTGATGGTAAGAACATTCATTACTGTTGTGCTACACTCACTATAAACTGGTTAAAATGTCTGAAATGTACTGTATATATTTTCAAAATTATGATATAAAAAAATATTTTCTTATTGAGTAAATTTAGATTATGTTCTTAAACATACATGCACTGGCATACATTTATAAACAGCTTTTCCACCACAGTTTTATTACTCTGTGACTTGCATTGCATTGTGTCCTCACGGCTCGATTATTGTAATTCCCTTGATATGGGAATAAGTCAATCAAACATAAATCGACTCCAAATGGTTAAAAAAAAACAGTAGATTTGATCATTTCTCCCTCGTATTATGTTCTTTGCATTGGTTCCCGGTCTAGAATCGAGTTTAAAATCATAATGTAGTTTTTTTAACGCTTTAAGTGAAATGACTCCTGAATACCTGAGTTATCTGAATTTAAATCCACGTTAAAAATGTAACTTTTTTTTCAAGGCTTATTATTGTCCTAGAGTATAAGGATCTTTTATCTATCATTTATTTTATTTTTCCTCCTTAGTGTATTTATGGTTTTATTTTATGTCTCTTAAGCAAGGTTTGTACAGTACAGTGGTCAACTAATGTTGATTTAATTGTGTTTTATAAATACATTTTGATTTGATTTTGATTAAAGTCACTTTATATTTCATTTCAGGCAGCTCCGTTGTGTGCACTCGAAGTGAAAGCAGATTCACTAAGGACTAATGGTAAACAAAGGGGAATCAGATCACTTTTCAGTTCAGACATTTAAAACTAATTTATGCACTATCTCTGACAGTACTCAAGAAATAAATAAATAAGAGAATCTTAAATACTAAAATAAACTTTACTAAAGCTAATACAACATTTTGATTAATTTTATGACCAGTAGAAATAGATACTGGAGCAGTTTCCCAGACAGGGTTTAAATTAATCCAGGACTAGACCTAGACTAGAGTGTTTTTTACACAAAACATACTGGAGTGCATCTTGAGATAAAACAATGGCACTGACAAACTGTATGTTAAAGGAGTAGTCCACTTTATAGATGGGGCCCATTGACTTACCATAGTATTTTTTTCCTACTATAAAAAGTCAATGGACCCCATCTTTAAAGTGGACTACTCCTTTAAAAGAAAACTACACTGTTTTTCAATATTTTACTATGTTCATACAGTACCTCAACTTAGATGAATTAATACATACCTATCTTTTTTCAATGCTTGCACTTTTAATCTTTGTACAGCGCGTTGTGAATGTGTTAGCATTTAGCCTAGCCCCATTCATTCCTATGGCTCCAAATAAAAGTTTTATTTTGTGCCACCATACTTACTCGTACTTAACTTACTTACTTAACAGTCTTTAAATAGGGAAAACATGGAAGTGTTTGGTGGCTTCTAAATTCATCCCTGTTTGGAGCCACAGGAATGAATGGGGCTAGGCTAAATGCTAATACATTCACAAGGTGCTGTACAAAGATTAAAAGTGCACCATTGGAAAAAAACATAGGTATGTATTAATTCATCTAAGTTGAGGTAAGAACATAATAAAATATAAAAAAATGGTGTAGTTTCCTTTTAAGATACTGTATGTCAGTGCAAGATATTAAATTAGGGCAGCTCAAACATGCATTTTTGTCTGGGATTAGGACAAGGCATGTCCTGGAAACCACCCCATATAGGTTTTCTATATGTATTTATATATTGCTTGTACATTTGTCTTTGTTTATTTCAGTAAACAACCTTCTATTAAAACTGAGAGGTGCATTTAAAGAAGACTGTATGCTGTCAGACTCTATGTCCTACTACATCAATCAAGACCTGGAAACTGAATTTAGTCTCATGCCATCACAGGTGTGTGCTCACTTACTGTAGACTGACATTTTTAATGCAGTTTACAATGAAGCTTGTAAGTTTATTGCTGCTGTAAAGGTGTGAAAATAAGTAGTGGATCACATCAATCTTAACAATTGTTTTATCATCTGTCCATTGTCCAGAATGTAACAGAAGTAGATGGTGGATCTGTCAACCATGTAAACCCGCTGTCCACTGTCGCAATAAAACCTGTACCAACTAAAAAAAAGATCAAACTCTCTTTGCCTGTTGGAGAGGTGAGTACTAAAAATGTTTTTCCTCATCCCTTTATAAAAATTGTATGTTAAGTACTATCACAGTAGTGTTTAATACTTAACATAACAACCTTTTACATCTTCACAGGGTTCAGTACACCTGCAAGTAAAGACAGAACACCGGTAAACCGATTGAATCATTTATTAATAATGAATTTATATAGATTTGTGAGGACCTAAATGTCTAAAACATGTGGTATTCCTTACACAAATATGTTAATATTGTGTTTATATGTGTGTGTTTTGAAGCTCTAGTGAAGACATGAATGTACGCCTGGATTTTGATATCCCAAACGAAGAAAAGAATTTTATGGTGATGAGGAGGAAAGTGGTGTCACAAGCGCTACAGAGAGCTCTGAAACTCACCTCACCACCAGAACCCAGCAAGGCAAGAAACAGTACAATAAATACAGTCAGAGATTTATCAACAAGAATATCATTTATTTATTTGTTTTGTTTTTATAACTTTTCAGGTCCCAGTGGTGGCTGTGTTGTGTTCTGGAGGTGGGTCTCGTGCAATGACGGCCACACATGGAAGCCTTCGAGGTCTACAGAAGCTTCAACTCCTTGATGCTGTCAGCTACATCACAGGAGTTTCTGGCTCCACCTGGTGAGCAAAAGCAAAACCACAGGCTCCTATTTAACCATCTATTTATGTCTTGGTATCCTCTACAGTACTTTATAAGATAAAATAGACAAACAATACAAACTCAATGCTTTCCTCTTATTTTTCTTCTCGTCTCATAGGGCGTTGGCCTCTCTTTATGGTGATGCTGACTGGTCAAGATGTGATATGAACGTGACTATAGAGTCTCTTAAAAAAGAGCTCTCTAAAAATGTCTTAAGTTTGTTTTCTCCCGAGCAGCTGCGGCACTACAAAGAAAAAATGGAAGAGAAAGCAAAACAAGGACATTCTGTCTCTCTCATTGACATGTGGGGGCTGGCTATAGAGTACCTCATACATGGGAAGGTAATGAATGTTAGTTTGGGATCTATTTCAGAATTATTGTGCAAAATTGATCTCTTTATGCAGTAAATCTCTCAGACAAGGGTTCCAGATGCCAAAAAATTTCAGTATTTATTGTTTAAAAATCACAAAGCCAATCAATGTCTAATTCCCTAATTTATACGCATCAAACCATGATCTCATTCAGGTGACTCCCACTCCCTTATTACTTTGCAGGCTCTCTCTCTGTCATTAATTATTATTTTTCCATTATACTTTAAAGGCAAGGTGCACGATTTTTGAAAAACACTTTGGGAAAGGGAGTCGGACGAGTACCAAAACACACTTGTAGCCAATCAGCAATAAGGGGCGTGTCTACTAACCGACATCGTTGCCTGGGTTGTGTATGTGTGGGGTGGGTCTATCAAAAGAAGGTCCAGATTCTATTGGGGTAGGGGCGTGTTTGTTTAGGTGATTTCAAATATTAACACTGCCTTTTCAGAGATCATGCACCCCGCCTTTAACTGTGGTGAGAGCACAACTGGACACAAAATCAGGTTATTAATAATAATTAGGTTATTCTGTGCACATGTCTTCTCAAAATTGTAATATATGAGTATCAGTAAATACATGAACATTCAATGAATATATGAAAGCGAACCATACATATATAAAAATATACCATAGAATCAGATATGTTGAATTTTAATGTGAAGATTACACAGATGCTCAATTTATTTTAAGCTACGTAAAAAAAGCATATCATTGTGTTCATCAGAAATGCTGTAGTAATCCATAAATTCTTTGAATTCAGAAAAAAATGGTTAATCTGTCTGACCAGCAAACGGCGCTGTTAAAGGGACAGAACCCTCTTCCAATCTATACAGCTATAAACATAAAGAATGGCAAGAAAGGAAATACAACAGAGGCTGGTAAATACTGATGTCTTGTTGCATAGTTTAACTAGTATTCCTGGTGGGCTAATAGAAAGGGAAAATTCCAGTAGAAAATATTTAAAAAAGGAAATGTTTAATCAAATTAGTTATTCATTTTTTTATAATAATAAAACTTGATAAAATTTGGGTAGAAAAGTTAAAAAGTAACATAAAAACATATGTTGACATAACCTGCTAGGTATTGTATAATATACATTCTGTGTTATTCTCTGCTGTCTATATTTAGAATGGTGTGAATTCACTCCATATGAAGTTGGATTTCTCAGGTATGGGGCGTTTATACCTGCACAAAACTTTGGCAGTGAATATTATCTGGGTCACCTGGTCAAGAAACTGCCTGAAATTGGGATGTCCTCACTATTGGGTAAATAAATGTAAACTGTATAGTGACAAGGCAGCAAATTAACTTACTAATATGTTTTTGAAGTCAAAATAATTTATGATTCCTTATGTTTAATGTACTTGATACATTTTACACAATTAATGATGCATTTTACAATGTTTGTGTTTGCAGGAATATGGAGCAGTGTTTTCTCTTTAAATCTGACTGATATTTGGTGTTTTGTCACTGGAGTTACTCCATTCTGGGCCAACAAGATAGGAGAAGGCGTCACACACACAGGTGAGAGAAAATGGATAAAACTACAATTGAAGTAGGGTTCACACATGTTTGCCACACCTGCCAATAGTGAGTTCCCTACGAAGATCCTGGGAATAATTTTATATGATATTGTATTTTGCCTAATTTATTTTATTTGAAAACTTCTCATATATCCTTTAACTGCAGACACAGATGGTAAAGCATCAACGCTGGACACGGTCCATGTCGGTCCCATCACTGAACTGGCAAAAAGACTAAGCGACTTTCTTACCAGTCGCCCCATTATCAGCCAAGCGTACAATTTTCTGAGAGGTTTCCACCTGCACAAAAACTACACTGAAAACAGTGACTTCATCGCATGGAAGGGTCAGAAAATGATTTATTTTGGTATAATTAGTATTGTGACCTAACAGTCAACTGTATTCAATTAAGAATAGCATTATTATAATGTAATCTCTCTAATGTGTCTGCAGAAAACCACCCAGATGCTTTCCCAAACTCTCTCACACCGGCAGACTCCGCACTTGGCCTTGTAGACTCTGGTTTTATGCTCAATCTAGCATTTCCTCCTGTACTACGCCCCAAGAGACGTGCAGATGTTATTTTGTCTCTGAACTACTCTTGGAATGTGGACCACTTCAAGGTGAGGAAGACCTTAAGGCCTGAAGGGTTACTGTATGTTTGTTATTTAACCTCCAAATATTATAAAAAATATGGGTTGTTTTTAACCCATAGTTGGATATATATATATATATATATATATATATATATACACTGTAAAAAAATTCAGTAGAAATTAAAATGTTATTGCAGCTGGGTTGCCGGAAATTTACCGTAGATTTACGTTTATGTTATTTACTAGCAAGAGTTTGTTCAAAGTTAAATAAATTTTAAATATTAACAACTCTTTATCTTTACAGAATAAAACTATACAATAACAGCCTCATGCTAAGCATTCTGGGAACCAGAAATCATCATCAACCTTTTTCTGTTTTTTGCTTCAGATTTTGTTTTTCCAGAATGTTTTGCTTGATGCTGTTTTTTTAGTTTTACTCTGTAAAGACAAAGACTTGTAAATGTTTAATGTTCATTTAACTTTGAACAAACTCTTGCCAGTAAATAACATAAATGTAAATCTACGGTAAAACCGTCAACCCAGCTGCAATTTCTACGGAATTTTTTTACAGTGTATATATATATATATATATATATATATATATATATATATATATATATATATATATATATATATATATATATATATATATATATATTAGGGATGCACCGATAGGATTTTTTTGGGCCGATACCGATTTAAACAGACAACTTATGGCCAATGCCGATACCGATATTAAACACTTGTATACAATACTATACAGTTGGTCTATTAGCTAGTTTATTTCTGCATCAAATTATTTTTACTGAACATGGATTGGATCGTATTAACATTTAACTGACCAACATAATAAGAGAGGCACAAATTAAGCTAAAACAAATATAATAAGACAGCATGACAACCTTAAAAGGTGTTTTTTGCTATTCAGCATTTATTTTATTAACAACATTAACTCATTTTTTTTTTACATATAATGGATTTCTTTATGCAGTTAATTAATAAACAATCGGTTTCGGCCTTTCTCATGCTATTGCCGATATGCAGATGGTTTCAAATTCATCAAAAATCGGCCGATAAAAATCGGCCGATAAATATCGGCGGCCGATACATCGGTGCATCACTAATAGATATAATGCAATAAATCCGTCAAATGCAAATGTGCAGGGGAGACAGAGAGAGAGAGAGATAGAAAGAGAGATAGTAAGATAGAGAGATAGAGCACGGGTCATACACAAGAGGCAGTTCAAGTTGCTTTATCTTAATTATTTCAAAGACAAAAAAATCTAGGAAATCAAAAACTGTTGATATAAGAGATTTAAAATCGCAATGATAAACAAATACACCCAAGAATTTAAAATAATTAAAATCAAATACATTTGATTTAATGAAAATTATTTTATAATGTGTTAAAACAGAAAAAAAATGAAGTAAAATGACTGGAATAATGTATGTTAATTATGTTTACATAATGTTTTAATGTGTCTAATAGGCCCTGAAGCAAACTTATGAGTACTGCATTGATCACAAGATTCCATTTCCAAGGATTGATTTAAAAAAGCTGGATTCGGAGCCGATTAAGGAAGTTCATGTGTTTGAGGATCAAGAAAATCCAGAGGCTCCTGTAGTGCTTTACTTTCCTTTGGTCAACATCACATTCAAACAGTTTAAAGCTCCTGGTAAGCACTGCTTTAGATACCTTGCGTAGAAACACGGGGGACATGTCTCCCACACTTTTTTAACTTGCCGCCACTATTCCCGGCCACACATGTTTTTTGATTGTTACTTAGGCTGCGTCCAAAAGCTTAGCCAGCTGACTTGTTGCCTTGCTGCCTCTTGAGGCAATTACTTCATTCAGATAGCCATCATAGGCAGCGTAACATAATTCTGCTTAAAATATAAACAGAGATCGCCTTTGTGATTACTAATCACATATTTGAAAACTACAATACTAATTTCTCGCTAGAAAGGCAAATTAAAGGGTTAACAAATTCACAATTCCTGCATGCTCATGCTTATAATTGTTGGACAAGATGATGAAGGTATCTTAGGAGACAGGAAGTAAACAAAACATTGGTTCGGACGTGCCTTGATGGCTTCCTGTCTTGGAATGCTTCCTCCGAAGGCATGTTAATATCATTATCTCATTGTTGACGGAGGTAGTGTTTAGCTCCTTATAGCCTATATCAACTGACCCCTGTCACCCCACTTTTGAGATGCCAACTACGCCCCCTGCCCTACTGTATTATACAAATATTGCTTACCGTTAAAATTGTGTTGAATGCCTTAAAATTTTAAGGAAATCTTATTCAACAATAACAAAAATGTTTCTGTTTGTGTACTTGCATTGTAGGAGTGAAGAGAGAGGGTAAGATCGAGATGAAGGAAGGTGATTTTGATATCGACTTTAGTAACTCTTGTCCATTTGCTACACATAACTTTACTTATGGACCTGAGGACTTTAAGAAGTTGTCCGACCTCACCACCTACAATATTGTAAACAACAAAGACATAATTCTAAACACCCTTAACAAAGCACTTAAGAAAAACATGAAGTGAACCCATAAGTTGCAAGCTGTTACCCACCTTTGTAGATTTGATTCCTAGATTTGCTTCCTAGATTTTAAAATATGTTGTGTTAAATATTGTATTTTACCTTTTCATTGTAGTTGATAGTGTGAATCAACTGAATGTATTTATTTGAATTTTGATTAAAAAAATCCTACATATCATGATGTGATGTGATAATATATATATATATATAGTCAGAAAACCTAACTGAGGACAATTTATCACCAAATAAAACCTGATTATTGAATTCAATTATATTTATATTTTTCAATATTTTACTATGTACTTACAGTACATCAACTAAGACAAAAGAATACATACCCATCTTTTTCAATGTGTACACATAATCTTTCGTGTCATGAATGTGTTATCATTAAGCCTAGCCCCATTCATTACAAACGGATGAATTCAGAACCCATCAAACACTTCCATGTTTTCCCTATTTAAAGACTGTTACATGAGTAGTTACACAAGTATGGTCGCAATTTTCTTTTAAGCGGATAAAAAATGAGAACTATATTGTATGAAGGAAGATCACTTAGTTTGCAGCACTTCGACCTGGGGTGCAGTAATATTATTGCGAGAGGAATGAGGGTTACTGCGTGGTGAGGTCAAAGTGCTGCAAACTAAGTGCTCTTCCACCGTACAATATAGTTCTCATTTTTTATCTGCTTAAAAAAATCACCAAGTTTTATTTTGTGCAACCATACTTACTCGTGTAACTACTCATGTAACAGTCTTTAAATAGGAAAAACATGGAAGTGTTTTGTGGCTTCTAAATTCATCCCTGTTTGGATCCTAAGGAATGAATGGGGCTAGGCTAAATGCTAACACATTCACAACGCGCTGTACAAAGATTAAGTGCACGCATTGAAAAAAAGAAAGGTATGTATTAATTTGTCTAAGTTGAGGCAAGTACATAGTAAAATATAAAAAAACTGTGGTGTTTTCCTTTAAGAAGCTTTGTGTGGCTTATTAAGCTGCCTTAATTATTTTTTAATTCTGCCATTTACTGTATTGTTTCCCATCTGGGTGTATGAATGATGCACTTCTTTCATAACTGTGTGAACTTTAAATACCGACCACACCAATGAAAACATGCTGTACAAATTAGTATCAACACCCTTTTTGAAACTTTCATCATAGCAACGTACTGTTACTGTTTATATGTCAGGCCTTATCTAACAGAAAGATGTCTCTGCTTCATGTCATGTCTTACAATGATATTCAGACGTAACTACATTCAAAACAGCACCACAGCCTTTCATGCTGTACACATGAGAGAAACCTTGTGTGGGACTATACTTTCCCATGTCAAGGACAAAGAAAGCCTATGTTAATAATTCCAAAAACATCAGGTTATAACAAGCCTTAAGCCTTTTCTGAGAAATTACTTTGGTAACAAGTTGATACAAGTACAGAGAGCAAGTGATAAATGTGTTGTGCACTAGGCTTGACTTATAGAAAAACTGTATGTATGCATTATCGTGTACTGTATGCATTATGTCTGTAAATAAATAATTCATAAGCATTCACTTACCAGTAAAGTTTCACTTAATAACTCACATGTTTGCTTTGCTCTTCTCAGCTTTGCTTTGCTTTTGTACATAATCTTATGAAGAAGCTTAATTGAACAGTAAATACCAGTATTATATAAAAATGATCAGATTTGAATTAGATTGATGTAATGATTTTGCCTGAGGCAAATAAACGTTCCCAGTTTATTTAAATAAGAGGGCTTGGCTGAAACTGGATGGGCTACATGCACCTTAACTGTAAGAATGAAATTGCAAATAACACAAGAAAAACTGAAAACTGTTACTCATGGAAACTTAAAACAATAGCATGATCTCAAGGCTTTAAAGGAAATAAATTAGGACGAAACCAAAAAACTCTATTTAATTTTTTTTCAGGGCGCAGAGGGCTAGAGACTAACAAGTTCTTCAGGTTTTCAGTGTTAAATACACAGACGAGTGAGATTGGCATTTCTTCTTTTGCCTTCAAGTGTTCACTGTGGTCTTGCTGAGAACACAAACATGCAGAAGGTAAACTTTTCTTCACAAATATTTGACTATGATGAATTAAGCTTATAACCTTACTAACATACTAGACCATATTGACTTGATTTGCTTCAGCATAATGCAAACTTTTCCTGCATCACATGCAGGAAAAAGAGCTAAAGGCAGAAATAAAGTTTAACAAAAGCATGAAAGTGTTACAGTATACTGATCAATGAGCCTTGTAATGAAACAAGAGCAAAATGATTATTGTGTTTATTACATTTATGCAGAAATGTTTAAGTAAAGCAACTTACAGCGCTATGCATTTGAATCAGCATGTGTGCATTTTACACTCTGGGCGGAGTGCAACTCTGAGCCGAAAATAGTAGTTGTTGTGAAAAGCGTGCTTTTGTTTGTTTACTTTTATCTTGACATGATGTAAGGTGCCACTTGAAAGAATGATTGCCATTGTCAAACTTTAAAAATGTTGCTGTTGACTGTAAATCAGTGCTAGGCTTATGTTACATAAGCATACAAAATATTGATTTCTAGACTATTTTTATAATCTCTCTGTATTTTAATTCACAGCTTCTGTGTCATGTTATACACATTTATCTGTTTAAAGTGTTCTGTTGACAGATTCCTACCTGAATTTTGTTTTACAGGAGTTAATGCCATATTGGAATCTCACCGTCACAGTGTTGAGAGCGAAATTAAGTCAGTCACGTGACTTATGTGAGTCAACACCTTCCTTTGTTGTATTTAAAGGGATAGTTCAAAAACAAATGACTATTCTGTAATGATTTACTCACACCTTTATGTTGTTTTAAATTGTATGAGTTTTTTTTCCTCTGATCAACACAATAGAAGACATTTTAATAAACGATGGTAAGCACATACTGTATGGCACTGACTTCCATAATAGCTTAAACAAATACTTTAGAAGTCAATGGGTACCGTAAACTGTGTGCTTACCATCGTTTAGCATTTTTAGTAAATCATTACAGATTTTTTTGTGAACAATTCCACGATATGCCATAAATAACATTAAAGGAATATTCCATTTTCTTAAAAGAAAAATCCAGATAATTTACTCACCACCATGTCATCCAAAATGTTGATGTCTTTCTTTGTTCAGTTGAGAAGAAATTATGTTTTTTGAGGAAAACATTGCAGGATTTTTCTCATTTTAATGGACTTTAATAGAGCCCAACATTTATATACTTAACTCAACACTTAACAGTTTTTTTTCAGCTGAGTTTCAAAGGACTATAAACGATCCCAAACGAGGCATAAGGGTCTTATCTAGCGAAACGATTGTCATTTTTGACAAGAAAAATAAAAAATATGCTCTTTTAAACCACAACTTTACGTCTAGGTCTGGTCCAGCGCGACCTAACGTAAATGCGTAGTGACGTAGGGAGGTCACGTGTTACATATATAAAACGCACATTTGCGGACCATTGTAAACAATTAACTGACACAAAGACATAAATTAGTATCAGTTGACATACAACAACGTAGGAACGGTCCTCTTTTAACACACTTGTAAACACTGGGGCGGAGTATCGCGTTCGTCCTCTGTGACCTCTTGACGTCATGACGTATTGCGTGGGGTCACGCTGCCGCATCACGACCAGATCTAGACGAGAAGTTGTGGTTTAAAAGTGCATATTTTTTATTTTTTCTTGTCAAAAATGACAATCGTTTCGCTAGATAACACCCTTATGCCTCGTTTGGGATAGTTTATACTCCTTTGAAACTCCGTTGAAAAAAACTGTTAAGTGTTGAGTTAAGTATTAAATGTTGGGCTCTATTAAAGTCCATTAAAATGAGAAAAATCCTGCAATGTTTTCTTCAAAAAACATCATCTCTTCTCGACTGAACAAAGAAAGACATCAACATTTTGGATGACATGGTGGTGAGTAAATTATCTGAATTTTTCTTTTTAGAAAATTGACTATTCCTTTAAGGATGGACCTTCTCTGGAAATAATGTATGAGGCACCAGCATTGTATTTGTTATGAGTTATTTGAGTCTTATTAGCTTGATTTGTTGCATTCTTTTCTCTTAACCTTACTGTTTTCTCGCTTCAGTTTCTAAATCTGACTGCTACATCCTCTTAAAATTACCCACGGCCTGCGCCTGCTGTCATCGCACCAAAACCATCACAAACAGCAATGCACCAGAATGGAATGAAAACTTTCGTTTCAGAGTACACAGTGGTGTCAAGGTACTGTACATAATTCAGTTTGTCAAGCTTAAAACTAAGCAACCAAACTTCAACAGCAATTTTAACCACACCCTCACTGTTCCTAACTAAAAAAGAGAGCATCTGAATAACATATAAGAAAGAAAGAAAATGTAACAAAGATGTGAAACCTGAACCCTTTTCTGGGTGCTTTCAGATGACCTCAACACTGTCTTCTTGATTCCCCAGAACATCCTGGAACTCCACATATATGATGCTGACTTAATTACAAAAGATGACTGCTGTTCCTCTATCCTCTTTGATATCAGTAACCTCACACTTGGAAAAAAGCTGAAAAAATGCTTCATTACGGATGATGAGGTCAGTTCTCTGTAAAATTCTGACATGCGTTAGTAATGCATTGAGTAGCAATTAATAATGTGACACATGTGGTTTTGTGTATATACTGTATGGTTGATACATTTCCACATTTTATAATCAATAAACAATAGCAAATATTACTCCACATGCCTTTATAGACCTTAAAGGAAACACCACCTTTTTTATATTTTACCATGTTCTTACCTCAACTTAGACAAACTAACACTTCCATGTTTTCCCTATTTAAAAGGGACATTTCACAAGACTTTTTAATGTGTCGAATAAATCTTTGGTGTCTCCAGAGTACATATGTGAAGTTTAAGCTCAAAATATTATATAGATAATTTATTATAGCATGTTAAAATTGCCCCTCTGTAGGTGTGAGCAAAAATGTGTAATTTTGGGTGTGTGCTGTTAAATGCAAATGAGCTGATCTCTGCACTAAATGGCAGTGCCGTGGTTTGATAGTGCAGATTAGGGGGGGGGGGGGGGTATCCTCTTCTGACATCACAACGGGAGCCAAATTTTAATGACCTAGTTTTTTACATGCTTGCAGATAATGGTTTACTAAAACTAAGTTACTGGGTTGTTTTTTACATTTTCTTTTTAAAATAAGCACAGGGAATCCTATTATACCACTTAAACACAGAAAAGGTCAGATGCTCAGGAGTAGTTGCATGAGTAAGTACTGTATGGTGGCACAAATTATGTTTGGAGCCATAGGAATGAATGAGGCTGGACTAAATGCTAACACATTCAAGAAGTGTTGTACAAAGATTAAAAGTGCATGCATTGAAAAAGGATAGGTATGTATTCATTCATCTAAGTTGAGGTAGGAACATAGTAAAATATTGAAAAACGGTGGTGTTTTTTGTTGCATTTAGTCATCATTGTATCTGCGTGGTTTAAAGATTATTTATAATGCTGTGAGTAGAAATGTTTGTTGTCCATTCCTTAATCTGAGGGTAAAAATCAGATGTTAGAAACGTTTTTAGGTGTTGTCTGATCCTTTAGTCTAATAATTATGTATATGATTTTTCTAGAAACAGAATGAGCTGTGGGTGGAGTTTAATATGACAGAGAGGTGAGTAATAAAAACTGGAAATAATTTGAGAAAATATCTGCAACCACAATAATACTGTTTTGAATATTTGAAATTGTTAACCAATTATGCAATGGCTTTATATACAGTACTGTGCAAAAGTCTTAGGCCACCATACCATAATTAGATTTGTGGTTTTTGTAATTGTATAGTGATCATATATAATTATTTTCTCAGGGTTTTTATTAGAATACAACCAGAAAATACAGAAAATGTGTATGTATTAAAAGCAGTATAAAACAATAAGCTGAAGTGTCAAGTATTTAGGGTAAACTCCCCTTCCACTTGAGCCTAAATTAAATAAAATCCTAATTCTCATTCTAATACAATGACTTCAGGACTTCAATCTCCTCAAAAAAGAGAGGTCACACTAAATACTGAATGATGCCTAAAGAAGACATTTAGTTCTGAAATAGTTTTTAATTTTATTTTGTGTACATATTTCCTGTATTTTCTGTTTTGTATCTTAATAAAATTGAAAAATAAATATGGATAGACATGTATATATATGTATGTATTTATGTATGTGTATATATATGTATGTATGTATATAATATATAATTCTACAGTACAATTAATTATTATTGTATTTAACTGATACATTTTCATATATTTCTTCTGTATTAAAGCCCTGACAGCCCAGAGCCTTACCTATCTAATGGGGTGTTGATGGTAAGATCCTTTAATTCAGTTTGGTTACACAAAAGAGCAGGTTACAATACTTATCTGAGAAGTATTTTCTTAAGAAAATTATGATATGAAACATTTTATCCATTTGAACTTCAGGGCTCCAGACTGCTACCAAATGGTCTCATTTTGCCACCAAAATTTGAGAGTGTGCCACTGAATTTTACATCTAGTCGCACATGTGCGACCAGTAAATTTGACCTTTTTTGTGATGTGACACTGAATTTAAAACAGCACATTGTACTTTCTGCATCTATCATCAAAGTATTTATTAGTAATACAGTGTATTACTTAGTAGAAAGGTGAATATTTGGTAAGCATGTTGATTTACGGTGTGTGCCCCTAAATTTTCTCATTGCGCCCCTAAAATTTTCAGTTGGGGGCCACTGTGCTCCTAGTGAAAAAAGTTATTCTGGAGCCCTGAACTTAAATGAAGATATTAAAATAGACTCCCCCAACACAGTTTTATGATTCAGTAAATCTGAATGCACAATACTAAAACCACTTTTTTTCTAGGCTGCTCCATTCTGTGCACTAGACGTGACGGCAGAAAAATTACGGACTGATGGTAAACAGAGGAGACTCAGATCATATCTTGGTTCAGAGTTTCAAAACTAATTTAAAATTTCCTCAAAGAATATCCTGATCAGCTCCAATCCATACAATAAAAGTGAATGAGTGCTGAGACTCTAAAATTGCTATATTGTTATAAATAAGGGTGTAACCAGAACAACTTCATTATCCTCTGACTTGTGTGCTCCATTTAGCTATGATGCAATAATAACAACTGTGAAAATTATTCACTCATGTGTTGACAAACAAGTACAACCACAAGGAATACATTTTAGACTTAGACTTGAATTAAGCCTACCTAACTGCAGTTTCATGCTACATTTTGCATACTAATTTTCTCATTCAATAAAGTATGATAGTAGTTGATTTCATAATAGAAAGTTAAATGTAAACATTGCCTATCCATTTATAATTTTTTTATATGTTTATACCAGTATAGCGTTACAACGTACATTTTATTTTGGATAAATGTACATTTTAGTTTGGACAAACAAGTCAAAACAACTGCATGTGTTTTTTTTGTTTGTCTTTACCTTAGTGAAAAGCCTACTGTTAAAACTGAGGGGTGCGTTTAAGGAAGACTTTATCCTCTCAGGCTCTGTGGAAAATCCCAGCTTCTCACAAACTATGCGCTACTACATCAATCGAGACTTGGAGACCGAATTTAGTCTTATGCCATCACAGGTGTGTCCTCACATTGATATTTGAGATTTTTACCTATTTGGGTTTGAACCTTATTAAAGCAACACCAAAGAGGTTTTTTTTTTACCTTAAAATAACGTTTCCAAAAAAAGTTTCAGTCGTTCACTCGGCACTTTCACATTCACTTTGCAGCCCTCTATCGCCCAATTCCGCACTAAAAAAGTTTCCAACCGTCAGGTCGCGGTCCTGTAGTTCGAGTGAAAACTACAAAAACTTGCTTTACGGCAGACCTACAATCCAATCAGAGCCAGCTTTGCTTCAGTAGGCTAAATTATTTACGACAGTGGTAATGGACAATTCCGCTTCCAACCTGTAGGGGGAGCAAAGAGCAAAAACTCTTTAGTGTTGCTTTAAGTGTAGCAAAACCATCAACCGGCACAATGTCCATAGCAATTCTGAATATTTTGAACTTTAATTAAGTCACTACATTTTAGTGTTAAATATTGTATGTGATGTTGCTGTATAGTGGTAGCTTGGTATTTCATGGATGTTTTTACTTCAGTTATTTTGTTGCTTTCAAGGTATACGAATAAGGTTCAATGTGATACAGGTATGTTTAAATGAAATATCATGATCTGACCATTTTATATTTAATATTTGTCCAGGATGTGAAGAAAGAGGATAGAGTTGATGGATCCACTATAAGCCCCTTGTCCTCTGTCCCATTAAGAACAACATCAGCTAACAAACAAATCAAACTCTCTATGCCTGTTGGAAAAGTGAGTACTAGCAACTTTTTATACATTCATTTATTTTTTGTGAGTTTAATGCAAATAAAGTATATTATTATATACAGTATTTAAATATATAAAGAAAAACGTACTAAAACTAAAATACATTTTATTTTATAGGGCGCATTAGATCTGCAAGTTAAGACAGATGACCGGTAAACAGTTTGACATTTTTATTCATAACCAGTGCAAAAACAGCTTCATTGGTCTGTTAATACCAAAATGTCAATATGTTGAATTCTTATATATAATAATATTGTCTGTGTATTTTAAAGCTCTAGTGAAGACATGAATTTACGACTGGGTTTTGATATCCCGATGGAAGAGAAGAATTTTCTGATGAAGAGGAGGAAAGTCGTGTCACAAGCACTACAGAGAGCTTTGAAACTCACCTCTCCACCTGAACCCAGCAAGGCAGGAAAACATTACTAGCCTAAAAAACAGTGTCAACAAACACAGAGATCTATTGAAAACAAATTTTGTTTGACTCCACAGGTGCCAGTGATAGCCGTGGTGTGTTCTGGAGGCGGGTCTCGGGCAATGACGGGCACATTTGGGGCTCTTAGAGGTCTACAGAAGCTCCAACTCCTTGATGCTATCAGCTACATCACAGGGTCTTCTGGCTCCACCTGGTGAGCAAAAGGGGTCCTACAATTTGACTCCAATTTGATCAGACCAATAATGTTGAGCAGTAATAATTTGAATTCTCTCGTAGGACTTTGTCCTGTCTTTATGGTGATGATGCTAACTGGTCAAGCAGTGACTTGAATGTCCCAATGGAGTCGGTTAAAAAGGAAATCACAAAAAGCATGTCTAGTTTATTTTCCATGGAGCAGCTGCGGCACTACAAAGAAAAGATGGAAGAGAAAGAAAAGCAAGGACATCTCGTCTCTCTCATTGATCTGTGCGGTCTGGCTGTAGAGTACCTCATACATGGGAAGGTAATGAAGACAAAGTTTTGGCTTTCAGATTTGCATCTATTTCATAGATAACACTGAGAACATTTGTAATAGGCTATACATAAAGCAGCATTATCTCCATAAAATATGTCTTTTTAAGATGATAAAATTATTATTAATGAAATGATAATTTATTTCTTATTCAGAAAAAAATGGCTACACTCTCTGAACAGCAGATGGCACTATTAAAGGGCCAGAACCCTCTTCCAATCTATACTGCTATCAACATGAAGAATGGCAAGACAGGAAGTACAGTAGAGTCTGGTAAATACTAATGTCTTGAGAACAGAGTCTTTAAAAACTGAAAGAGCATGCAAAGCGTTTGTGTTATACGATTTTGTAAGTGTTACATTATTCTAAGTGTTATTGTAAAATATACCCAATTTTTATGAGCAATTTAACAAGTATACCACGCTCAAACACTAACATTTCTATAAAGGCATTTATATTAAACTGTGATACAGAATTTTGATTGGTTGGGTTAATTTGTCGCCTGCCGATCCTAAAGTTCACACACAAAAAATTGAAAATTCTGTTATCATTTACTCACCCTTAAGTTGTTTTAAACTTGCATATATTTCTATTTTTCTGCTCAACACAAAGGAAGATATTTGAGCAATGTTTGAAACCAAACAGTTTAGACTTCCATAATATTTTTCTTACTACGGAAGTCAGTGGTGTTCCTGCTTCCTGCTTGATTACAAATAGCTTCCTTTCTGTTCAGCAGAACAAAAAAAATGTTTACAAGTTGGAAACAATTTAAGGGCTAGTAAATCATGTCAGAATTTTCTTTTTTTGTGTGTGTGAACTATCCCTTTAAACGTACAGTGTGGGTTTTAGCAGCATCTAGTGGTCAGATTGCGAATTGCAACCAACCTCAAATTCAGAATGCAATGAGAAGTTACGGTAGCCATCACAGGGCAAACATGTTGTCGTCTGAGACAATGGCTCTGTCCCAAATGGCACACTCCGGAATAGTGACCTTCCTCAGTGTACACACTTTGATGACATTATGTAGTGCAGACATTAGGGACCCTTGACGCGTGTCCACGAGGGCACACCGGAGTTGTATTTTGGGACAGATTCAAGCATCACGCCGGAAATAGGAAGAGAATTTCCCATTAGTGTGAACTCCTCCCTTCTGTTGTCTGATTGGTCTGATTGCTCTTTCGCAAGGACTTCTGTGACTGCGTTTACATGCAGCCAATAACCCGTTCAAATCCGGAATATTAGCAATAACCCGGTCGCGCACGTCCATGTAAACACCGGCAAAAACCCGAATATGCTCATATTCCTGTTTTTAAAATCCCGAATATTACCCCTGGGTTACCTCTTTTCTAACCTGAAATTTTGGGCATGTAAACGCGCATCGGGATATTCCCATCAAAAGGAACATTGATTTGTGTACTGCGCATGTTCTATTCGCAAGGAATCTTGGTCTTTTGAGTAGAGGAACTTCTTGTATGCGCCAAAAACCCCGCAGGGAATAGAGGTACAGTAGGCTAAGCATGGTGAGAGAGATGCGCCACACTTTTAGAGCGAGGAGGAAACCAGTTGCAACATCCGCGTTTTTCACGTTAAATTAATATATAGCTATTCTTGTTTTTCAAAGCATACATGTATAATAAAGGCCAAATAGATTGTCAATAGTTATTAGAGTAACTTGTTTTTTTTTTGTGTGAATTTGAATTCAAAATGTAATACTATGCTATTCATATTTCGTTAAATACAGTGAATGTGTGAAAAAGTTAAAGATGACAGAATAACTGTAGCGTCGTCTGCATCTTGATGCAGTTTCTAAGATTAAAATTACTTTAATTTAACTGATCAACACAAATACAAAGCGGCATATAACTGATTGCTTACCAGCATTAAAACCACTTAAAATAAAAACCTTAGGTTTTTTCTTTGTATACAGCGTCCGCTCCGTGGATAGGATGTTGCAATAACGCCGGTGGCTTTATTATTAACTGACTGAATACTTATACCTGACATTTAGATATGAAAGTTTATCATCAACAGTACCTGCGTGAAACATTATAAACATTGGTGATCATCTGCCGACTCGACTGTTTCTGCACGTTCTCAGTCCGCTTAATTAACGGCTTTTCGTTCTATCCGCGTGAGGTAAACATTTTTGTTCTGTACTTTTTTACTTGCATGCATTTCTACATATTTTCGGCCAAGTAACACTCAGGATATAATGTAAGTTATTATAGATAGCATATAAGCTTGTTCTGAAAGGATGACAATTATAAAAATTATCCATCCAGCTTAATTTAGCCAAAATAATGATTTATTCGTTTTCATACTTTATAGATGTTAATTTATCTACTAATATATTATTGAAAATGCCATAAATAAATATTCATTGCCTTTTGTAAGCTATTGCATTCGTTTTGTACATTTACAGGTGCATGAATACTGTCTAATTTTAATTTCTTTAAGACACTGTTGTGTTCTGTATTTACCGATGCTCTGTAAATATGCACTTAAAAAACCTTCTTGTTAGAAAATCGTTCTTCAATTAATTTTTGTTTTTCAAAAATATATTTAGCTGAAGGCTAGTATAGCTTGTTAATCTTTTTCTCATAAAAGGAAAGACATGTAACTTAGCTTACCCTGCTTCTACATCGGTGCAGCTTGTTCTGGATTTAAATAATAATTTTATTTTAGTAAATGAAGGCGGTAAAACCGCATTGCGCAATAGTGAGCCACGCAAAATCACCGCATTTACCTTTTAATCACAGTTTACATCGGGATATTGCTAATTCCATGTATACAGGGGTAACTCTCTCTGCTCACGCATGTAAACGGGTTATTCCGAATGTTTCAGAAACCCGAAACCCGACCTTAACCTGACCATAACCCGAATATTTACAGCATGTAAACGTAGTCTGTGTTGTAAGGTACATGAAGTCTGCAGCAGTGCGGGCGTCGCCAAAGACCGCATCAAGGGTGCAAAGGGGGCGCTGATGAGCACACTTCAGAGCATAAAAATTACAGATGGGACACCCGACAGAATCGTAGACTAAGCGAGCATGCGCAATTTAAGGCCAAAAGACCGAAAGTCCACATTAAGTGCGCCATTTGGGACCGGGCCAAACTCGAGCATCATGCCAGAAATAGGGAGAAAAGTTGCCCTTCAGTATGAACTCTTCCCACCAATTGTTTGATTTGTCTGATTGATCTTTCGCAAGGACTTCTGGGTTGGTAAAGTGTGTGAAGCCTGCAGCAGTGCGGGCTTTGCCGAAGGGTGCAAAGGGGGCGCTGATGAGCACCCTTCATGTTAGGAGACCCGCTGTGTATGTAGATAAAAACGGCTCATTGTAAGATAATAAAACAATGTCGTTCATTATACTGTTTAAGTCTTCATACACCACTGATAATAATATAGTTTTGTATATGCATTTCTGTCAAGAAAGCTATACCGTTAAGGATGTAGAATAAAGAATGAAAGTACAGCACAGGTCAAATCTTTGGTCAGGCTTTAAGACATTAAGAACAACTCAAGATGACCGTCTTTTCTGTCGTTTTCAGAATGGTGTGAATTTACTCCATACGAGGTTGGATTTCTGAAGTATGGTGCCTTCATACCTGCACAGAACTTTGGGAGTGAATATTATCTTGGTCACCTGGTCAGGAAACTGCCTGAAACTGGGATCTACTCTCTATTGGGTATATAGATTTCAAGTCTCTAATGGTTTTAAACACCAAATTACTTTAATGTTTATTTGAAGCCAAGAGTAATGATTGAAGCTCAGTATGATGGATTTGACATGGGTGTTTGTTTGCAGGAATATGGAGCAGTGTTTTCTCTCTGAGTCTGACTCAGATATGGACTTGTGCCACTGGAGTCACTCCATCCTGGGCCGACCAACTTGGAGAAGAAGTGACAAACACAGGTGAGGGAAACAATGAGCGTAGATAAGTTAGCTGAACCTCCACACATTTTTGCTCAAACACGATTACAATTGTATGATGGAAGATTATCTGTTTCATGTTACTATTTACTATTCATTCAACTTTAGACATAGACGATAAAGCATCAACGCTGGATACGCGTTACGTCAGTCCTATGACTGAACTGGCAAAAAGAGTAAGCAACTTTCTTACCAGCCGCCCCATTATTAGCCAAGCGTACAACTTTCTGAGAGGTTTCTACCTGCACAAGAACTACACTGAGAACAGTGACTTCAACACATGGAATGGTCAGAGCATGATTTATGTTTTTTGTATAAATAGTATTGCCATGTGCGAAATATAGCGTTGGAAAACTGTAAATAGCATTTTTATAATGTGAACTCTGTACGGGGTCTACAGAAGACCATCCAGATGCTTTCCCGAATTCTCTGACACCAGCAGACTCTAAACTTGAACTGATAGACTCTGCTGTTGTGATCAAGTCAGGATTTCCTCCTGTACTACGCCCTAAGAGACGTGCAGATGTTATTCTGTCTTTGAACTACGCTTGGGATGTGAACCACTTCAAGGTGAGGAAGATCTGATGGACTATTAGATATTAAGAAATGTACAGGCTAAAATGAAAATATGAAAAGTATTTTTTATTTATTTACATTTTTACAAGTTCAGCAATTATTAGTTTGAGTTTAGTTTTAATTTCTATTTTGCTTTACATTTATATTTATGCATTTGGCAGATGCTTTATTCAAAGCAACTTACAGTGAATTACAATGTATACATTGCATCAGGATGTGTTTCCTGGAATCAAACCCATGACATTTTGCACAGCAAACGCAATACTCTACCTAACTAGTACTCATATGCAGGGAAAGATTTGGTTCCTCTTAAAAAGTGATGCATCATCAGGAACTATATATTTCTGTGAATGAATCATGTGTTGTAATGTTTGTGTGCTCTATGTGTCCAATAGCCACTGAAACAAACTCATGAGTACTGCATTGACCGCAAGATTCCGTTTCCGAAAATCAATTTCAAAAAGTTGGAGTCAGAGCCGATGAAGGAAGTTTATGTGTTTGAGGATAAAGAAAATCCAGAGGCTCCAATAGTGATTCACTTTCCCTTGATCAACATCACATTCAAACAGTTCAAGGCTCCTGGTAAGCACTGCCGACACTTTGGACACACCTACTGTATTTTCACAATATTATTTTTCACAGTAACTTTTTTTTTATTAGCATGAAGACCTAAAATAGACTCAATTAAATAAAAATACAAGGGGGAATCTCTTTCGACATCAAAACAAAACGTTTCTTTGTCTCTATTTGTGTGATAGGTGTGAAGAGAGAAGGAAAGATCGAGATGAAGGAAGGTGATTTTGATATTGACTATACCAGCCTCACTTGTCCATTTGCTACGCCCAGACTGACTTACTCACCTGAAGACTTTCAGAAGTTGTCCAACCTCACCACTTACAACATTTTAAACAACAAAGATATAATTATGAACACATTAAACAAAGTAGTTAAGAAAAACATGGAGGGAACTCCTGTACAGACACAAATGACACAGTCTTGTGATGCCAGCTTCATTAAGGGAAGATCTGCAGCTAAGTGTTAAAAACCTTTTATATATAGGGGCTGGGATGCTTATGGTAATTCATACTGTAGGGGTGAGCGGGACACAAACTACTGTAACGCAGGGTAAATTGTAACAGCTATTTAGTTACACAGGGCCAAACAATCTGTGTTTTTATCTTTTTCTCTCACTGTCAGAAGACGATCTGCTATAAACTTGTGAAAAGTTCTGATGCATGCATTGGACAAAGAGTGCTTAGCAGACACGAAAGTTTCTTTCTCATATGGTTTTTTTTTCAATTTCTGAATTGTGTGTGTAAGTCACCAAATCCATGTGTTTTGTATCTTTTATAGATGGTCACTTTGTGTGACCGCTTTCTCCAATGTACTGTATTTGAATGTTTTATTACACACATGCATGCACACACAGTCAGCCATACATGGTTTATGAGGACTTTCCATAGACGCAATGCATTTTATACTGTCCAAACTGTTATATTCTATTCCCCTAACCTCTTACCCCAATCCCTAACCCCAATGTCACAAAAACCTGTTGCCAGTCTTTAATCTATGAAAAACTACCATTTAGTATGTTCTTCCTGTGTCCCCATAAACCATGGTAATAGCATAGTTAACATGTCATTATACACTATTCATGTCCCCGTAAACCACATTTGCAAACCCACACAAACACACAAACAACTCCAGTATCAACATTATAACTAAATCATTCAATTTGTTTCTTGAAATATACTGTACACTGGAAGCTCTTGTGAGTCATTAGGTTTCTATTACACACATTTTGACTTAAGTTGAATGATTAATTCTTTGAGAATGTCGGTTACCGTTCTGCCATTTCGAAAAGATTTGGTTGACAAAACAGAGCTCTCATGTAAAGCCAGACTGATGATTTAGGATGAAAATACCGTGCTTCATCATAAGCATGATCCATTTTTTGCAACTCTTTTCCAGCTGAGCTATTTTTGGACAGATAACAAAGAAACACGAAGAAGGTGGGGATTTTCTATTTTCACAACCATTCTTTCATAAAAACCTCCCCCACAAAGTGACTTGCTAGTTTACTGGGAAATATTGCAATACAAAAATGACAAGTCTTAGAAAAAACAGTATTTTGTGTAATCCGTCTGTAATCCGTTAGCTTTATTCAAATCAAATACAGCAAAAAAGACAAACAAAACAGACATTTCTTTCAACAAACAACTTGGGACAAAACAAACTACACAGTAAAGCCAAGAGCTTCATTTGCTGTGAGAAATGTAGATCAAAGAAGCTTTGAACAAGCAGATTTTGGATATCTCACATACGAAAGAGCCTTTAAACAAGAAAATAAACTATTTCAAAATAAATGTGACAAAATATAAAAAAAGCAAATAGTTTGTTGAGAAAAACAACAACAAAATCAAAGTTTTGCAAGCAGATCAGAACATCAAATCAACTTTTTGTGAGAGACCAGCCTGATCTCATGAGAATTTGTACATTTTGTACGGGTCTACTAATTCTAATAAAGTTAATCATGCAAAAACGTACGATTCTTATAAAAAGAACAACAACAAAACCTAACCCCGCACCTAACCCCAACCCCGGAGGGGTCAAAGCAAATTGTACAAAAACTTATGAATGTGGTCGTATGAATTAATACGAATTGTCCAACTTGTAAAATACATACGAATTCTTGTGAGATAGCGTTGGAGAAGATGAATGGATTTACATGAACTTTCAATCCTCATCTTACTGTTAGCTTTGCAAAATATCTAGAACTTCTGCTATATTACTTACTGTAACACAGACAAGCACAGTGTTAAAAAGTTTTTTTTGTTACCGGTTTGTGGCTTACTGTACAGTATGTGACTGTGTAATTGAAATGCATTCTAATGTTTGATTCTAATGTAGGACCAAAGCGGTCCTTAGCTACTAAACCAAGACACAGTTTTTAGTTTAAAAATAGATCAGAATTAGATTGAGGTTGAAGGATTTTGTGTATATTTCTTTCATGTGTAATCAAAAACCTCGTTCAAACAGCACCCAGAAAATTTCTGTAAAATTGGCAGACCGGATTCTGTGTGAACACAAACACATCCTATAAATGTTCTGGGATCGCTCCCGTAAAGATACATTGAATGTGTGAACCAAATGCCACATACAGATGTATGGTCCATAGAAACTGATCAGTGTGAAGAAGCACTATTCCTCAGGTAGACTAATCTTCTGTATTCATGGGTACCAAAGACGTCACTTCCGCCATGCCCGCCACCATATTTGTGTCCGTCTTGGCAGTGACTACAGCATATCTAATGCACTAAATGGTCACATTTATTAGTTAAATTGAGTGATTACCAGAGACAAAATACTGATTTTACAATGTGGAGTTAGATGTCGCCTGCCAGTCAGTCCCTCCAGTTGTTCGCGATCGCGGAAGAGCGTAAAATCAACAAAATGTCGAATTGTTGGTATCCTGCATTATTTGTCATATTCTGTATTAAATATTTCCAGAAATGAAAAATGTCTCATAAAAACACATTAAAGGAATAGTCTACCCTTTTGCCATATTAAACTATGTTATTACCTCAACTTAGACGAATTAATACATATCTATCTTTTTTCAATGCGTGCACTGCAGCGTGTACTGAATGTGTTAGCAAAGACCCATTCATTCCTATGGTACCAAACAGGGAAGCCACCAAACACTTCCGTGTTTTCCCCAGGGGCGTAACTATCGGTAAGCAGGGTAAGCGTTGCTTACGGGCCCGGACCAATCAGGGGCCCGCCCGACTGGAAGAATTTGATTGACAGTCGGCGGGCCCTATCACATCTTTGTTGCTATCCGCTGTTCCCAGGCTTTCTCACGGGTTTTCACTAGGCAGCCGGATGACGTTCCGCGAGAGCGATTTAAAAGCAAACTCCTCCGTATGGTTTCGCGAATCACTCTCGCAGTAGTTTGACGTAACCCGGCTATCAATTCTTGCAGCGCATGAAGTCGAACAAGTCATCGCCCAATGAAATCACCGCTAGCGATAGAGCCCAACCAATCACAGCCCGGAGTTTCTGTGCACATTTGAAATCGGCTGGTTTGTTTCTTTTTGTTTCTTAGCACAGACAAGAAACGATAACGCTTTAAATACCCAAACACTACACCAGACACCTAAAGCAAAGCACAAAGTGCAGCAGTAAGTAAACACATGATTTTAAACAGTATGGATCGATCCTACGTATGTAATGATTGAGCTGTGTTTTGCCTGAAGTTTAGAGCTGCTGTGTGCATCCCATCCAGAACTAAAGCCCGGAAAATGTCTCTACAAATTATAATGTGGTTATAATGTAACGCTATAGCCTATAATGTAAGTGAGCATCTTTTATATGTATTTAGACCTAGGTGTATGTGTGTGTAGTCATAGCAATGAGTAAGAAAATGTTATAGTGTGCTGTCACCAGCAGTGTTTTTTTTATGTGTTATGGTGCGCTGTCACCGATGTTATGTTTTTGTTGTGGTGCGCGTAGGATATTTCTGATTTTGTCAGTCATCTCATGTCTCTATGATCCTGTCCTGTCCCATTCATTGTAGCCTGCTTGTGGACATTGCGTCATCACGTGCTGTTGTAAAGGGCCCGCCTTGATAATCCTGCTTAGGGGCCCGGTGTTGGCTTGTTACGCTACTGGTTTTCCCTATTTAAAGACTGTTACATGAGGAGTTATCCCAGTAAGTATGGTGCCACAAAATAAAACTTTTTTTTGGTACCATAGGAATGAACGGGGCTAGGCTAAATGCTAACACATTCACGACGCGCTGTACAGTGCACGCATTGAAAAAAGATAGGTATGTATTAATTTATCTAGTTTGAGGTAATAACATAGTTTAATATGGCAAAAGGGTAGACTATTCCTTTAAATGTAATATCTTTGTTATTATAAATAGAGTAGACAACTTGGTGAATATTTTTGGTTTTAATTTACTAACAGGAATGAACAATCCCTCTCATAGCTGTATCCCGCTGTATCCCGTTATCATAACAGCCCTGCACCCCACAGATAACAGTGAATCACATCTTCTGAGTACACATAAAACCATTATCTCTACTAAGTTTAATGGTAAGTTATAATGCATTATTTTCAAGACGATACACACATGAAAAGTCCTCGTGAAACCTGCTTGGTGCACCTGCTGTCTCATATGCAAGGATCTGCAATATCATAATGTATTACAATTAATTTTTTGTAGTCCTTAAAATAAGTTCCTGGGACACAAAAGAAAGTCTGCTGTCCATAATATCTCAGCGGGAACAAACATGAACATGCAGAGCTGTGATCTTTTAGGCTTTGATGGTCACATACGCTTATAATTAAGTCAAAATGTCCAAAACCCCTCTTTAAAACTCTTTTCCCCACAAGTTCTTGGTCCTTACTTCTTTTATGTATTAGAAGGAGTCTGACACGTTGGGGAGCCACTCAAAACTGCGCAGCCAAATTCAAGAATATCTAACAAGGTATTGTCGTGGAATTTTAGCCGCATCAAATAATACTCACTAAGAGTCAAAGTCAAGGATCACACAGACACACTGTCGACAGAATTTTCTTTGTCTGAATTTTATATATTCTGCAGAATAGGCTCTCACCCCCATGGTGCAAGAAGTTTAAAAACCTAAGAGCCCCGATCACAAGGCTGAACACACATTTATAGTAGATGCTGAAACACGTATAATCATCAGTTACAACGTCATTTAGAGAAACAACCCTCAATTCGTCACTGATTAAGAAACAAACAGTTAAACATAAATCTAATGACATCATAAAACATATGTCTTGTTCTCAGTAAACTCTACCGTTTACTGGGTTTCTAGCTAAATGATTCATTCGTTATCTTATCATATAGGACTGCACATGATGTTTAAGTCCTTGGACATTTGTACTTGCTGAAAAGACAGAAAGAGCATAATTCTGTACGTAAGCAGAAAAACATGATTCTCATGTGAAACACACTCAATGAACTTTGTAATTAAAAAATGAAAAATAGGATGAAAAATAAAGTATAATAATATGAAAAGAAAGCATAATAAAATCCTCCACTACACTCCTCCCTTTTTATGATTTATTCATAACTCCATTTACTGTCATCGTTACGTAGCTCTGGTTATTACCCTTAACCATAGTGTACATATAGTTCTGTGCAGTTGCAAAAGTAAAAATGCACACACACATAGTATGATCATGAATCTCATTTTTGAAAGAAGAAAAATAGTTTGTTTTCTTGAAGAAATTGAGCACAGTTAGAGTTGGGGTCGTGAGCCCTTGATGATTCCGGATTGAGCACAGTTAGAGTTGGGGTCGTGAGCCCTGAGCACAGTTAGAGTTGGGGTCGTGAGCCCTGAGCACAGTTAGAGTTGGGGTCGTGAGCCCTTGTTGATTAATTTCCTTTGTAGGTTCGGGTTTGGTAGGACCACACGGTGTAGTCGTGCCAAGCTATCCTGCTTTCTTGTTCGAATGAAATTATCTTAGTGTCTAAATGAATGTGGGGTCTCAAAGCTGGTGTTGTAATAACAGTTATTAAGCTGCAAACGTCGTGTCGATTACCCACATTAAAGATGTCGTGTGCGTGTGTCCAAACCAAACCCAGAATACTGGAGTCGTCCTCCAATACCTTGTGAGCTGTTGCAGTTCTCTCGTGTCGTTCTTCGTATAAACTTGCAGTATACAGGTATCTGTGGTTCCCACCAATACGAAAAAGTGGTCCGTAGCAGTCGACTAGCCGTCCTCCCTTTGGTTTGCACCTTGCAGTCCAGGACCAACCCTCCGGCAATGGGCAACGTGCACCCAGGTGGCACGCTCCGCGACTTTCACGGCAGTGTGAGTTGTCAGCAGAACCTGAAATGGCCCCTCCCACCGTCTGGCTTTTCAGGATTTCCTCCTCAGGTTTTTCACCAACACGAGATCTCCTGGTTTGATGTTGTGCAAAGGTCCCTCTGCGGGGCGTGGTAGTCCTGCTTTAACCTGTTTTGAGATGTTTTGAAGGATAGAAGACATAGAAATACAATACTGCAACATGTAATTTTCATTTTGAAGGGTATCACCTGTCGCCCTGTGTGGTTCCCACCCCATATGTGCGGGTCTTCCAAAAAGTATTTCAAAAGGGGACAATTTTGTTTGGTCTCTGACCCTCATTCTCATGTACATGAGTACCAGTGGTAAGCACTGAACCCAATTCAATTTTGTTTCTTCACACATTTTTCTTAGTTTTGCCTTGATCGTGGCATTCTCTTTTTCCACTGCAGCTCCACTATGTGGGTGGTAGGCACAGTGATTGGTCAAATTGATTTGCAAAAATTTACCCACATCTTTCACCACCTGAGCAGTGAAGTGTGCTCCATTATCACTGGAAATTTTGTTTGGGATTCCCCATCTGGGAATAATATCTTTCAACAACATTTTTGTCACCCCAGCACTGTCTGCATGTTTGGTGGGCGTGGCTTCAGTTCCACTTCGAAAACATGTTTGTCATCACCAAAAAATAACGTTTACCTTCTGCTGGTGTCAATTCAATGTAATCCATCATTAAATGTGTGAATGGTCCCTCAGGAAATGGGATGCCCCACAGGTGCAGTTTTTACCCCTCTTGCAACATTATTACCCAGACATATATGACAGTTTTCACAATGTCTCTGCGCTACAGGAGAAAAACCCTTTGTGAAACAATTTTGTGCCATGGCTGTCAGCATTCCTCCTTTGGACACGTGGTCTAAGCCATGTGTCAACCTAGCAAAATGGGAATAAAAGTGTTTAGGGAAGCAGGGTTTTTGATTTGGACCCATTCAAATTTCTTCAGGAGTTTTGGTAGCTCCACACGATTTCCATAGAGCTATTTCTGTTGGAAGAGAAAATGTTTGCATGCTTATTAGTAACTCCTGTGGTGTTTCGGCTTCCTTTTCCTGGGAAATCTGTGTAAGAGAAACGTTTTTGTTAGTAGTCATGAGAGATGCTTCCGCATCCGTGCGTGCATTTCCTCTGGAGATCACGTCCTGTTCCTTGGTGTGTGCTTTGCATTTGCACACAGCTATTTGAGAAAGGAGTAAAATTTGTTATAGGAGAGAAACTGTCAGTAAAATCAGCAGTCAATGTAAATGGTTATAGATTGATTAGTAGCAAGTTGACAAGCTTGTGTTAGTGCATGCAATTCAGCCACCTTTGCAGAATTATGAGGTGGTAAGCATCCGGATTTCACTACTTCAAAGTCAGACACAACTGCCCACCCCATCCTATCTATGCCTCTGTCATCTCTGGAAGAGGAACCATCCACATAATATGTGAGGGTGCATTTAGGTATGGGTGTGTCAGCAAGGTCAGGCCTTGGTGTGCATACTTCCCGTAGGGCAGACAAACAACAATGTGGTGTACCTTCATCAGGTGTAGGTAACAATGTCGCCGGGTTTAGCACTGTACATCTTTCAACTGTGACATTAGACATCTGAAACAATGCACAGGAATAACGCAGCCATCTTGCTGCAGACAAGTGAGATGTGCGCTGTTCAAGCCCTGAGACATCCTGGTAGGCCCCTGGCCACCGCATCAAGGCGTCCTGAAAAATATGCAACTGGTCTCAACTTGTCACCATGTTCTTGTAACAAAACAGAGGTCATACAGACATTTCTTTCATCCACAGTTTGAATAAAAGGCTTTTTTGGATCTGGCAACCCCAAAGTGGGTGCCTGCTGTAATGTCTGTTTTAGTTCCACAAATGCCCTTTCAGCCTTCTCTGTCCATCCTACCTTCTCTGATGGTGCCAAAGGTTTCTCATAAATCAAAATCATGTCATGCAATGGTTGTTGCATCTCAGAATAATTAGCAAAAAAAAATCCTGCAATATGATGTCATGCCCAAAAATTACATTACTTGTTTCTTTGTGATGGGTTTTGGTATATTAGCTATTGCCTCTATTCTCTTTGGAGAGAGAGACTTACCCATTGGTTTATTTTCATATCCTAGAAAGGTTACTTTCTGGACTGAGCACTGGACTTTATTATGGTTTACCTTATGACCTTCCTTAGCTAGATGAGTAAGCAGCCGTATGGTGTTGTCTGTGCACGATTGCTGAGTCGGTGCTGGCACCAAGAGGTCATCCACGTACTGCAATAAAGCAACATCATCATCCAACACAAGTTTCTGTAATGAACAATGCAATGCAGAGTTTGTAAATAGTGCGGCTCTCGCTATACCCCTTAAATGTAAAATCAAACCAAAACTGGCTATCATAATGGACAGGAACTCTGAAAAATGCACTTGAAATATCCACTACACTGAAAACCACTGGCCATCAGCTGGTATCTGTGAGAGAATTGTGTAAGGGTTTGGCACGTGAGGTGCTCTTGCTTGTACCACAGCTTTTCCTGCTTGGAGATCTTGAACAAACCTCCACTCTGTGGGCTGACCTGCATCCCTGACCTTTTGTACAGGAAAAATGGGTGTTCTCACAGGTGAGTGTGGGCAGGGAATAATTATCCCAATAATGCCTTAAATACTGGCCTTATCCCCTCAAGCGCCTCCCTTTTCAGAGGATATTGGGGTTTACATGGTCTATAATCACTCTTTGGGGTGATAGTTACTGGTTCACACCCTTTAATCAAGCCCACATCATACTTGTCTTTAGCCCACAGGTAATCAGGTACATTGTCAAGAACCTCTTGCGGTAAATCAATGCTAGCACACGTCATGTGTACTGACAAACTGTTTTGTGAGTTGAAATCTGCAGAAACAGCTTTCTGTATTACAACTCTCTCTCTCTCAGCCATGAAAAAGCAGCATAATCTCTTCTGTGTGCTGATAACTGCTCTGAGAACTGTATGCTATCTGCCAATGGTTCCCAATCAACAGCCTCGCTGCAGGCCTTTGCAAATTCACCTGCATTTCTAACGGCTGACTAGTATTTTTTTGCAATGGAGATGTGGGGTACTGAATTGTCAAAATCAAAAATTTGTTCCTGCTTTCCTGTCAACTGAACGAGTGCCACACACCATGAGTCATTCCAGCATATATGGGTTAAAGTCAAAACCCTCTGTCTTTACAGAAAACCATCTCTCTTGCCACTCTCTTTCTGTTATGTCAACAACATGAGCTTGTGCAATGCATGTTTTCAGCTGGAATGACCTCGCTGGCTTGTGGCAATCTTATCTTCCCTTCAGCATGCAACTCTTCATTCAGAAAGGCCCATTCATACACATATACAGACAGAGACATACATATAGATGACATTCTGGGATCCCAACAAGAAATATTCAGGCCTTGGTTGTTACATAAGATGCTAGCATTAATTTTACACATCAAATCCCTCCCCATGAGGTTTACCGGACACGCGTCAGATAAAAGGAACATATGCATAAACTTGTTACCGTCATGCATACAACAGAGTGGAGCAGTAAATTCTTCCCTCACTATATGCCCCGTAGCACTCATAGATGAGTTAAACTGCCCACTCAAGGTGACAAATGGGAATTCATCTTTGCGTATGACAGAGTTGATTGCACAAGAGTCTACCATAAACAACAATGCCTGTCCCTCAAACATTATTTCTTCGAGAGGCAGTTTAGAGATGTTGCCTCTCGTTCAGCATCAAGCAAAGCAAGTTCTTCATTGCATAGAGCGTTTCTTTCCCTTTCACACACATCAGAAAAACAGAATTAGCAAGCAGATAATATGGCATTTGAACCGCAGAAAAAACAAGATTGGACTTACCCCCTTCCGTCCGATTCTCTCTTTCCCCCTCCTGGCTTCAGTCCCCTTTTTCTTTACACCCCGCAAAGTTTCCCGCGTCCGCCTGGGATTCTGGTTGCTCTTGAGAATTTAGGAAATGAAAACATTGGTTTTTCAAGTGTTCTTTCTGTCAACAAAACCAGCAAATCTTCTCTCTCTGATTTTCTTGCCACTGCTTTCGCTCTTTTTCTCTCTTTCTCTTTGTTGCCAGTTCTCCTGGAAACGTTGTCCTTGTGAAGGGAAACTGTGCTGATTATGTCGTTGCTGGCCCCATTCGCTTATCTTGACAAAAGCTGAAGATAGTTGTTGATTTGCCTTTCTCTGCTGCTTTCGTTTTTCTTCATGCAGGCGTTCAGCATGTAGAGAATGTGTAATGACCTCACTCAGCTTTCCTGATTCCCATCCGATGCAGGTTTGCTTCACCTTTGTTGAAATTACAGGTTGAAGTTCCCCGAGGAACATTTGCTTTAGGTAGGATTCCCAGGATGTTACCTCTCCTGTGTTGATGTTTTTATCTGGACTTCCTCCTCTTCCTCTTCCAAGATGCTGTTGAGGAGGATTGGTGGGTTTAGCCCAGGTGATAGTTCTTGTGCTGGCGGTGGCGGGGGTGCAGTTGGTATTTTTGGTAATGCTTCTTGTGCGGGTGGTTGTGGGAGTCTTCTTGGAGGGGGTTGGAGATCACCGTCTAGAAGAGGTACCTTTGTATAAGAGAAATGTACCCCAGGTGGGGTACGTGCAGGTGCATATGGAGGAGGAAAAAAAAAAGAAAGTTAGGTTCATCATGTAATGAATCTGATGTAGGAAAAACATTTGCTTAATGTTTTGCTCTGACTTAGTCTGAGTCAGTTCGTCCTTGGTTCTTATCTTACTCTGTGCTCTCATTTCTCTGCCATCCGCAATGATCTTTTCCCTTAATAAAATGAGTGCTTTTACACTCAGTGTTCCTTTAGGAGGAAAATCATACCTTTTCTCCCAGATTTTACGCTTTCCAACGCCCCCGTGCCCTTTGATTTGATCACTCGAGCATACACGCCATTTTCCAGATCCATTGACTTTGTACTCCCTTTCGAATTACCCTGACCCATGGTCACGAACGAAATAACGCTTACCGTATTATCTATTCAGATGCCACCACAACGGTTCTTTTCCAGATTCCGTCAGCTTTGACTTCAGAAATGGTTGAGACTCTCCCTTCCCTTAGGCCTGGGGTATGGAGCCCGAGACCTCTTGTCTCAGGGGTGATCAGTCAGTCTCTCCCAAACCTGGAGTCTACAGCTGTGGAATCCGCATCCTCGTCGCCATTATTGTCGTGGAATTTTAGCCGCATCAAATAATACTCACTAAGAGTCAAAGTCAAGGATCACACAGACACACTGTCGACAGAATTTTCTTTGTCTGAATTTTATATATTCTGCAGAATAGGCTCTCACCCCCATGGTGCAAGAAGTTTAAAAACCTAAGAGCCCCGATCACAAGGCTGAACACACATTTATAGTAGATGCTGAAACACGTATAATCATCAGTTACAACGTCATTTAGAGAAACAACCTTCAATTCGTCACTGATTAAGAAACAAACAGTTAAACATAAATCTAATGACATCATAAAACATATGTCTTGTTCTCAGTAAACTCTACCGTTTACTGGGTTTCTAGCTAAATGATTCATTCGTTATCTTATCATATAGGACTGCACATGATGTTTAAGTCCTTGGACATTTGTACTTGCTGAAAAGACAGAAAGAGCATAATTCTGTACGTAAGCAGAAAAACATGATTCTCATGTGAAACACACTCAATGAACTTTGTAATTAAAAAATGAAAAATAGGATGAAAAATAAAGTATAATAATATGAAAAGAAAGCATAATAAAATCCTCCACTACAGTATATATAACTGATTTGAGATCAGCACAAAAGAAGCTACAGTATCAAGAAGATATACCATAGTGCAAAAACATTGACAAGTGAGTTAAAGTGATGAGATACTGTATGGATGTGTGACCCTGCACATCTTAGAACGGATGTGTTTAAAACAACACATTAGTGTTGATTCTGGGACAACACACTAAATGCCTTGTCCCAGAATCCACCCATCTCTGTGTTATTATTCAAACAACACATTTTGTGTTACTTTTAACACAAAATCAACACAAAATGACACATAATGTGTTAAAAACATAATGTGTTAAAAGCTTAACACAAAAAGATGTGTAAAAAATTAATACATCCTTTCTAAGAGTGCAGGGTCATTGTCTGTTTTCCATAGCAGTGGCGTTTTCTGCGGTCATGTGAATTTGGTTTGAGATGAGCATTTGGCCTTGTGACCCTGTGGTTTGATTGAAAACTGCAGTTGGGGAAACAGTCATGATCTAAGGATGAAACCACAAGAATGAGGGAGGCAAGGATGAGTAGAGTGGAAAAGTCGGATAAAGTAGTGGATGTGGGATTGGAGGGGGGTAAAAAATGAGATCAGTGGGATGGCAAACAAGTGTTTTTTTATAAAGACAGAGATTATGAAGGAAATGACAATCGTATAGAGGGAAATGAGTGTAGAACTCAACCTGGACCCCAGCATGAACTTACAGTGGAAGTCAGAGGGTGCACTGTTCTCTGGTACATTGACCTCTCGGTGACCTTTTGCCTCAATACTCTTTGCATCTTCATTCCATTCTCCCAAATATGGACATTTGATGCTTAGCAGAACATGTTGTGAGATGTGACAGCTTGCAGATCGGATGCGTCCTTGAACAGACTGAGAAAATGTGACATTATAAATCCAAAACATTAACAGTGGCAGACAGTTAGGCTGAAAATGTGTTTGTCGGACAGTAGATAGTTTTCTATGCTGTATGTAGCTGTTGAATTACAGGACAATATTGACTGAGAACACAACAGACACTTGCTTGGATTTATTTGCTTATTATAATAAACTCCAGTCATTGTTAAACAAACTGTATTGCTACTAATGATAACACCAAACATCAAAAATCAATATTAATTCTTGATTGTATCAAAAGATGTTGATATATATAACAAACCTTCTTGATCTTGTTTAAACTTGTGTTCTTGTGGACTTGTGACACGTCACTGCCCAAATACTTTTCCAATTCCAAGTTCACATCAAGCCTCGTACACATTTAATACCCGGATGTGTTCTAGCTCCGCCCCTTTTATTGTACATGCATTAGGTGGTGACTTGTGTGGACCTATTACAGCCAGGTTTCCCCGAAAGCATTTCGCATAATGGAACTAGCATATTCAAAATGTTACTACTTAGTGTCATAAAATTATGTTCTAAAAGTTGTTTAGGCGAGAATATAGATGTTTAAATGCATTGGTGTCAGAAGCAAAAAAAAAATTATGTGGGTCCAACACATTTACTGGAGTAGATGCCACTATTCTGGTGCTTTTTAATTAAACAACTTTTATAGCCTAAGAGGTTTGTTTACCGTGTTGTGTCGTAGGAGCGCAGAAGGCGAAAGTAGTGAAAACACGAAGTGGAGTTTAATTATATGTATTCCAAATGAGCCAAGTGGAATGGATTGGAAGAAGCCACAGCGTAGAAGTCAAGGCTGCAGCTTAAATGCAGAACCAAGTTAAATTTATTAGGGCATTTATCTAGTGGAATAGATTTAATTGATGGCTCTCTGGCAAGTAAACAGACATATGTGCTAAATTAGAGTAAAAGTGAGTGGGTCCAATATTATTAGTCTTAAAAAGTAGTGAAAACACGAAATGGAGTTTAATTACATGGACCCCAAAGGTGTTTCTCAATGTCAAGTAAGGATCCTCGTAAGCCAGAATTTCACGGATGCTACGTTAATCGGCATCCGTCGAAGGACTGTTCCAATGTCAAGGATCCTTGGAATTTCAACGCAGGACTTTGTTCGAAAAATATCCCATATACAGGAAAGGATGCATATGTGTATCCTTTGCACTCTTCGTGATCTCAAATCACCCACAATCATATGCGTGCAGCGCCAAAAGAACACTTTTCCGCTGATGTAATGACACGCACCTGTTCTATTTACGTGTTCTCCAAAAGCTAAAGAGGAGCCTCGCCTACCCTCTGAAGGAAGTGACTTGGAAAGACAAGTCCTGCCAAGGAAGTATCCTTGACATTGAGAAACACTCCAAATGGAGCCAAGTGGAATGGATTTGAAGAAGCCACAGGAAGTCACGGCTGCAGCTAAAACACGGAACCAAGTTAAATTTATTAGAGCATTCATCTAGTGGAATAGATTTGACTGATGGCTCTCTGACAGTAAACAGACATATGTGCTAAATTAGAGAAAAAGTGAGTGGGTCCAATATTATTGGTCTTAAAAAGTCCAACAACCATGTTTAAATGTTAAATCTTCAGTCAGTTAAAATAGCATCTATTAAAAACCAGAGAACAGGGTATGATGACAATAAGTACATTTTTGTACCTATGGGTATACAACACATTGACATTCTGTACATTTTTGGGTACAATATTATACCCTGAGGACCTATTGTGTACCTTTAAGGACCGACAATATTGTGTACCAGTTAAATGTAAGGGGTACAAAACATTTAACTGTACCTTTAAGGGTACACAATAGGTCTTTAAGGTAAAGTAAAATTGACCCAAAAAGGTACAACATTGTATTGTGTTTTGTAGGTGCCACTCTAGTGACAGAAAAGGTTAAGGTTTCATACTTTTTTCTGATAGTGTAAAAGGTCAGTTAACCAACAAGAAAATAATAGCACATCTCAGTTCTCACAAAGATGCATTCTTTGTCCTCACATCCTTCGAAGTTCGATCTTTAGGGTTGCCTGGGACCAAGGTCGCCAAGGTTGTCTCCAAGTCTTGCGTTCTTGAAACTGAGAAACAGCCAAAGTGTCAACAGTACATATGTCTTCAATCATCTAAATAAATATTGGGAGTGTGCATAACTGCTAGTTTTGATTATGTGTCCTTCCTAGGAAACTTCACCCCTGCTGTATTGTAAGGAGAAATTGTTTTAGTTAGTTGAAATGACAGTAAATTAATTGCAGACATTTGTGTAGAAAGTCACTTTGCACTGGCCAAGTGCATGTCTGGCATCATTTTAATACATGTTAAAAAACCCTTCAGCTAATACACAAAGTTGACAACATAAACTAAATTAACAAACCCATACAACACAGGGACATTTTGTTGAAGGACAGTCTCAGCTAAATATGATGATGTTAAACAGCCAGTTTCGCCTTTCACAACAATTCTTAGCATACCCAGGTCATCAGAGCACACACTTTTATAACTGTAAACCACTAAGATTCTTGTAGCTCAGTTGGTTGCACATTTTTATACTGGTGATAAAATGTATACCTTGAATGCATTGTAAGTCACTAGATAAAGCATCTGCCAAATGTGTTAATGCATATGATTCATATGGCTTGTGCTGCATTTTTAAAAAGTCAATTTTTCAGATAAAACCAAAAGTAACATTGTTCCTGAATTAAACAATACTCCACATTTGACCAATGCACCATAAGTCTGTATAAGTCACACATCTGTTCTAATGTTATGATTTGCATTTGTTGGTGTACCAGATCTTAATTTTAATTATTTTATTTTAATTTGCATTTCTTTGCATTATCAACCATAAAAATGAGATTATGAAATGTCTAGGCTCCACTGGCTTATAATAAACGTCCTCTGCCAGCTGCTTAGAGACATGATTGTTAAGTGTATGCACCAACACTCGAGGGACTCGGAAGGTCAGTCTTCATTAAACTCTGGAATTATAATCTTCATCTCACAGGTGTAGCAGGTCAATTAATTTTCAAAACCAAGTCTCTCAGTGGTTTTCAATCTGAGGTAGGCAAATTAAATTTATTCAAAACTTATTTACATTTCTATAAGAATCTTTGTAAAAAGCTTTTGGGCTGAGTATCTGCCTTGGCAAGTTCTGATTTAAAGGCATTACTTCCTTAGGTAACTATCTAGTGTACCTTTGTAAAAGTGGGCTCCACTTACTAGCATGTAGATTGTACAAAATGACTTGTTTCAAGTCAAATGTGTGTCACTTCACAGCATGCACACATTTCTTTTTAAAAAAAGTGAGTCTTTCATTTGAAAATTTTATTATTGTGATCTAACCAGTGTGATATAAAGGTCTTATTTGTACAAAGTTACAGGTTTTGCATGGATTGTTATATATACCATGTAAAGCATAATGTTGTACAATCAATACTTTGTCTAACTTCATCTAACTATAACCTCATAATGGATGAAGGCTCTGCTCTGTGGCCACACATTTTCATTTACCAGGGTTATTTTTCCAGTTCCCTAAGTTGCACTTATATTTGCACTTAAATGTTACATTTGTACATTTTTAGTAGAGAATAATTAAGGTCACCATCTTTCTGTGTTTTTAAAGCTTTGATTGTGTTTACAGTGCACAATGTTACATGTGTTCATGTCTCACGTGTAATAAAACGTGGTATTTTTCCACGCAATTTACTTTTTTACACAATTATAAAGAACGCATAACTGCAGTGGTAATTTTGTGCACTGACAAAGATGTTTAAAGATGTTTAATATATTAATTTTGTGTTTTTCTTCAGCCTTGTCAAACACAAGGGACTGTAATGTCTGAGGTAAGAGGATTTATGCTAAAGAACAAGAATTAGAGCAGAAATTAAAATCTTAAAAAAAAAAACATAAGAGGTGGTCTCAAGTTGTTAATTTCCAACCACAAATTCAATAATGCTTAATATCAACATACTGTATATTCAGTTTTGCAACCCAAATGCTGCCGTCACATATTTTGTTTATAACATCCCTTAAAATTAATACAAATATTAGCATTCTACAGCTTAATTTTGTGACTTGAAAAACAGTCAATTGTTGTGTATATAGTGAAGTTTGTTTAACTGTGTGTTTACAACAATATGATTCTACTAAGGAGTTATGTGTCAGGAATTAATGGAGATGAACCCAAGCACAGACGTGTATGCAACAAAGAAACTTTAAAAAAACAAAATGGGGCAAACAAGGCTATAAACTAATGATAGAATAAACACAAGACTGATACAAAAACTAGACTAAACTTCACAAATCAACAAATAAAACTAAACTTGACTTGACTTGATTTGACAATCAGCCCTGCTAAAAAACAGCATACCAGCAAGACCAGCATATGTTGTGTTTTGGTGCTGGTATGCTGGTGACCACCAGCTAAACCAGCAGACCAGCATAATTCCCATGCTGGCCCATGCTGTTTTTTCAGCAGGGAGAACAAAGAACTTTATGCAGGTTTGTTAAAACATGAGAGTGAGTAAATGACAACAGAATTTTTATTTTTGGGTGAGCTATCACTTTAAATAGTTGGCAACTAACCATCAGAAGAAAAATGCCACAGCTTGACTCCTCTGAATGGAGCATCAAATTGATGGAACCCAAAGTCTAACATAAGGTTTCATCTCCAAAGAGGATTTGTCTTTACAAAATAATCAAATCAATTTTTTTGTAAAGTGCTTTTTTGTCGTAATGTAGAAGGAATCAGGTTCATGTCAAAATACTAGAGATGGTTTTTTTATGGTTTTTGCCTGGAATGTGTCCATATGTCAAGCACACATCATATGCTCCACTGTACTGTATATTGGATCTAATCTGCACTTAATGCAGATTGCTGACGATTCTGAAATTTCAAATACGGTACATGCTATTTCATTGTTTATAAAACATACCTGAGTAAATGGTTATTTCTATAGTATGGCAATTTGTATCCCCTCCGCTATATGTTTAAAGGTCATGGACCACATCTCGGAGCCTCTGGAATCAACATTCCCTCAAAGTTTCCCAGTATATCTTAAGAGGCCATTCATGACCATTTTCCAACTAGGAACGTTGTACTTAGGATAATTTTGATAGCCCACGAAAGCAGCATTTGTGTAAATAGCTTCTGCAAACAAGGACACACCATTTTAGTAAAGGACTGATTGTACATTAATCTAAGATGTCTACTCTGTACAAACAACATTACCCGACTATAACATCAATTGAGTGGGGATTGCAAAAACAGCTTTCTGCTCTTTTAGTCCCAGTCACTAGAAATATACCTCCCATCTGAGATCTGCAACTCTAAAACAGGGCCTATTAGTTCTTCTGCCTAAAGACCAGTAAAGCCTAAAATCAAACTGTACAATGTTTAATAGTGCTGTACAATTGTTGCTTGTCAGATTGTTCAAACATGATGCCAGCTATAAACCCTGTCATGCTGTGGGATCTCAGCTGTCAATGTCATACTGTATAACAGTCAAGACTCGTTAAAAACAGACACACTGCATGTGTCTTAAAGGGCAGCTCAACTAGGGCTGTGACGGTCATTATATAACCGTGAGACCGACGGTTATAGTTGAACACCGTCATTAGAACTCTATAACCGGCAAAACCGTGTTATTAACATATATAAAAAACATTTGTATCATAAAGAATGTTTAAATAGTTATTAAAAACAGTTGTTAACAGTCTGTGTTATACGCCCCACCATGTTCTCACGCAGTGAAAAATACAGAGCGGGGCAGACACTGACAACGCGCTGACATACAGGACAGACCAGGTTACTTTTCAGTTACTTTTGAGGTTTAACATATTAAACAAAGTCTCACCTTTCAAATCATCTCTTCCTTCTAGTTAATTTATAGCATCAAATAAACATGAATGACCATAAGAAGGATGTTGTTTTAACCGCGGAAAGGCGTCAGTACACTCCGCTTTTCAAGTTCAAATCCTCCCATGCTAATCTACTAACTCTCCTGAAAGCACATTCACTGCTTGTCTTGCTGTTAATTTTAAATAAACGTAGAGTAAGTAGCTAATCAGTGTCTTGTTTATTCAAACGCCGGTTTACTTCGCAAGTGTGAGCACAGAACAGCGCGTACTGTATGTGGAGAGCGTTTGCCGCGCGTGGCCATTGTCGGCTGCGTTTGCAGCGCATACTTTGCAGTTTAACAACAGTATAAAAATCTCAAGTTCATATTACTTTACTTTATATGCATTTATGAGCAAAACCTCTTCAAGACGCTTTTTAATCCACATTCCGGTCCATGTAATGACAGATATAGACACAATTAAATCTATTTTTCTGAAGATTATCAAAATAGATGAGAGAGGATTCATTTATGCTGAGCAGAGAGTGACAGCGCAGTCTTCTGTTAACAGTGTGTGTTTTTTTTTTATATTTCATTGCTCTCTGTTAAATTGCTTAAAGTCATTACTGTTTAAAACACACTTGGCATCACATTCATGATTTTATGGTAAAATGACACTTTCGCGTCAATCCACAAGCATTTAAATGAGCAAAACGCCCCCCACAGACGGTTATGTTATGAACCGTCACATTTGACTCATGTCATAACCGTCATCACCAATTCTGAAACCGGCACACCCCTAAGCTCAACTATGAAGACTTGAATGCTTTAATACATTATATTTGCTGTCTACTGCTAAAATCCATGTATGTAAACATACAATATTTTTATTACTTCCAAAAATATCAACATGTAATACTCAATTAAGGTTAAGGAGGCTGGCATTATGTTTTGGACATATTTTAGTGCATTCTGGGTCGATGAGGTGTAAAGTTTGTCGCAAAATATTACTTCAGTTACTATAATAAATACTATGGTATCTACTATAGTCTTTTATGTGAGAATATTTTACTCTCAACTACCACATTTCTACCACAGATCGTCTTTATTTTGATCATCTTTCATTTTATAGAAGCACGCGCATTTTCACGGTTATGCTTCTGGATGAAACTTAACTTTCGGTCTCTGTTTCTTAAATGGTCTGGCTAGTGGCTAAACTGAACTCTATAAGCTTGTCGAAAATAACAAAGACGAGGGGAGATGGCGATCATGGATCACTGCTATGTGAAGGGAGGTTTGGCAGCCGATCTGTAAAGGGGACATTTCACAAGACTTTTTAAAAATGCCAAATAAATCTTTGGTGTCATCAGAGTATGTATGTGAAGGTCTAGCTAAAAATACCATATAGATTATTTATTATAGCATGCTAAAATTGCCACTTTGTAGGTGTGAGCAAAAAATTTAAATGAGCTGATCTTTGAACTTAATGGCAGTGCAGTGTTTGGATAATGCAAATTAAGGGGCAGTATTATCCTCTTCTGACATCACAAGGGGAGCAAAATTTCAATAATGCTATTTTTCACATGCTTGCAAAGAATGGTTACCAAGACTAAGTTACTGAGTTGATCTTTTTCACATTTGGTTAGAAGCACTGGGTCACTCAATTATAGCACTTAAACATGAAAAAGTCAGATTTTTATGATATGTCCCCTTTAACATTGTATACATTAATTTTACACAGTAAAATGTAGTTTTTAAAATGCTTAAGCTATGATTTAAACTATCTACTTGTTATTTATTTTGCTCGTTAACAGAAATAAACTACTCTTAAAGGTTGTTCTTTGCAGAAGTTTACCGGAAGTTACGTTTGTTTCACGAAAGCTGTTTGTTTATGTTGTTACTGTTGAAACACTTAATTAAAAGGGGGTTAACAGAAGACATTGATGTTCTTGTATTTTAATGGCATGGAGGAGTCAAGAGCCCATACAGTCACCTATGTCTGTGTGCATTTATAACTTTCATCTTCTGTTTCACATCAGTTTACAATCTACTGATTAAAGGCTTGTTCAGCATATTACATCGCCGTAGCTTTAATAGAACCTGTTTTAATTGCAACCTTTCACCCGTTGTGATGTAAACAAAATGGTGGCCACAAAGTGAATTTAATTTAGTTCATTAAAACTGTGACATTTCCCACAGCATAGCCAATCCCAGCATCAATATGCCATACATGTGTTTGGGATATCGTTTAAAAGTTCTTGCATGGGCAGAATTTTATTGGAAGAAAAATGTTATCACATTGGTTATGAATCGCTGTCTGTATGTCGTGTTAAACTAACTAGCACAAATAGCACAAAAAAAATACAGATTTTGGCCTATCCAAGGAATCTTTAAAAATTGACATAATTTACAATTTGATGACCAAATTGTAGGTAAAATGATACAGTGTTGTACAGCTGAAATTTAGGATTTGGACGAGAAAGTAAAAAAAATTAATATGACTATAGCAAATAGGCTGATTTAATGTAGATTCATGCAGTCATCTCTGTTGGTTACTGTTTTGACATTTCATCAAGACACCAGGTAACAGTTTCTTTAAGTGGACTGCCTGATAGCAAATTAGAGAGAAGACCTGAATAAAATATCTAAAGGTAATTGGATATTTCTCAGTGACTTGATTAACATCATCAGCTTCCTGAGAACAAGCAGGATTTCTGAGCAGTGAAGAGTGGATTGGCATTTAGATGAGATGTTTATAAACAACTCGCTCACTCATGAAATTAGACATGCTTTTGTCATGAATATAAATGAAGGGGATGTGTCTTATTCAAACAACATTTTTAATCCCAAACACAGGGCCAATAAAATTAAACTGTGATTTTTAGAGACATGCACTTAGGAAAAATATAACTTGCCTTAAATAAAAAGTTTGTTTTAGCTTAGTTTTGTTGCATTTTTAATGGCTGTGATTCTCAAACATAGCACAACTCTTTTTTTTGCGATTTTGGCTTTAATTTTTATTACAGCATGTGGAGAGAATTTCATAGATGAGATGATTCAGGCAGCAATACACAAAATTACTAATAACATGATATACCACAAGATCAATATATTTTTCTTTAAACTCTTACTTTTATTTAATCTTTAATATAGCACCTCCTTGCTGTGAATGACTGTTTCAAACCAGGTGAATAATTCTGGGCTGGATGACTATACAAAAAAGGGTTTAATTAAAGGGGACAGAGAATGAAAAAACATTTTTACCTTGTCTTTGTTGAATAATGGTAGTCTACCCGCATTCACAAACATACAAAAAGTGCTAGACATGCTAAACATCTCAGTCTCATAGAAATTCCTCTTTTAGAAATGTCAGCCAGAAAACGTCCCAATCTGAAAAACTGATGCTTATGACATCACAGGCATCTCACTGCCCCTCCACTTTAAAGTAATTGGCTAAATTTTTTGAGTGGCAGCAAAGTCAGCCAATCAGTAATGAGATTGCAAGTTAAGCCAGTAGGGGGAGCCAAATAGGTGCAAAACCACTTGTTTAAAAAAAACCACCCTAATAGAGCTATCTGAGAGAGGTTTTTAGGAAGCTTCTAAGGCATTATAGACCCAAACAAAAAAATGTTGTCTACATGTCACATCACAGAACAAGGATAAATACCCTGTTCAATCATTCTATGTCACCTGTAATCATTTGAGAATGCCTAAATCTACTTGTTTTGTTCTCGGCTGAAAACTTGCAGTTGGTTTAAATTTGTCTTCATTTGAGGGTTCCCCTTGTGCAGTGTTTCTCAAACTTTTCTGCCATTCAACACTTTGGAGGTGGGGAAGGGTTCTGAGCTATACCTGTCCCCAATCGCCCCAACAAAATGGTAATCAACTATAAGTTTAACTGTTGAAATTTATTTATATCACATTTTAAAGCATAAAACACTTTAAAAACAGAAAATAAACATGCAAATGTATTATACTTTGCATTAAATAAGAGTTCGTTCATAATTAAATAATAATAATGCGAATGTGTTTTAATTTAGTTTTTTCTTTTTGGTTGATTACAGTAGGTCCACTGTCTGTCTTTGTTTACAGCCTCTCCACATTAAAGTTTTGGTTTGGCTTCAATTAACATTAATTCATTCTTGAAGGCTATGCCTACAATATTTCTGTGTGCCATTTTCTGTCTGATGTTGTTTTAGGTTAGGCTTATATTTAAATGTGTTGTTTAAGTGTATAATCAATAAATGAAGTAATAGAGATGGTCACAAAAAGGGACAAAACTTTCTCCTGTTTGTCACGCCCCACTTGTAATGGTCTTATTCCCCACCAGTGGGGCCCGCCCCACACTTTGAGAAACGATGCCCTAGTGCAGTGGTTTTCAAACTGGGGGCCGGGGCCCCCAGGGGGGCCGCGATATGGTGCCAGGGGGGCCCCAGTTTTATGACATTTTATGAAATACATTAATTTATCATAAATTCTGTGTAATTAAACCTAAAAAAATAAGGCTACTAACCAAAAGCATGACTTTTTTGTATAATTTAATGTTTTTTTTTTTTGAATAGTTTTTTGTCAAAAAATTTCTGTCGGGGGCCGCGAAGGAATGCACCGTACACAAGGGGGGCCACACGCTGAAAAAGTTTGGGAACCACTGCCCTAGTGTGTTCTTAACCAAATTAAGCGAGAGAGAGAGAGAGAGAGAGAGAGAGAGAGAGTGAGAGAGACCTGAACACTGAACAAAATATTAATTTGAATTAATATTAGAACAAAATACAACCAACAGAAAATGTAAAACTTAATCAAAATGTACAACTAAAAAACTTAAAAACAACTGGACCTCTGGACCAGTGTTGTCTACATCTTGCAAAATGGTCTACGGGGGGAATAGATTCGCTATAACAGATGCGTGTTGTGCAAGCAGGGAGACCACATTGGGGAGTCTGTGTCTGCCAGCTTTCCATTACTATCTTTTATTAATCTGTCTGTCTATCTGTCTGTCCTTCCAACCAAATAATTCACCCACCAGATACAGATAGGCAGGTAAATGTATTTGTTCAGACCACCTTTATTTAACACCTAAATCCATTTGGTCTGTTTCTGCATTGAACCTAGCTGTTTAATCTCTGATTCTGGGTTACAAACAGACCATTGAACAAATGTGAATATGTGACAGTGTTGGTCAAATCCCATTTGTTATGGGGAATTAAATTTTGATTTCCCAGTGGGAAGCTCTCTTTGAAGAGGTGGGCTGTTGGCACTCATAGCAACAGAGATAATCAGACAGAAAGACAGACAGTGAGAGAGAGATTAGCTCTGAGACATGTTACTTAAAACTAGAGAATGATACTGCTACAACACACCAAAACTAGTTTTAAAAAGTAAAAAAATCGTATTTTGTATTAACACTGCTATGATTTCCAAAAACAACTTTTTGGACTGTATCCGTGTGGCCATAACTGATATAGCAACTGAAATTAGACACTGCAGCATTAAACAGCAATGATGCATATATAAACTCTGACTCATTTTCCTGTCTTGGTCATATTCAGCAATTATCTGGAAATGTTGCTAAACATCTATTGCAAAAACCAGGGATTGACCTCTGACAGTGTGCAGACATAACGAAATAATGCAAGAGATTACGTCATACATCAAATCAAGTGGACAATGAGCCAGAAAAACAAATCCATGTTTACTAAGATCATTTTTGGCATTATGTGAAAATTGTCCAAATGTGCAGATATCCAGACATTGCGGTGCCTTTCCAGCACTTCCTTCAAGATAAGCAATATGACAGCTGTGTGTGTGTGTGCAAACATGCTGCAAATGAAAAAACTGTACCTCAGTCATAACTCATGTTACTCACAATAAGGCTAGTGCCCACAGAATTCAAATATCCATCATTCACAAAGACTTCTGTTCTCTTATATTATATTTTTTAAAATATATTTTGCTAATTTTAATTTTCAGTTTAAATCCGCTTATCAGGCCATTCAGAAATACTGCTTTGTTGGCAGAATCCTTTAAACACCACGGCGATTTTTTTAGTCCTCTAAGTGCACGGAAGAAGAATCAAATGAACGACGCCGCACACACGTCACAGCTATTTTTAAGATGAAGTTTTGTACTATTACAAAATGACTCCCACATGAGTAAAATCTATTTTATTGTACTTTAAAATTAGTGTTTATACAATATCATCTTTTATTTTCATGTAGGAGGACAAACCTCAAGCCTCTTCTCAGTTAATGCATCTAAATAGTTTCTGTTGAGAAACTGGATGCTGTCTTATGTTTGTGGTCTGGCAAACTGCATGCCCACTGAGTGCTAAAAAACAGATAATTTAATTTGTACAAAATCAATAACAATTAAACTGTATAATGACTTCGATTTAGACAGCATGTGCTTCTTTGTATTCCTCCTCATTTATGTTGGCATCTCTGCTGTACTGAATGCATCTTGTTTTATCTTTTCAGACTTTCCCACAGGAAAATGATCTGTCGTCTGCCAGAAGTTTAGACCGCATGAGGACAACTAGCTTCTCCTTTTTTTCCCGTTGCAGTGCGTTAAACCTACAGATACTGTATCATCAATCTAAAAGCTTTGCCACGATCCTTTGTGAGTCCATCAAAGGGAAGATAAGAGTGGAGAGATTTTTTATACCTTCCTGTATTATTTACAAAAATAACAAGAGTGCATACCTGTAAGTTTCTTTAATGTGCTGCAACCGACTACATCCTGTTATATGAATTAACCAAAGAATATAAACAAGACAGTCAATATAGTGTAAACATGAAAGATAAGACTCAGCATTGACAAAGCCCAGAATTGTTCATTCAACACAGATGTGAGGCATTTACTAGACAAGATATTCAAAATGTTTAATGCTTTTCACAATACATTAAATCTGTTCCCAGCTTAGTTGGTTGGGAATCGAATTAGAAACACAAAGGTCATTCAGAATACCTTGAATGCACTGTAAATCACTAAAAACGTTATACATGTGGACATGTACTGTAGATAGCTAATTTAAATACAAGATACAAAAACATGATTACTTTCTACCAATATTACTTTAAATGATTTTTAACAGAAAGGTTAGAGCTAGACAAATCACAACCAATTTTACTCTCTAATTACAGTCTATTCAGTCTTTTCCATTCAGTTTCATTATGAATCAGTTGAATAGTAAAAGGTATATTCATAATCACACGAGGCTCGTGGGAGCATAGCGCATCAATCCTACCCAGATCCCCTGCTACGAGAGAGCGAGAGAGAGAGAGAGAGAGAGAGAGAGAGAGAGAGAGAGAGAGAGAGAGAGAGAGAGAGAGAGAGAGAGAGAGGAGAGAGAGAGAGAGAGAGAGAGAGAGAGAGAGAGAGAGAGAGAGAGAGAGAGAGAGAGAGAGAGAGAGAGAGAGAGAGAGAGAGAGAGAGTGTGTTGTGACAGAGACAAAACGGCTTTGGTCAGGCAGTCGCAAGGAAAGTTGGGCGCAAATTTGAATGTGGAATATTGAAATATTCAAGTTGTCAGGGTAAGTTTTACACGCAACTGATATGTCATATTTATATATTTTTGTGAGTCGTTTTCTATATATTTTTATTTCTATATATTTTTGTGTCGGAATTTCTTTGTTAAAGATTATGGTGAAGCGCTTTATAGATTAAAAAAGCAGCGCTGATATTTATGAAACGCTGTTTTTGACGTTGATTTTTGACGCGTTTCATCCAGATCTTTGAAACTCGTTAACTGAGAGAGTCACTCTTCATAAATCGCTGTCCTTATCAGGATCTTCACAAGCACAATGTTTCATTCAGATCGATGGAGATGCTTACACTGCTGTGAAGGAAGAATTGGCTGTCTACGGACCTCGGGCAAGTTCAGTTGCATGACACCGGCTGTATTTTCAAGTATTACCCAAAAATTTACCGTGGTAACCACAGTCATCACCAAAATACTATAGTAACAGTTATTCTTACTGAAGTAAATTGTCATTCTCACATCCTATAATTGCTAGAACTTCATTGCTAGATTATGACTTAAAGTCCCCATGAAATCAAAAAGAGTATTTTTTAGTATGAATAAGGGGGCTTTCACACTGGTAGTTTAGTGCGAAACAGGGCACAGTTCGCATGAAAAATTTGTAATGTGAAAGCTGTCATGCATGGCCGGAAGTGTACCGTGGTACTGAGCCTGAGACTACCTGAAGGAGGTGGTCTGAGTTGGTTGCAATCGAACTGTGGGGCTGTTTGCGTGAATGTGAAAGCACCTTGGACTGGAGGGCCACTCGTCCAGGAAACAAAGTAACCTGTGCATGCATTTTAGACAATGACGTTGATCATTAGTTTCCACAATACACGATTACCATGACAACTGAAGAATTGCGCATTCTAAAGCACATATGTGCAATTGTCGCTCTATCTGTTGTGCATGATAACACCAACATATAAAAAAAAAAAAAAAAACATGCTGAGTGCATTGCTGATGACGTGAGATTACACAAGTGAACCGGGGTTCGATAGAAACCAGACCAACGCTGCGGGTCATTCGCACTCGGACCGCAGCAAATGAGTACAGTATAAAAACGCTCTAATGCCGCTTTTCCATACATAGTACGCCCCGGTTTAGGTCGGGTCAGGTTGGATCAGCTCACCTCACTTTTGCTTGGTTATCTTTTCTCTCGAGTTAATAACACATCGGAGTGGGAGGGATTATAGGCGTGTCGTTATATTTGCGCTGCCTACTGCCGTGACATTTTGCAAGTGAGAGCATTGTTGGGATGCTATACATCCCCAAACATTCATTTATTTCTCAGTCCGCCACCAAATTAAAATTGACCATCCGAAATAGATGTTTGCACATTGCGTTTATCACTACCTCTGTCTCACATGAAAGTTTCTGTACGTCAGTCAAAGCGCTCCGCTGAGCCTCATTTAAGTTGCATTTAAGCATATATGCGGACGTGCATGTCGCGAATGTGCCGCCACAAACTGTAAGTCTGGAAAAAACTGGTATGGTGTTCCTGATTCTCAACCTGTGGATGTTTTCATCGCTAAAAGGGAGTTGGGAACTTATAGCAAAGCACAGATGACAACAGGTTTACTCGGAGCTGACTCGAAGGTAAAGCTAATCTTTTACATTATAGCGATGGCGCTGGTAGTGACGATTTTTTCAGACCAATCAGTGATTTACAGTGTTTTCACGTCACGTTTTGGTATCAGCTCGGGTGGCTTGAAACCCCAACCGAGGTGGTACTAAAAAAAGTATTGGGTACTAGTACTGCACCCAGTGGAAAAGTCCCCAAAAGTAAGCTGACCATGGGGTGTAAAGGAAAATGGCCATAAGTCAGCCTTACAAAATTTGCATTTAAAAGATTCATGAAAAACTTACTGCTACATCCAAAATGCCTACTTTCAAACTGTATAGTAGGGGAAAAGCAGAAGGCGAGGCGAGTAGTATATCCAAATTCATAGTATTTGAAAACAGTAGGCGAAAAGTTCAAATGTTAATACATGTACATAAGAAAAACAGTTGTTCCTTGTGGTTAAATTGTGCATGTTTAACTTATTCCAAGTTAACAACTCTCTTGTTGTATGAATTTTATTAATACTACTCAAATTCATACAATTCATATGCTTTTTAAATTATAATGTGACTGTGAATTGAAATGAAGACTCCATGATATTGGCTATTTGAAACAGAGGAGGGGCTACTCAGTACAGTATGTCCCAGTCTAACTTCCTGTTTTAGTGGAAATTACATCAACCATCAACCTAAGTGCACATTTCAAGGAACTTTAGTGGGTATTTAGAAAATTCTGGGTTATTTTCAACCCATTGTTGGGTTTAAAAGGGATATAATTTAACCTAAGCTGTGTTGTTTCAACCCCAAATCTAGCCATCTAAATAGACTTGGAAGATATGAAAGTGTTGCTGTTGTTAGTGGAAATGACTGTGGCGTGCTTTCGTGTTTATCGTGGCTACTGCACTCTGGAGTGTCTACACGGCTGTGATGTATTAGTAATTGTTGGCACAGGACGTGTATTTGGAATGGTTGGAGAGTCATTTCCTTAGAAAGACATTCAGTACTCTAAGATCTTAACAGCTGCAGAATAAATAACTCTTTGATGAGTCAACATGACATCCATACCAACAACCTTTCCATACCAACAACAAGTGCTCTGACCCTCTGTCTGCCTATACACATAGACTGAGGCCATGCATACATACAGTACAATCCATGCCACAAATTCTGCACAGGACCCCAAGAGTATAAACTTCAATGTGACAAACTGATTCACACCGTGTAAAACATTAATAGTACAGAAGATCTGTTTTCTGTAAAATTAATCATATTTAGCAACTGATTTAAAGCTTATGTTTCTGTTCCACTTGTTACCCTTGGCCTAAAATTGCATTGGTGTTGAATGACAAAACGTTAATGACTTTTGTTATTTTTCATCATTATTCTGTCCATACTATTCCTTAAAGCAGAGGTTCTCAGCTCTGGCCCTCGAGATCCTCTTTCCTGAAGAGTTTAGCTCCAGCCCTGATCAAACACACCTGAGCAAGCTAATCAATGTCTTCAGGAATACCAGAAAATTGCTGGCAGGTGAGTTTGATCAGGGCTGGAGCTAAACTCTGCAGGAAAGTGGATCTCGAGGGCCAGAGTTGAGAACCTTTGCCTTGAGGTATGTCAGAAAAGACCCTTTTATTATTTTTTTTGTATGGAGTTCCTGTTGCTGTCAGCAGTGTTGGAAGTCAGCACTGAGTGTCAGCAGGGTTTCTCACACAGACCTCAGACTAGGGCTTAGGGCTTTTATTGACATTTCTTGTCTTTATTTCTTGTGAGTGTCACAAAGCTTGGCCTGACAAGTAGACAGGTAGACCCTTTGGCTTCTGACGTACGTGTGTGTGTGTGTGTGTGTGTGTGTGTGCGCGCGTGCGTGCGTGCGTGCGTGCGTGCGTGTAAGTTTCACTCACCTGCAGTATACTTGTTTATGGTTGTCTGGTTGTGGATTGGTAAAAAGATATAAAGCAGATGGAAAAAAAGGAAATGGGATAAAATTATTGCTTATTCGCATGATTATGTAAATGCTTTGCATTCTCTCTTTGTGCAATTTCATAGTGGCGAATCAGATATTATACAGCTTTGGATTTTTATTATTGTGTGATCTGTGCAAGACAAAAAGAAAGAGATATTTTAAAACTACTAGCAGTAGCTAAACTCAAGGAATCAACTCTTGCATATTCTGAAACTTGTCTTTTTACACATACTTTATTGCGTTTCCTTTTTTATTTTTGAATCAGTAAGCGCTTTATTGCCAAGTGTGCTTGCATGCACATAAACTTTTACCCAAAGCTTCATGACATCCAAGTGCAGACCTCCAAATATAACAGCAAGATATCAAATACAACAGCAATAATAAAATTAAACCGTAAAATATAAAATTACATGTTTAAAATATATATTTTAAAATGACATTATTATATATGAAAATATATATTATAAAAATTAACAGTATTTATGTATGTGTGTATGTTTATGTGTATATGTGTGTATGTATGTGTGTGTTTATTGGAACATACAGTAGGCACATTTCGTGTTATTTTAGCTGTTTACCAACTTTATTCCAGTTATAGTCACACAATGAATGTTCAAAGTGCACACAGCTTAAGCCCAAAAGAGTATAGGCCCAAAAAGAATGGTCTGATTTTAAGAACTTGACAGCCTAATAGCTAGTCATATGCTAGCATAGTGCAATGTAAAGCTATTTCTGTGATTTGTTTAATTTAAATTGTAAAATGTCCTAAAATTTCTGAAATTCCAACTTTGGCCACTTAAAGGGCGCACTTGAAAAAAATGAAAAGATCCTAATATTATAATCTTTCAGTCATTGCTTTTTGCAAAACTGATCTACTGTCATTTATTTGTCAGTGTAAAATTGACTCATGCTTTTGTTTGTATTAACCTCCATCTTGTGTTTCAGACAGTGTAGCCTACAAGTGCAGAAGACCATGAGTGACATTGCAGTTCATTTAAGTTCATACATATTTCCCTTAAAAACAAACACTGCTTTATTTAAAATTGGCCTATCAGCTGCCACAACTAGGGATGGGCATTCGATTAAATTTTTTTAGTCGATTGTCGGGAGAATTAATGATCGATACGAACGATAAGAGTGTTTACCTCCATGAGACCTTTATTACAAGATCAACTTGTGGCAAACAGTTAAAGGGGAATTCCGCCCTAAAACGGAATTTAGGGTGTTTTTTCGTTGTTAACGAGTCAAAGTTTCATTTAAAAGCATATTTATGACTAAAGAGCAACATTTAAGATATTTAAGATTTTCGTTTTCTGGTAAACTGGCCTTTGAATGGGAGTGAATAGGGCATGTCGATTGAGCGCACAAAATCTCTATTTTTACAACACTAAGGAGGCTCGACACAACGTGATACTTTACTCGAAGTATCACGTGGGTCTCTACACATGAACGCGAGCATTGAGAACATTGTTTGTGTACACAGATTTTAGTAAAAGCGAAAAGTTTGGAACAACTTACCGTGCTGTTAAACTGCGTCCCGCCGCCATCTTGCCAGTCATGAGAAATCGATCTCAGAATGCGACATAAGGAGGAAGGAGAGTAAAGATGGATAGCTCCTAAAGCATAGTTCCATATAAATGCACGGATAATTTGTTGTTTTGTCTCAAGTGAAAAACAATATTGACCCTGTAGTTGAAAAGTAGCGTCCTATGGAGTCCATTCAATCGCATTCTGAAATCGATTGCTCATGACTGGCAATATGGCGGCGGGACGCAGTTTAACAGCACGGTAAGTTGTTCCAAACTTTTCGCTTTTACTAAAATCTGTGTACACAAACAATGTTCTCAATGCTCGCGTTCATGTGTAGAGACCCACGTGATACTTCGAGTAAAGTATCACGTTGTGTCGAGCCTCCTTAGTGTTGTAAAAATAGAGATTTTGTGCGCTCAATCGACATGCCCTATTCACTCCCATTCAAAGGCCAGTTTACCAGAAAACGAAAATCTTAAATATCTTAAATGTTGCTCTTTAGTCATAAATATGCTTTTAAATGAAAGTTTGACTCGTTAACAACGAAAAAAACACCCTAAATTCCGTTTTAGGGCGGAATTCCCCTTTAAACTACATTTAGTTAGACAAACGGAACATATATGCGCTTGAATATGCAGTGCTCTAAAGCAGCGGAACCTGCAGCTAGGAGCCGCATTCTTAAACAGAGACCTCATTTGTTCCAAAAAATCATGACCTCTTCATGATTTTTTTTTTAAATCAAAACGGAAGGTCACAGATAACGAAGTATGGTGTCAAATATTGCACCCTGGTGGTAAAATGTTGAATTGCTGCCACACAGTGAAATTCATTTATTTCCTTCAAGACACACGCTACGCTAGGCAACGCAACCTGCATTAGATAAAAAAAGTATTCGATTAATCAATAACAAATTAACGTCATCGACTAAATTCTTAACAATCAATTATCGATCGTCGATAAATCATGCCCATCCCTAGCCACAACAAATCAATAAAATCAACAATAATCGACAATGCATGTCATTATCATTTAGTTGGTCTGTGATGACACAAAACACTTTCAACAAAATTTGTTACAATTAAACTTAACAAGGTGTTTTTAAATTAAAGCAGCTCAAACATGCATTTTAGTCCAGGACTAGGATAAGCACTGTCCGGGAAACCGCCCCAATATGTTTTGTTTATTTATATTTTGACATTTTAAATATTTTACTATTTAAAAGCTGCACACATTTCTTTTATTTAAGACTTAAAATATAAAAATCAAAAAGGTTAAGTAAAACTCTGTCCAATTTAGTACTTTATTTAGCTATAATAAATGAAACGTATATACTAGTTAATATTTAGGTTTTTATTCGATTAATCAGAAAAATAATCGTCCGATTAATCGATTATGAAAATATTGGTATTAGCCCTAATCACTACACCGCATAATCAGATGCAAAACCCTCTTGCTTTTTATCAGGCTCTTATGTTTAGGTTGAGTAATTTCAGTTTAATGACTATTATAAGGAATTGAAATATTTTTTTTTCAAAAATATCACTTTAGTCATTTATCTGATAATGAATAAATGTAAACATCTTTCACTGCAAAACCCTATAAGTGCATGCAAACTTTTTTGAAAAAAAAAAACATATTTGGTCAAGCCATAGTTGCAAAATCACTAAAGACGCAACTAGAAACATTGCAAATGATGAAAGTCAAAATTACAAAGGTAAAAATTACAAAACTGAACTATAAGTTAGGGGGCACTGTGATGCATGTGATTAAATATAATCCTTTTTCGTTTCACATTCGTCTTTCGTGCACTTTGAGGACTTTGCTGAAAAATTGATGTGGCGTTTAATGGATTCAACAAACCAGTATTTCTGAAATTGAATGTATTAGATGAACCTATAATACGCACCGAGAGCATTCAGTTATTATCATTATCTCATACAGTATATAACCTGCTCCTTACCTCACTCCTGTGACAATAATAGACCTAATATGTAGCATAGTGCGTTGTAATGCTATTCTGAAATTTGCGTCATTTACGATAATCTCAATTTTGGCCACTGGAAAAAACTACCACTGATCTAGCGTCAGCTATTTATTTAAAAGTCATTGTAAATATTAAATCATACACATTTGTTTGTATTAACCTTCATGTTGTGTTCAGTGTAGCCTACAAGTCCAGAAGACCATGAGTGTCATTATAGAGTAATATGTAAGCAGCATTAGCTTGCCTGAGTGGTTTTTGAGAGTCTTAATGGTGTCAGAGTGGTATTTGTCCTTGTGTTAAGCAGGCTGAAAGATCCAAATAGGGAGACGCCTCACCCTCATTCAGTGATCCATAGTTGGGTTGTGTTAATGGCTTGTTAACTTCAATCATAACATATTTCTGGTAACTCTAAAGTGACTTTTACGGCAATGGACTCACCATACAGTTACAATACACTATTTCCTGTGTATTTTGCGCTAAAACTCAATTTTTATGTTTTCATGGATTCTTTCCAGAAAGAAACAATGCAGGAGTGCTTCAGAAAGTTAGTGGGAATTACTTGATGGCCCATTCCACTGGTGTGATTGATTTTGCAGCCACCTTGAGAGTTTCACTGCTTAACGTTTTAATAATACCACAATGCGGATGCAAATATTCTTACGGTTTATTCCTGACAGAATGTTTTTATGTAATATAGGTACATAGAGTGAATAAATGCAGTCAGATGTAAGCTTTATATTTGGTAAATAATTAAGAAGCTACTGGAAATGTATTGCACAACTGCAGATTTAGATCGCACTTATAATTTAAATTTACTTCGAATGTCTGCCCGCCTGGGGCCAAGTTTTACACCCAGTCATGTTCCTTTGGACCAGACACATAAATATTGTGAACCGCAGCAGTGGTGCCTGATCCATAAGTTGCATGAGTCTCGCTCTCTCTCGCTCGCTACTGGTCATCTATGCCAGGAGCTTTGGTCTGCTGCCCTCTTTAATGATGCATGGAACATTTGCCAGCCACTATCCCAAGATAGGATGGGGACGGTGGCATTTTCTGGTTAAAAAGGCTTCATTGTTGCAGTTTAGAATAGCATGGCCTACTGAGGAAGGGTACAAAGTGTGCTGTCTAATCTGAGTTTGTTTTCTAAAATTACAGAAGCACATGAAGAGTTCAGATGCAAACCCCTCATCTTTTTGTAAATGTTTTTTTTTAATCAGGCTCTTATATTTAGGTTCAATAATTCACTTTAATGTCAATCAAAATGAATTGCATGCAAACTTTGTTTGAAAAAAATGTATGTTTTTAAAGCAAAATTCACTTCTTTGGACAAGACATAGTAAACCGTTGCAAAATCACTAAACATGAGAAACATTGCAAACAATGAAGCCAGAATTCCAATGTGGAAATGAAGAAACTGAACCATACATAAGGGGGCGCTGTGATGCATGTGGCTACCACATTCGGGTTGTATTCAGGTCCAAGTACTTGCATTGGACCCAAGTTTGAATGTGATTAACGGTCGTTTCACATTCATCTTCTGTGCACTTTTGAGGTCATTGCTAAAAAATCCACATGGCGTTTAACAGATTCAACAAACCAGTTTTTTTTTTTTTTTGAAGTGAAGGTATTTAATGAACATATAACACGTGCCGAGATTTGGTTAATATCATTATCTCATTTTTGATTGAGGTGGCGTCTAACCGCTTTTGCATCTGAGCTCTTCACATATAATCTGCTTCTTACCTCACTCCTGTGACAATTCATCCGGCATCCTTCCTCCACCCCAACTCCGTAACGCAATGAGACAGAACTCTTTGGTTTATTTATAGTTCACAGTGTTCACTGGCACAGAGAAATACACAGTCTCTATTCCCTCGATGTTCAGTTTTATACTTCTCTTTTTGTATCATAAGTCTCCTTTAGCAGATTTAATTAAAGGTCCAGTCCCACGTATAGTTTATTTATGAGATCAATTCAAGTTGCTGTTATCTTTCAGTTCAGAGTCAGTGTGACTTGACATTTTGGTGCACCTCTGACATTGGCTACACATTATCCTTGTGAGTTGTGCATTGGGGTGGCAACAAATAAGAGGCTATTGATTAACTGGCAACAGGAACTTGAATGTATTGTTGTATTGTGTCCGCCTCTGGGACATAAATGCTGTTGAAAAGCTTGTCTTAAGTTGCCCATCAAGAACATAATAGTGTTTCAAGAAAGCATTATCCGGAAGAACATAATGGTTAAACGCATTATCATGTTGCTGTTAATGAATTTTAAATTATGCTGTGGAAAATTTGTGGATAAACAAACCAGTTACACCATGGCTACATTCACACAGCAGCAAAACATTTCCAATTTAGGGTGCTAAATATGGGTCAGTTCATTCACAGTTTGATTATGGTATGAATGCCACCCACATTTTATCACTGAAGTTAATCCCTTAAAGAGCACATATTATGCAAAATCAACATAAATGTGTGTTGAGAGTGTGTGAACACAACAACCCTACAATGAAAAATTCACCCTTTCCTATTTTTTTAATCCCCATTACACCAAAGCAGTTTCATTAGACATGCTGCTTTGATTTTCTTGTTAATGTGACATCACACAAACAAAGCCCCACCCAAGACCTCTGACTGACTAATTTTACCCAAAAGCTCTTCTAAATGTATTTCACTAATCCTTTCAGCCCTAGTGCCAACATTGTCAAATATCTTTGTTGTCGTGTAGTTGACAAGCGCTAGCGTGTAATGCAGCCCTTAAAATGTGCGATAGAAGAAGATCGATGATGCTGTCATTTGTAATACATAAAATACAGAACTTGCCTTTCACGGGAGCACAACGTGCATGTTTGAGCACTTAAAGAGGAAATATCCCAGTGCAAGAGGAGCCGGTCAGAGGTAACTTAAGTGTTCTCCAGCTGGAGCTACGTTAACTAACTTGGCGGTAAATCTCTATTAGATAAATGAGAATGACGTACTAATATTGCAGTAATAATATAAACAGTAATAATATAATGAGTACACTTTGTAATAAGGGTCCATGAATTATGAACTCATTTTTACTTCAGCCTGAACTAATGCTGAGTTAAGGCATGGACTATTCATAAACTAATGAAGATGAGTCATCATTATAACTATCTACATAACTATCATTCAGGATAGTGATGGTAAATAATGTTATTATAGTAACACTTTTAGGTCTTAAGACTAAGAGATGTTTGTGTTAAGAAATTTAGTCTGTAATGCTGCTTAGTTTTTTTTTTCAATTGAAAGAGAACAGAATATTTAAACAATGCTTAGAGAGCATTTGTATGTAATTTGAGTTGGACAGAAACCTTAAAGTTTAAAGTTCATTAAAACAGCTATATAAAATGCTGAAGTGATTTTCTTTTTTATTTATTAGTTAAAACTAAGGGCCCTATTTTAACGATCTAAGCGCATTGTCTAAAGCGCACAGTGCAACGTCTAAATGGGCGTGTCCAAATTCACTTTTGCTTATTTAACGACTGGAAAAAAATTTGTGCGCCGAGTGCATGGTCGAAAAGGGTTGGTCCTTTAGTTAAATGAGTAATGGGAGTATTTTGGGCGTAACGTGCAATAAACCAATGAGAGTCTCCGCTCTCATCCCCTTTAAAAGCCAGTTGCGCTGGTGCTATGTCTAATCCCTATTTAGATGACGGACTTTGTAAACTTAAAAACTATACGGAGAAAGGAGATCCCCAGTTTAAGATTAATGTTAAATAATTGTGTTGTTTTTCACTTGTATTGAACTTTTTTCATTTTTTATTAAAACCTTTAAAACCCGTTTTCTTTAAGTCATGGAAGTAAAAAAGCAGGCTTTTAATTGCTTTAAATGTATGGCTATCCAATATCATCAAAAAATAATTTACAAGTATGTAAGAAAAAGTTTGTACTCTAAAAATACTTTCTTTGTAACAAACAGGAGATAAAGAATTTACAAACGGCTATCTGCACATTTCAGCACTACTTAAAAATGTTTCTCACCCCACCATATCCACAGGTACAGAGTCATCATATACAATAAATCCGTAAGGTAGCATTTAAAAAAAAAACATTTAAAAACAGATGCATTTGTTAAAGCAAAGCATTTATTTACTTACCAGGCTGCAGGTGAAGCAGCTCTTTGTGCCTTCTAACATCTCATCATCTGTCCTCATTTATGTCCAAGAGACTCAATAATAATCTTTTACATTCAATCCTTTAATCTTTCATATTTAAAAGCGTTTTTGTGCTGCTGCGCATTTATGTATGCAATAAGCAAACCCGCGTTGTCGTCCCGTTTATAGGCGAATATTACTAATGCGCTCTTTAAATAACAAAAAAACATAATGCGCCAGGTTTTTGTTGATCAATGGCGTAGTCTATTTTAGTTCCCTCAAAATAGCAACGTGCCAACAATGCGCCTGAACACACCATGGGCGCAAAAGGGGGCGCAAATGCATTTGCTATTTAAACAACGTGGTGCTAATCGTGAAAATGATAATTGCACAGGGTGGAAACTAGCAAAAGACACTTGCGTCGCGCATTGCGCTGCATTGCGCCGTGTGTAAGATACAGCCCTTAATGTTTTAACTAATTGAAAAAGCTGAATAATCGTTCAAAACGTACTGATTAATCATATAAATAATCGATGATTAGTCGATTAATCGGTCTAATAATCAATAGATTAGTCGATTGTCAAAATAATCTTTGTTGCAGCCATAGTTGGCACATTGTTGCGCTAATGCGGCTAAAGATGCTATTGTATCAGACTGTATTCACAGAAATCAGATTTTATTTTTAACCAAAAGCTCTTATACTGTCTGTTGCTAAGGGAGTGAAGAGCTGTAGTTCATTTGCATTTAAAGGTCTCGTTCTTTCTGATCCCATTTCTTTAAACCCTATAGTTAGTGTGTAATGTTGCTATAATAGCATAAATAATACCTGTCAATTGATAAAGCTCAAAGTTCACTGCCAGGAGATAAAATTAACGGAATTCGCCTTTTAAAGTCTACAGCGAACAGCCGGTTTGGACTACAATCTACTTCTTGCTTTAATGATGTCAATAAAACAGTTTTTTGACTAAACTATGCCCACAAGAATACATCAGTCACAAACTAACGGCAAGCTAAGCTGCTATCAAATCACAACACACTAAACAAACTACACAATCAGAACTCGTTAGTTAGGAAGACATCAGCCCTTTTAGAGGACAGTGAAAACCGCAGTATACAGATAAGTAAATTGTGTGAAAAATAATGGGCCCTATTTTAAAGCAACACTAAAGAGTTCCTGCTCTTTGCCCCCCCCTACAGGTTAGAAGCGTAATTGCTCATGCACTGTCGTAAATACTGCAGCATAGCTGGCTCTGATTAGATTGTAGGTCTGCCATAAAGCAAGTTTTTGTAGTTTTCACTCAAACTACAGGACCACTACCCGACGGTTGGAAACTTGTTTAGTGCGGTTTTGGCCGATAGAGGGCTGCAAAGCAAATGTGAAAGTGCCGTTCACCCTGTTTTGAGTGGATGAATCACTGAAACTTTTTTGGAAACGTTATTTTAAGGTAAAAAAACTCTTTGGTGTTGCTTTAACGATCTGAAATGCAGGTGGGAAGCGCAAAGCGCAAGTGACTTCGTGGGCGGATCTTGGGCGCTGTAGCTATTTTCCCAGCGGGAGAAATAACTCATGCGCCAGACGCAAATCAATAAGGGGTTGGTCTGAAGTAGGTTCATTATTCATAGGTGTGGTTTGGGCGTAACGTCAAATAAACCAATCAGAACGTTATCCAACATTCCCTTTAAATGCAAGTGCGCAAGTTCCATGGCGGATTGCTATTATTATGACGGATTTACCAGGCGCACGCCAGGAGCGGTTCATAGCCGAGGAGACCGACGTTCTTGTAAGAGCAGTCAAAGACAGAGAAGTTGTTTTGAATGGGGATGGGAGAAATCCACCCAAATCAGCGTCGGTTAAACAGGTGTGGGAGGAAATAGCCACAATTGTCTTATCAGCTGGCATCCCCAGGACGTTACGCCGCAAGCGCTACAATGATGTCAGGAGATGGGGGAATCCCAAGCTTGCCAGCATAAATCGGGCACACCGTGTAACATTCTATTTTTTTCTGGTGGCGCAATTGTTTTTTGAAACTGCAAAATAGCATTAGGGATGGTTTGTGCCGAAACACGCCTCCTTTTTTGAGCTGAACCGCCCAGGGAGCGCAAGTTCATTCCCTAGTTTGCCGACGTGCGTCAGTGGAGGGAAAAACCCGCTGTGCACCGGTGCAAAATACGAATTATACATGCGCCACTGACAAACTCAATTGCGCTGGGTGCAAGATAGGGCCCAATGTGTTTTTTACACGTGAAACATGAACACATTATATTGCGCACTGTAAACACAATCAAAGCTGCAAAACCACAGAAAGAACGGGACCTTTAAGGTACACACATGAAAACAGCGTTTCCCCCCCCACCCAAATAGGGGCATTTTGGACATGCTATAACCAATGATCTGTAGAGTATTTTGAGCTGAAACTTTACAGACTCATTCTAGGCACACCTGAGACTTGTATAACATATTGTAAAAATGGGACATAATAGGTTCCCCTTTAAAGAGGTGACTGTATAACTGGCTGCTCTACTCTGTCTCATGTTTTGTTGCGGGTTCTGGTAAGTCACAGATATGGAGATATGAGCTTTGTGTAAATTAAAGGTTTGGATTGTTGTCTTTCACCATAGCGGCTTCCACACATCTGGTCGAGATGCAAGGGTGCACTCAGTTGCTGTCAGTTAATTAGGATTTGATGAATGAACTTGTGGTGCGAATGGACTTGTTTGTTAAAGTGAATAATGTTGTGTCACTTATGTCAAGACTTTCTGGTGCATTTTTGTAGACTATTTTTTACTTTAGCCCATCCTTCTTTCTTTCGTTCTTTCGTTCTTTCTTTCGTTCTTTCGTTCGTTCTTTCTTTCTTTCGTTCTTTCTTTCTTTCTTTCTTTCTTTCTTTGTTAGGTAATTCATCTAAGTTAAGCACCTGAGGGAACATCCCTTCTCTCATCTCTTTTGTTTATTTACACTTTTTCTTTTCTGGTGTGTTATTGCTCATTTCACTGAGGGTTACATAAACACATCTCCAGTGCTTTCTCGCTCTGGTGCCACACAAGGCGTGCACCAAACACAATGAAGTTTTCTATCATAATCCTGACAGTCTGAAATCAACAGCAAACCACATCCCTCGTGCCTTATGCGCTGAGACACAAACATCTTTATGTTGCAAAATAAATTTACCAAACACAAGTCTGTTATCTTATTCATCCTGAATGAATATCAGTAAGAGAAAGACGTTCATAACGTTGCCCTAAACACACATGTCAGCCAGATGTGTCCCACTGTCACAAAAATTAACTGCCTTATTGCCTAGGTATCTGCTTAAGTTGTTTCCATGCCCTGCTGAAGTAAATAAATGATACTGTACTGTCCAATGAAACATACCCGTAAAAAAGGCTTTCTTTATTTTTTTATCCAATTGTTAATACAGAAAATGGAAAAAAAAAATGAAATCAATAAATAAGATAATAAGATTCACATTTGTTGCTTATTCAGATGTGTTTTACTAGCCTAACAAAATAATAATTTATGCCGTGTTTGTATGTATGAAAATGGGAAAAATGCCCAAAAATTACCTTTCAGAAATGCAAAATGGCACTCTTTTCAGTTTTTGTGGTTTCTGTTAATAACTGTTTATTTTATGGTCATGTCTCCATAAAAGTGGAAAATAGGAGCTTGTCATTGCAAGTGATTTTTCAAGCCTGAAAGTAATTTTGGAAATGCTAACGCTTTATGAATGAATGAAAGGTGTTATTTGTTATGCATACAGTATGCGCTGATTGCTTTCATTATGGTGAAACGGAAACTTTGACAATGGCGAATATGCAGCTGGATATGTAACTGAACCTAATAGGTTTTATGTTGTATAGCTCAGGGAGCGTCTGAGTTTCTCACGGCACAACCGTATTAATTGAACTGTCACTCTGGAGACTAAACTGTTATCTCTGGGCTGTTTGTGTCACACATCACATTCTTGTACACAGAGGATTTATTCATAATAGCTTTTGATTTATTTGATGTCTTCTGAATGTTATTTCTTTGCAGGAAATGGTTAAACAATCAACACAATTGCATAACTGCATTTAGTTACCATTTTATACGGTGGATAAGAACATATTCATATGAATATCTCATTTGTTTAGTACATTCTGCTTTCGCCTTTGTGATGTTGAGTTTGGGGATGGGGCTGCATGTATGTTTTTTTCAAATAATTGTACATTTGTACATGAGTCAGCTGCCTCGTAAAATACAAATTTCCCTCAGACTATAAGAATTCAAAAGAATAAAGATTCTGAGAAAAGATTTTTATGTTGATAAACATTTGCAATAAAACTTAATAATTCAAGGGACTGGGCAAAATTTAAGAGATTTTACACAACGCTTCCAGGTGACTTGAATGGTTAAACCACCTTCTTTTAGCACAGATTATTTGATGAAATCCGTATATATTAAAAATAACAGACTAATGTTCAGACTCGGCTCCACTAAGCTTCATTATCTACTTCTATCAGCTGCTACGTTCCTTCATTTCCTCTCGCTTGTACTGACTGTGGCATAGATCTTATCTCTGCGTGTTCTTCCTCTATTGACACCGAACTAATTGAATGTGTGTACTTGTCAGTCGGTATGTGTGTGATGGGACTATAGGGGAATTTAGATGAGCAAAGGCACAGATGAGCCGGATTCTTCAACACCAGCACCAGTTTTTCGTTCCCTGCTGTAATCGTCTTTGGCTTGTTCATTGTAGGTCTACAGGTATTTATTATAAGTAAATATATATATATATATATATATATATATATATATATATATATATATATATATATATATATATATATATATATATATATATATATATATATATATTTTTTTTTATGTCACTTTAAACAGAGCAGATAAATGAGTGTGGAATTTACAGTAGTTTGTTTACATTGTGTTTTCTAATTCTATATACTTTTAAAAATGCTGGGTAATTTTCAAAATAATCCCAACCCCTTGGATTGTAATTGAACCTATGCTGGGTTGTTTCAACTCAAAATGCTGGGTTGTTTCAACCAATGGTTGGGTCAAATATAAACATTTTCTGGGTTAATGTAACCCAAACGTCTGGGTTTGTTTCTTTTTGACCCAAAGCTCGCATGTATATGTAGTATTTCTCCAATCTCCATGTTATATTTTGTGTTTAGTTTTGTCTCTCTTAAGGTGTTTTGTTTCTATGTAGGCTTCAACATGAGCAATGACTTTCACCCGGGACCTTTTAGGCATTCTCTTTCCATACAGATCCATTCCTGTGTACTCTGATCCATTAGTCATGGCAGTGCCTGGCACAGACAGGGCAGCTTCTGTGCTCAGAGGCAGCGGTCTTGCCAGTAATGCCCCAATCCCCCTCACACTCCTTGTGACTGTGGGTTTGACAGGCAGGGTGCACAGAAAGACACATGTGCTCTAGAATTATGTTCATTTTGAGCTTTTGTCAGGATCAGTTATTTGGTATAGTGGATCAGTCGCTGGGTTGAAAAATGTCTAGCATAAGAACACGTACTGGTTATTGTTTTTTTGTGATAAAAGCAGCACTGTGAATGTTATTGCGATAGTATCTTGCAATAATATGTGGCCTTTACATGATTTAATACATTGCAGAGAATAATTGCATTCACAAGAAGACAAGTACTTTTTCATAAAACAGATTTTTCTAGATAAACCACCATTAGTAGACTGCTTTCCTCTCTTTGTTGAAGCATCAGAACCAACCAGATTGGACTGACTTTGGGTCAAGGACTGCTTGTTCATCAAATCTGCTTGAGGAAGGGAGTAGAGATCCTCATGGGACCACTTACAGTAGATCCGAAAACCCATGGGTCGACCCGAGTGGGTTTGGGTTTTAAAATTTCACGTGTGCCCCTGGACACAGGTCAGGTATAATATTAGTGGTTTCGGGTAATTTAAAGGGGCCATGGCATGAAAATCGGACTTTTTACATGTTTAAGTGCTATGATTGGGTCCCAGTGCTTCTATCAACTTAGAAAATGTGAAAAAGATCAACCCAGTAACTTAGTTTAAATAAACCATTCTACACAAGCACATAAAAAAATAGTTAGTTGAAATTTGGCTCTCCTTATGATGTCATAAGGAGCTCTTATTATAATAATACCACCCCTTAATCTGCACTATCCAACCACAAAACTGCCATTTAGTGCAGAGAAAGAGAGAGCGAGAGAGAAAATAATTCACATGACAATTGAGTTTCAATTGCAACAAACCACCATCATTGTGATCAGTGTTTGCACTTCATCCGTTCATGTGCATTTTAAAGGACACAGCACATTTTTGCACACACCTACAAAGTGTCAATTTTAACATGTTATAATAAATTATATATATGGTATTTTGAGCTTAAACTTCACATGTGTACTCTGGGGATACCGAAGATTTATTTTAAATCTTAAAGTCTTGTGCCCATGGCCCCTTTAAAATGAATGTGTTTGTTTCTGAATGACCAGAGAAGACCCAAACTATATAGCGCGTGTGCATCAAGTTTTTTATCCAACCCCACCTTAGGGGCTGTCCACACGGAGACGCGAATCACCGTATACGTATAAATTTGTTATCGTATTGGCGTTTCATCCACACGGATCCGGCGTTTTGGGAGACTGAATCCGCTATTTTTTGAAACCGGGTCCTAAAGTGGATCAATCTGAAACCGACACCCTTGCGGTTTCGTCTGTACAGCCAATCCGTATATTTTGTGAAGCGAAAACGTCATCACATCACGTGTCGGAAGTGTCACACGTAACAGCAACAACAATAACGGCGAACTACGTGATTGTGTTCGTGCTACAGAAGCTACTAAAGCCTACTAGCTTTATTACAGCAAAATCTATTGCTTCTATGCAATTGTGGTGACCAACAAGCGATAATGGACAACACCATGCGTTGGTTATGCGCATGCTCAAAGTCTTCTTCTCCGTGTATAGTGTATATCTGTGGCAGAATTACAGCGCCCCATACTGGTCCGGCATATATACTACACCGCTTTCAGTAGGTTTCAGTGGTTTCGTGTTTACGGATTTTTTTTTTTGAGCAAGGAAAAAAATGATCGGATAGGGAATGCACCGGCTTCATGTGGACATAGCCTTAGTTTGCCAAGAGACTTGCAACATCGTGTGGCTGGTGGTAAGATAATTTTCGTTGAGCCAGACCTGTCAATCAATTTTAAAATGCACACTGCAGAGTTACCTTGGTGCCGTTGTCAGATGAAAATAAATTGAGCAGCTTGCCAAATTGGTAGCGAGGCCACCATGGTTTCTTTCTGGTGCATGCGGGCTGCTGACTGCACACATGTCGGTTTACATTCGGGTTATAAAAAATTGCCACGTGTTGAGTCAGGCTCGGGTCTAATTTTGTCGAGTTTATCTTTAAAAGAAAAAGATTTTTGCACTTAGGGTTCGGCTAAAAAGTGATTCATTTCGGGTCAGGTACATTTCTTTAGCCCCGACATGACCTCTAGTTTACAAAGCATATTTTTTCTCAGATATGACACACCACCTTTAAGGAACATTGCATTACGTACTTGTACGTTTGAATGTGCTTGCATAAACAGGATGAAGAGCATCTCTAAAAGTGCAGTATGTGCTTGAGCTCACCTGTTGTTTTGATTGACAGATATAATTATGTTGCTTCTCAGTAACGAATTTCAACTCAACTGCATCTTCACGTTGTCCCAGACTCCTCCTTTACTTCAGTAAGATTCATAATGAAGACACATTCACAGATGGCTCATCTCCTCATACTTATATCTGGGTTTGTTATTCTACAATTTATTTCAAGTGACAGCTCACGACGTCAGCCTAACCCTGTGCTAAAGTCATCAGAAATCTAATACTGATGCTTAAAATAGAAACCCACGCCGAAAAAGAAGGATGTTTACCTTAGCCTCCTGTTTCCAGCATAGTGAGTCCTCCCTTATTCCCAATTAACATGACTCAGACACACAATCTGTCAAAAGATTTTCATTTAGGGTCATCATGTACTTTACACGTAAACACTCCTAGAATCTACTTTCCATGGCAACACAGATCAATGACACCTGCCTTCATCTCCATGGGAACGCACATGTCCTCATTTGACTACCTCTTTTCATTTTTCATTAATCTTTCTCTCTCTCTCTCTCTTCCTGCCTTTTTAAAACCGTGCACAAATAGGAAATTATCTATAATTTATAAGCCCCACATCTATGTACTATGCAGTATTAGTTCAGCATGGTTTACTGTGGTATGTGTGGTTCTTAGTAGAGTCACATTTCTGTTAATGACTTTCTTAGGGTTAATTTAACCACAGTTAGGCAGTAAATAACAGTCCTGAACTGTCTGATGAAATGATGAAGGCAAACCCTCCGCCAGAGCACCCAGTAGACTCTTTAATCTGCCAAAAGAAGAGATACAAGATCAACAAAATTTATTTTAGGTTTTAAAAAGGGCCGGTTCTAACATTTCCAACCTTGCATATCCAGCAATAACAAGACTTTATTTCTATTTCAAGGAGAAATGTTTTGTTATTCATTGGTGTGCCAGCGTTTTCTTTCCTCACCTGACTGTGAAGTTTAAAACAAATGATTGTGATTAAGCGTTCTCGAATTTAATGCACATACATGCTGAATGGAAAAATGAGCACATTTATATTCCCAAATATTGGATACTATCAACTGCCACCTATAATAGAGTTTTTTATTTGTAGGAATAATTAAACATTTAGTTAAAGGTACAGTATGGGTTTTTAGCAGCATCTAGTGGTGAGATTGCAAATTTCAACCAACCTTAACAGGACAAACATGTCATCGTCGGAGTCAACATAGGGACGAAAGCAGTCTGTAGGCCAGTTTGTCTGGTTAGAGCTACAGTAGAAACATGACTTCCATGTAAGGAGACCCGTGATGTATGTTGATAAAAACGGCTTATTGTAAGGTAACAAAAAAATTACAGTTCATAATGTGAGGTCTTTATAAACCAATGATTATATAGTTATGTATATTATTTTGCATTTCTGTCAAGAAGTTACACATTGCACCTTTAAATTTTATGGCAGCTCCCTGGCAACCCTGGCATTTTTTGTCATCTGATTTTGGTAGCTTGATTTTCAGTTCTTCTTTATAACGTTAAAATAAAACCTTTATTTTATTGTTTTTTTTTTTAACAGTTCAGGATTGTACTGTATGATGCTTATGTTGTGAGAAGATCGGCTAATGCTTCTTCTCAAGTTATTATATGCATAATAAAGACAATAATGAAACCCCACCCCTAACCTCAACATCACGGGGTGAAAGCAAATTGTACCAAAAAAAACTACATACAGTACAAATTATGAACCTCGTAAAATTAAATACAAATAGCCATGAGATTGCATTGATATGGAAGTGAGAGAGGGAAAGAGAGTGAGAGAGATTGATGTTAAATAAAAAATAATAATCTGCTTGCAGCTGGTCTACTTTGATCTTAATTAGGCATGTCCTGAGGCTATCATGACTGGATGGATTAAACATTAAACTCTCCAAAACACACATCGCACACAGACACAATGCCCACATACATACCCACTCACACTGTACGCTACACACACATTGTGGTCTGTATGGTCTTTGAGCCATTGTTTCTCTGATGTTAATCCAAACCTCATCACAGTGTTATTGGCACAGCACATGTGGGAGACAAACAGATTTTTTTCATAGCCAGCATCTCACCTCTTTAATGTCTCAGTTTGTACTCCTAGACCAAAATTAAATTCAGTGGAGAAAACGGCCTCTAAAAGTCCCCATGTAATTGATCATTTTATCACTTAAAACTTTGTGCATAACATGTAAAGCATATGTTTTTTTCTGTGACAGTAATTTTTGCATGCTTTAGAACAGCTGAATGTAACCCTATACCCTCGCCTCCTTTAGTACACGCAGTGCTATGAATATGCAAATTAGTCTACGCCAATAGCCACGTGGTTAGTGCGCTGACACATAGATGATTATCAGTCATGCGACCTTTAAGTCATCCGCCCTTTTTTCAGCTTACTGCCGCCATCTTGAGTACCTACCGAGTACCAGCAGGCTACTGACAAGCATTGGCTAGCTTGCTACGATTTCCGGATTTCTTATCTTTTACTGCTTTGAATCTTGCGGATACAGGAAATGGTTACGAAAGACAACATTTCACACTTCGACTGTCATGAAAAGAAACAATACTTAAAAAAAATTAAATCTTGGTTAGGGTGTGATGCCTACTCGATCCCTGATGCGTTCTTCCAGCGGCTGTCCGCTGCTACCGAACTACCACTGTTTTTACAACATAAGAAGGCGCGACACAACATGAAACTTTGCTCGAAGTATCACCTGGATCTCTAGACATGAACGTGAGCATTGAGAACATTGTTTGTGTACACAGTTTACTAAAAAGAAAGGTTTTGAATAACTGACTTTGGCTGTTTTGGTGTCCGCTCGCCATCTTTGCCAGACATAAAGAATCGAATGCGAATGAATGAATCTCATATAAATCTCCTTTTTCAACTAGAAGGTCAATATTGTTTTTCACTTGCGACAAAACAACAAATTATCCGTGCATTTATATGGAACTATGCTTTAGGAGCTATCCGTCTTTACTCTCCTCCTTCCCTATGTCGCATTCGGAGATTGATATGACGGAGACTGTCATGACTGGCAAGATTGCGGCGAGCGGACATCAAAACAGTCAAAGTAAGTTGTTCAAAACTTTCATTTTAGTAAACTCTGTGTACACAAACAATCTTCTCAATGCTCGAGTTCATGTGTAGAGACACAGGTGATACTTCGGGCAAAGTATCATGTTGTGTCGAGCCTTCTTAGTGTTGATAAATAGCGATTTTGATGCTCACAACATATTGAAGGCATAGCTTCTAGTTCTTTTGCGACCACAGGTACTCAAAATGGCGGAAGACAAGTTTGAGATGCGAGTGACGTCAGCTGATATTCATGAATAGCGTCAGTGCCCTCACGGTGACACGAGTTTGACTCCGGTCAATCTTTCCTGTCATCGCTCTACTACACTATCCAAATAAAGGCCTAAAGCCCCTAAAATGTAATTTAAAAAAAGAATATGAAAATTAGTCCCCGCCTCTACTCAATCGCTTGGGCCATAGATTTGAATATGCAAATTAGTCCCCCTCCTCCTCTTAATTTCTTTTCCCGCCATTGGAGAGTTATCTCGTCAATTAAGAGAAATCGCTTCCCTACCAATGACGAGTTTTTACGACAATCTATATTTACGCTGTTATCCACTAGGTGCCGCGCTTACCTTATAAACTTACCTAATATCAACACTGAAGCATCCACTGATCCAAAAACAGTCAAAACCTTAGGTATGTTTTCATCATCCTTCTGACTCTGAACTCTAACAAAAGTCCTTTGCAATTTGTTCAAAAGTTTGGACTTCTAAAGAAACCTACCCATAATTGAAAGGTGATTATAAAAGAACAAATGAAGATAGGATGAAAGCAGAGGGTCTGTTCTTTCATTTAATATACACAGATCTATGAATATTTGAACTAGTCTCCGCCTCTACTCCATTGCACAGCTCGGACCATAGAAATAAATATTCGGATTAGTCCCCACCTCCATCCTTTCCTATTTGTAAATGTATACTATTTTTGCTAGTTTCAGACACATAACTGCAAAGTCTGTTTTTAGCGCTAACGTTAGCAGGTTGGATTATTACACACTGCACGTGAGTTCAGCACATTTGAGTTCAAATGTGAATTGGTTACATGTGTGTGATGAGATGTCCTTGGAAAACTTAAATATTATGAATAACATATTCAGCAATGGTGTTGAATGATAATTTGCACATGATTTGACCTAAAGCATATTAAAGCACTACAAAGACATATAAACGCCAAAACTTTAGGTTTTAACTTTAAGTTTAACAATAAGGTGACTTTTTTTCAGTAAAAGACTCGCATTTACACACCTGTCTCAGATGGCGGTTAAATCAACACTTGAGCCAAAATTGATACTCATAAAAGCCTTCAGACCTATGAGAAAGCTTTTTCCTTTGGAACTGTCTCAAAGTTTTAGACAAGGCTATGATCGATAAGCTTCTTTTTTCTGTATTTTTATTGTGTTGTTTGCTGTAATTCTCTTTATCTGTCTTGCAGGAATAGCCATTCTTAAGATCTAAGCTGCTGTTGGAACCTTTGTGACCTTCACAACAAAATTTGCGTTGTGCTGCCACCGTGTCATTTGTGGCAGCTAAATTGAAGCAGCATTGTAATCTTCTCCCACACGTCTTGCTCCTCGCCGTGTGTGCTGGAAGCCCCGGGTGGCAGCTCTCTCATTCCACTGTCTGTCTCCCTGCCCGCAAGCATTTCATTACAAACAATGACCTGAAGCCACACAACATCTGCTGTCTGAAAGATGATGTTTTCACTGCCAAAGCTCTTTTCGGTCACAGTGTACTCTAGACCAGTAGTGTGATGAAGCAATCTACACCCTACAATAACTCACATCAATGGGGTTCACTTTATGTGCGAAGGGTGTAAAATTAACTTGACACAAAATGGACCACAGACATGGGCTTCTCAATGGCCTGGCTAAAAAACTGGAGTATGAAAACAGGCCTGTGTTTCTAAACCTGGGCAACAGGTGGACGAGTGTTTTGACTATCATAGAATACAGCAGAGTACCACACCAGGCATGGGGCCATTGGATAATGGGGTCTGTAAGAAAAATCAAAATCTTGAGCTTCATTTTTGGGCTTATGGTCACCGTTCTCATCATGGCTTCTTACATTTTGACGAGGGACCAGAAAGGAATTTTTCTAACCCCATCACCGTATCACTTTACTGTAATATCTCACCCTGCACAGCTGAATCTCAACCTGACCTCCATCACAGACTATAAAACTGAGAGAGAGATGGTGAGAAACATTGTGGCCAGAGTGGACTTCAGAAGCAGAAGAGTTCCTGATATCAGAGAACTGCGAGAGAAAGAGCCACATGTATGTACATTTGAATTATCTTATTAAATGTTTTTTTAAACAATCCAAAATTAACAGTAAACATGATAATAATAGTAGGCTATGTGATCCTGCCTGTGAAATCAAGGTTAAAGTGTCATAATAAAAATGAGATTAGAAGCATAATTTTTATTTTTACTTACTGATTTCACATTGATTTGAATCCTTGATATGACCTTTCTCAGTCAGTATTAAAGATATCAAGGTTATATTAACATAACATTTTATTTTATGTAAAATCATCTAAAACGGTGAATCTTAAAAAACATTATCTGGGTTTTTACAGGCAGGGTCACGCATACAAAAGTTGATTTATTTCACTAATTCCATTAAAATGTGAAACTTGTATATTGTATTCATTCATTACACACAGACTGATATATTTCAATTGTTTATTTCTTTTAATTTTGATAATTATAACTGACAACTGAGAAATCCCAAATGTAGTATCTTAGAAAATTAGAATATTACTTAAGACCAATACAAGAAAGGATTTTCAGAAATCTTGGCCAATTGAAAAGTATGAACTTGAAAAGTATGAGCATGTACAGCACTCAATACATAGTTGGGGCTCCTTTTGCCTGAATTACTGCAGAAATACGGTGTGGCATGGAGTCGATCAGTCTGTGGCACTGCTCAGGTGTTATGTGGCCTTCAGCTCTTCTGCATTGTTGGGTCTGACATATTGCATCTTCCTCTTCACAATACCCATATTTTTTATGGTGTTAAGGTCAGGTGAGTTTGCTGGCCAATTTAGAACAGTTCTTAAACCAGGTACTGGTAGCTTTGGCACCGTGTGTGGTTGCCAAGTCCTGTTGGAAAATGAAATCTGCATCTCCATAAAGTGGGTCAGCAGCAGGAAGCATGAAGTTCTCTAAACTTCCTGGTATACGGCTGCGTTGACCTTGGACCTCAGAAAACAGTGGGCCAACACCAGCACCCCAAACCATCGCTGACTGTGGAAACTTTACACTGGAACACAAGCAACGTGAATTGTGTGTCTCTCCACTCTTCCTCCAGACTCTGGGACCCTTATTTCCAAAGGAAATGCAAAATTTGCTTTCATCAGAGAACATAACTTTGGACCACTCAGCAGCTGTCCAGTGCTTTTTGTCTTTGAGATGCTTCTGATGCTGTCTGTTGTTCAAGAGTGGCTAGACACAAGGAATGCGACAGCTGAAACCCATATCTTGCATAAGTCTGTGCGTAGTGGTTCTTGAAGCACTGACTCTAGATGAAGTCCACTCTCTCTGAATCTCCACCACATTTTTAAATGGGTTTTGTTTGACAATCCTCTCCAGGGTGCGATTATCCCTATTGCTTGTACACTTTTTTTCTACCACATCTTTTCCTTCCCTTCGCTTGAATCGCCTCTCTATTAATGTGCTTGGACACAGATCTGTGAACAGCCAGCCTCTCTTGCAATGACCTTTTGTGCCTTGCCCTCCTTGTGCCAGGCATCAATGGTCGTCTTTTGGACAACTATCAAGTCAGCAGTCTTCCCCATGATTGTGTAGCCAAAGGAACTAGACTGAGAGACCATTTAAAGCCTTTGCAGGCGTTTTGAGTTTATTAGCTGATTAGAGTGTGGCACCAGGGGTCTTCAATATTGAAGCTTATCACAATATTCAGATTTTCTGAGATACTGAATTTGGGATTTTCCTTAGCTGTCAGTTATAATCATCAAAATTAAAATAAATAAATATTTGAAATATATGAGTCTGTGTGTAACAAATGAATATAATATACAAGTTATACTTTTTATATGGAATTCATGAACTTTTTTATGATGAGCAGCACCTGTAATTCATAAAAAAATATATTTGCATAAGATCATTAGCAAGCATCTAATTTTGGGTAGTTAATTCATAATGTAACATTCATAATGTGATACATAATGAAATCATGTTGTTCTAAACCTGTATGAGTTTCTTTATTCTGAATAACACAAAAGACGATATTTTGATAAATGATGTTAAGCACACAGTTGACAGCACCCATTGACCTCCATAGTAGGAAATACAAATACTACGGAAGTCAATTGGTTTGCAGTTTTAGAACAACATGATGATGGGTGAGTAAATGATGACAGAATATTCATTTTCGGGTGAATTATCCCTTGAATATTAATATTTTAAAATTTACATTCATAAAGCACCTTTATTTTCGTGTGTAAGAAAAAATGATATCTTGGGCCTTTTGTCACCCCCTCCTTTAAGTTCCTGTAGTGTGACGAACGAATTTAAGAGTTAGCCAAGAATCCTATTAAAAATGTTTATAAAGATAAACAGATGTTTACATACCTTCATAAGTACTTCACTACAACACAAATACACACTTATCTGCTCTTTCTCCTCCCCAGTTATTCACTGCCATTCCTCATAAGTTCCTTCCCAATCTCAAAAATCCATGTTGGTATGAGGAATTCTTTGGGAATATAACAGCAGATCCATATGGGAAAAACCTGTATGCGCTTTATTCAAAACGCTTTCAGGCGATATATGACCACTTGCGCAGGGCTTTTCCGGCTCACCTACATCAGTATGCGGGTAGACATTACCGTCTGCGCTGCCTGCCTTTTTTTTACATCATCGGGCAGCCCAAGTGTGGCACCACAGATCTCTACGACCGATTACGGCTGCATCCCGAGGTCCATTTCACTACTATGAAGGAACCACATTGGTGGACGAGAAAGAGGTTTGGTGAGTTTCGGATTCCACTGAGACTAATAAATCATACGATTTAAATGTGAAGTTAAAAGATTTAAATGAAAAATTGAGAAATCGCAAGCTTGAAATGTGAATATTTGTAATTAATGATGCTGTTTGGTTTTCTATGTTGGCAAGTCAAACACTCATCCATCTCTCTGTCGCTCTCATTTTCTTACTGTGCAGAGCATCTGCTTTATTTTTTCACAGATCATTGGGTTTAATCACATTTAATGCATTACACAGTTTAACAGCTACCAAACATCTGCCCTATAATTAGTGATGCTAGGACAAGCATCACTACAACTATTGCTTCTGCTTACAACGGAAATAGAGGTCCCACACAGAGGGACCAGATTGTCGAAGTGGGCTGTTTTGCCATACGACAACTGACGTAACTGATAATCATCTCACATTTGTCCCTTGATTTCAGGTATCATCAGATTGAGTAATGGTTTTCATAATCCATACCCACTGAAAGATTATCTGGATCTGTTTGACCAGGCATCCAATCATATTCAGGATCAGCTGATGAACGACTCCCTTCAAAGCCACCAAAAAGTTGACATTATAATAGGTAACGTTAACTTTATACCTTTTTCTGCCTCCAAAACATGATTTTATTTCATAATGATGGTTTCTCTGAGCTCAACAAATATTAGATGAAGTGAGTCAGACTTCATCCATTTCCACTTTTAAAAGGGACATTTCACAAGACTTTTTAAAGATGTAAAATACATCTTTGGTGTCCCCAGATTACGTATGTGAAGTTCTAGCTCAAAATACCATATAATTTATTATAGCATGTTAAAGCAACACTAAAGAACTCTGGCTCTTTGCTCCCCCTACAGGTTAGAAGCGTAATTGTTCATTACCACTGTCATAAATACTGAGGCATAGCTGGCTCTGATTGGATTGTAGGTCTGCCGTAAAGCAAGTTTTTGTAGTATTCACTCGGACTACAGGACCACTACCCGACGTTTGGAAACTTCTTTAGTGCGGTTTTGGTCGATAGAGGGCTGCAAAGCGAATGTGAAAGTGCTGTTCACCCTGTTTAGAGTGGATGAACGACTGAAACTGTTTTGGAAGCGTTATTTTAAGGTAAAAAAAACTCTTTGGTGTTGCTTTAAAATTGCCACTTTGTAGGTGTGATCAAAAATGTGCTGTTTTTGGATGTGTCCTTTTTAATGCAAATGAGCTGATCTCTGGACTAAATGGCAGTGCCATGGTTGGATAGTGCAGATTAAGGGGCGATATTATCCCCTTCTGACATCACAAGGGGAGCCACATTTCAGTGACCTATTTTTTACATGGTTTAACAAAACTAAGTTACTGGGTTGTTATTTTTTTTTAATTTTCTAGATTTATAGAAGCACTTGGGACCCAATTATAGCACTTAAACATGGGAAAAAGTCAGATTTTCATGATGTCCCCTTTGAGTATATTATTTGGTATGTCCACCTTTTGCAGCAATTACAGCAGCACAGCTATCTGGCAATGTCAGTATATTTTCTCAAAACTTATCAATAATGTTATCCCTCAAGCCAAAGGCTTTCCTTTGAATGTATAACTAGTGTTTATTTTTCAACTTGACCCAAATTTGCTAGATGGGGTTGACGTCCTTGTGATGGCTTTATTCTATGGTTTATGATGATGACTGTAGTGGTAAATACTTTAAATATGTATGTAAAATCAAAGTTTTAGGTCAGTGCAGATAGCAGAGAGAGTCTTTGAGTTATGAGTATGAGTATGAGTGAGTTTTTTTAATATATTGGATTATAATTTAAATTGATTTGACAAACTAAGAGCTTTATTATATCGCATTTTGTATGAAAGCACAGACTTTATTTCCCATTAGAGACTTCAGGGTCAAAATCTACCCCTCTGTTATGAATATAAATTATGAAAATATTAATGGAAACCGCTTTCTTTGTCCACCTTTGGTACCTGTGACATCTCACAATCCTGTGAATATAGCTCAGTATTCGGTTTAAATTATTTAAAATGGTGTCCTGAATGGGTTTGAATCTAAAGTAGTTTATTTTGCTAGGTTAAAGGAACATTCCACTTTTTTTGAAAATAATAATTTTTCCATTTTCCAGCTCCCATAGAGTTAAACATTTGTATCTTACAGTTTTGGAATTCATTCAGCTGATATTCGGGTCTGGCGCTAGCACTTTTAGCATAGCTTAGCACAATCCATTGAATCTGATTAGACCATTAGCATTGTGCTAAAAAATAACTAGAGGTTTTTTAATATTTTTGAAACTTGACTCTTCTGTAGTCACATTGTGTACTAAGAACGATGGAAAAGTAAAAGTTGAGGTTTTCTAGGCAGATATGGCTAGGAACTACACTCTCAAGCTGGCGTAATTATCAAGGACTTTGCTGATGTAACATGGCTGCAGCAGGCGCAATGATATTACGCAGTGCCTGAAAATAGTCCCCTGCTATTAAAAGTAACCAAGGGGACTATTTTCATGCAGTGCGTAATATCACTACGCCTGATGAAGTCCTTGATTATTACACCAGTTTGAGAGTATAATTCCTTGCCATATCCGCCTAGAAAATCGCAACTTTTAATTTTCCGTCGGTACATGATGTAACTACAGAAGAGTCAAGTTTTAAATAGGAAAAATATTGAAACTCTTTGGTTATTTTTAGTGCAGTGCTAATGGTCTAATCAGATTCAATAGATTGTGCTATGCTATGTTAAAAGTGCTAGCGCCAGAACCGAATATCAGCTGAATGGATTCCGAAACGAAAGAATCAAATGTTTAACTCTATGGGAGCTGTAAAATGAGCATGTTTTCAAAATAAGTGGAAAGTCCCTTTTTAAAGTTCATCTTTTGATAATCATTGTCGTCAATAAACGTTGTTTTGTTAAGCTCATTAGATTTTTTTTCTAGATCATTAAAAGTGATGTTTTCTCAGGTGGTGTTTTATACAAAAACTTGGTAATGTAAGTCATTGTCTCTTTGACAGGTGAAGCAAGCGCATCCACTATGTGGGACAACAATGCCTGGGTTTATTTTTACGACAATGGTACGGCGGTGGAGCCTCCTTTTTTGGTACAAGATTTCATTCATGCTGTGCAACCAGATGCCAAATTTATTGTAATGCTCAGAGACCCCGTAGAAAGGTACTATTTTCTTTTTTCAAATCTTTATATTCATCCTTATGGACAAGATATTATAACCAGATTTTAAGTATGCATGAAAATGCTCTTTTGATTCTCTTCCTACCTTATATCATGTATTTGTGTGTGAGAGAGCAGGCTTTACTCGGACTATCTATATTTTGGTATGACCAATAAATCCGTTGAGGATTTTCATGAGCGAGTATCAGAATCACTGCAGCTGTTTGAAATCTGCTTGGCTGAGAGATCCATCCGATCCTGTATTTACAACACCACTCTCAACAATATAATGCCTGTGAGTTTTGCTCCATTTGTAAAACCTGATCATATGCATTGAAATACTATGATAAAGTGTACAGAACATTTTACTTACAAATTTTACATTTACTATTTTTTTCTCAAATATAGTTCACCCAGAAATGAAAACCCTTACATCATTTACTTGCCTTTGTGTGATTTTATATTTCGTAAAAAAGGAAATAAAGAAGTTTGAGAAAATATAATGACATCATTTTCACTTTAGGGGAACATTTCTTTAATTTATTAAAATGTTATCAGATCTTTTGAGTCATGGCTGATTCTCATTAGGTTCAAGCTCCTATGGTGGCTGGAATGAATTAAATTTCATTCAGTCGGATATGATGTAATTTGTTCAGCCAGGTGCACCCAGATAGATAAAATGCTGTTCTGAAGCTGTGAAGCCAAACGATTTTATTACTGTAGATTATTTTGCTGTAGATTAATTTTATTCATGGAAGTGATGCACCAGCAAAATACTTTTAATGGTGAATCATGGCTTATTATTTTCTTTAATTTATTTAATCAGGAACCATGCACATTAATAATATATAAATACATACATCTCATCCATAGTCCTTTTTAATAATATGGAATTGTTTTATACTTTAATATAGGACAAATAGACCTATGTATCAGGTTTAGGTTGGAGTAAATCAGATTTAAGATGATATTTTAATGTTAATGTACCAGTGCAGAAAATGTTTTTCTTAAAATTCTTAATCCTGACTGCTCTGCTGAACCTCTGGGTCCCTCTGTTGGTCAACTTATAAAATCACATGCTGTCATTCCTAACCCTGCAAGTTTTTTACCTTTTACAAATTGTCCCATCTGTCATTTTTTACGTTCTGAAGTGTGCTCATCAGCACCCCCTTTGCACCCACGATGTGGTCTTCAGTGTGCAGCAGGCTTCACACACTTTACCAACCCAGAAGTCCTTGCGAAAGAGCAATCAGACAAATCAGAAGATGGAAGGGAGGAGTTTACACTAATGGGCAACTTTTCTTCCTATTTCTGGTGTGATGTTTAAGTCTGTCCCAAAATACGACTTTGGTACGCCCTCGTGGACTCGCGTCTGTGGCACACTCCGGACTTCCCTGCTGAAAAAAAACAGCATCAAACCAGCATGGACCAGCATGGGAATTATGCTGGTGCTAATGCTGGTTTAGCTGGTGCTAATGCTGGTTTGGTGCTGGTTTAGCTGGTGCTAATGCTGGTGCTGATGCTGGTTTGATGCTGGTTTAGCTGGTGTTCACAAAAAAAACAGCACCAAAACACAACATATGCTGGTCTTGCTGGTATGCTGTTTTTTTCAGCAGGGTTGTGGTCCTCCTCAGAGTCCACACTTTGATGACATCACGTAGTCCAGACTTTAGGGACCCTTGATGCGAGTCCACGTGGGTGCACCAGAGTCCTATTTTGGGACAGACACGAGCATCACACCGGAAATAGGTAGAGAAGTTGCCCGTCAGTGTGAACTCTTCCCTTCCGTCGTCTGATTGCCCTTTCGCATAGACTTCTGGGTTGGTAAAGTGCGCAAAGCCTGCTGCAGTGCGGGCTTCGCTGAAGACCGCATCAAGGGGGCAAAGGAAGCGCTGATGAGCACACTTCAAAGTGTAAAAATGACAGATGGGACAACCTACGGACTCGTAAACCAAGCGAGAACGCGCAATTTAAGGCCACAAGACCGAAAGTCTACATGAAGTGCACCATTTGGGACAGGGCCAATGGTCCCTTAGGTCTGCACTACATGATGTCTTCAAAGTGTTCGGAGTGTGCCATTTGGGACAAGGCCTTACTAAGCATACTAGAAACTTCCAGGCAGGTGTCCTGTGGCAAGTCTGAGCTAAACTCTGTAGGACACTGGCCCTCCAGGACATGAAACGAAAAAATGACACTGATTAGCACTTCACTATCTGACTGTTTAGAAAATAAATGTTTGCTTCACCATAGCTATTGAATCTCAACAACGCTTGTTCAAATGCTGTGTCAAAATTTGATGAGCAAATCAAAAACATGGATATGCATGGCATTTGCGGCAATATAGATTAGCAGGAATGATCATTTCATTCCTTTTTTTCTGTAGGTGAGACTTCAGGTTGGGCTATATGTCATATACGTGCTGGACTGGCTGAGCATTTTCAGTAGAGAGCAAATTCTCATACTACGACTAGAGGATCATGCAGCTAACCGGAAAAACACTATGCGGAGAGTATTTGACTTTCTACAGTTGGGTGAGTTCATTTCCATATACTGTAGGACCAAGTGTCTATCTGTCTGTCTGATCTTTATCATTTGTGCTTTATCTACCTTTCAGGACGACTCACTCTGCAGAAGGAAGCAGACATTACAAAGAGCCCCGCCTCCAACACCAGAAGACCAGCCAATCGAAATCTTGGCCCAATGCTGCCCATAACCAAGGAGATTCTGCAAAGCTTCTACCGGCCTTTTAACCAGCACCTTGCCCATGTGCTTCGAGATCCTGCCTTTCTGTGGACGTAGTCCTGACAAAGAAGGAATTAAAAGAAATGCATTGTAACAAACAAAAAGAAACAAATTAAACTCTTCAAGTTGCTAAACCTGTGCCGGGTGGCTGGTTCACCTTTAAATTTAAATGAAGTATATGTGTACTGTATAGGTACCATTTTTTTATTTTGTTATGAGGTGCTGGACACTTTCATCACTGCACTTTGAGAGTATTTCTTCCCAGTGATTGACAAATAATCAATAGACAATTTATGTAATGCATCTGTTTGTAAGGATAATATGAGGTGTTTCAAAAAATAGAAAACTAACCGTTCTGTACAGCAAAAGAAGAGGTAGCCAACACTACAAAAATACACTTGAGAAGTCATAATAAACAATGTTTTGGATTTTACCTTTAATCCAAGTGAGTTTGGCTCAAGAATTCCGAGATGGCTCAGAGTTCCCTCCCTGTCCCTCAGCCTTTGACTTCTGACAATATGAAGGTTTGAGGAAACAGCACAAAAGTATTCATGTACATCGAACTTGAAAAATGAACGATGATGTCTGTTATGTAACTTTATAATGTTAGCTGATATTATAAATACAGAGATCAGGGCAAGAACAGATATCTTCCAGTTAAGTCATTAAGTTAATATTTTATATATTTTCTCATTGAACTGCAATAAAGTTTTTCTTTATATATATTTTTTATTTCAACATGTGTGGTAAACAAGTAAATTGTTTTCAAATATAGTGTCTTAGATGCTCAATGCATTGATAAACTTTGCATGCATGATTACCAAAAAATTTTACCTAAAAATATTACCTTCTATATTTACTAATGTGCTCTTATTTGATATGGCTTAAAGTGGTGAATTTCTTTCAGTCAAATCAGAGATTATTTTGTCCAAACGACAACAGAAACATATTTTCTTCACAGCTACTTATACACCTATAGGGGTGGTTTCCCGGACAGTGATTACTTTAAAGCAGGACTAGGCCTCAGTTTAATTAGGAAATACAACTGGTTTTAACAATCATGCATTACCAAAAACATTAATTATGTGCATTCTGATGCAAAACAAAGGGCATTGATATATGTCAAGTTGTTTTTATTTTTAGACAGCTTACATTTATTTTAGTCTAGGACTAGTCTAATCCCTGTCGGGGAAACCGCCCCATAATGTCCTGTGCAATACCCTGCAAGAAATAACGTTAAATAGCATAGAACATGTTTTTAACGTTACAACCAAATATACAGTCAGAATAAATGTATATAAGTTTTTGTCCTAATTAAGGTCTAGTAACGACATTTACCAAAAGACGAAAACTAACGAGATATATCTTGACTTACAATCTTCGTAAGGTGAATGCAGTAAACTCTGTTTGCCTTATATGATTGGTTAACAATGCGCATGCGTGATGATCCATGTTGTCAAACGTCTTTTCCACAGATTGGGCAGGGTGCACTGTGAACTGTGAAGGACTTGTTAATAATCATTTTCTGCTGTGGTGACACATATTTGTCCTTTGGATTCAAGTCTATGGTTTACTTTAATGGTGTTTATTTTGACAAATCATGTGAGCAGCACTGTCTACATTTTTTTGCATCACGGAAGACAACAACGTGATTCGGGTTAACGGCGACATATCAAAGTAAGTACACGTTGACAATGTACGTTTGGGGGACAACTATTTTAGCAAAATGCCAGAACTTTGTTTAACTCTGTTTGTAGCTATTCCACATAACTTTACGTCATTTTAGAAAATATATATTCGTAGTTGGTTTCTGTTAATCCATTAGAGGGCAGCAAAGACCATTTAAAAAGTCACTAAGTCCATCCGCAGTATGGCTGCATACGAAATTTTTGGCAGCTGACTTGTTGCCTCGCTGCCTCATGAGGCAATGATTTTGGGGCAGCTCCGAGAAACGCATTCGGACAGCCTTCAAAGGCAACGTAACAGAATTCTGTTTGAAATATAAACAGAGACTGCCTTTGTGATAACTAATCCCATAATTGAAAATAGTGATGGGAAAATTATTAAGCCTCGAATAAAGCTCAGATTAGGCCTTTCACGATTGCTACTTTTCATAGGTCGGTTAAAGGAAAAATATTTTATATTTTCTTACCTCAACTTAGACGAATTAATACATACTTATCTTTTTTAATGCATGCACTTAATTTTTGTACAGCGCATCGTGAATGTGTTAGCATTTAGCCTCAACCCATTCATTCCTTAGGATCCAAACAGGGATGAATTTAGAAGCCACCAAACACTTGCATGTTTTCCGTATTTAAAAACTGTTACATGAGCAGTTACATGAGTAAGTATGTTTTTTTACGTATCAATTTTTTTAAGCGGATTAAAAAAGAACAAAATATTGTATGGCAATTAGTTTGCAGCACCTTGACCTAAAACAGTAAATCAATCACAAGACGTTCCTTAGCATCGGCATTATTGTTAACATTGATTATTGAGAACACAAATTTGCTCAAGATGTGTCTGCTACTGAACTGGCTAAATTGATTTTAGCCAAGTAAAACCGAAGTTAAGCAGTGACCGTATATAGCAGCATATATGTATTTGACTGGAATGTGACATTGCAGTTAGCGTCAGAGTGCAAACATAGGAGTAAGCTAGGCTATTTAGTCTGTAAATAAATGGTACATTTATAGTGATATTGTGTGACTGAATGCTCCTGCAACAATTGTGTTTTTGTAAAAAATAAATAATGAACCCAACACTATGCATTAGTTAGTAAATATACAGTGTTCTTTTGGGAGGGGAACCGTGATGAAACGTGAATTCCGACAGAAGAACTAATAAATTGTGATATGGACATGTAGAATAGTCAAACTGCCCAGCACTACTGAGTATTGCAGGTTAACAGGTCCATATAGTACAGAGGGTGGCACGCTGACCAGTCTTGTCCAGACTGTAAGGCGTTTTTTATCTGTAGTAAGTTAATTTAATATTTTTGCACTTTAGTAAGGATTTTGTCATAATTACTAACTTGATCCAATACAAATAGAATCCAATTGATTACAGTGCAAAAGGGTCAACCCCAATTCTTAATTTACCCAACAGCATATGGGTAGTTTAAACCCATTGCTGGGTCAAATATAAACATTTTCGTGTTTAATTTAACTCAACGACTGGATTCGTCCCTGTTTGACCCAACCCTTGGTTGAAAATAACCCAGCACTTTTTAAATAAAGTAACTGAGTGTTAATAAGAAATGCAAAGCTTAATTTGTCACAAATAGTATGCAGCCCTTTACATGGTTTCAAAAACTTGATGTGGTCCTTGAGTCAATTTTGCCCACCCCTTGTATAGTAAATCATCTTTAGTAATTAATTTAACTCACATATTCTACTGACTAGCCAATGCTCTGTAAGCATGAGGAAATATATCACCAAATAACTTGAATAGGCTATGCAAAATGGATTTTGAAATCTTCAACAGATCTGAAACATCAAAACATGTCTTTTAAAGTTTCATGCGTTTCTGCACTAATGCAACCCAGCACCTTATAAAATCCTAGTAGGCTAGTATGCAGAGCTTTGTAATGTTTAGTCAGTTGACCTAAAAATGTCAACCAGTTCTTACAAAGATCTCAAGATCTCCCACCCCAAAACTGCATCAAGATTTTTTATTTTTAGACTCAGAATGTCTATTGTAAACCTCTTTATACGCATCAGAAAATATAGTTCAGAGCATCTAAGATATTACTCATCATGATCTGGCCACTATCTGATGGAGTATGACATTGCAGACACACAACCCTTCACACACATTATTCATGGCTCTCTGCTCCATTTCCTCAAACACATTTTTCACTGTGTGTATCTCCTTTTCACCTGCTCTTCACATAATCCTTTGAGAAACACATGAGCGCAGTATAATTGTGGGAGGACGGAGAGATCAACATGCGTATGACTCATACATTGTTTGTTTTAGCTTGAATCTCTCATAGGAAAAAAACATATCTTCTCCGGGAGATGAATTTCAGGCCTGGGCTAATATCTGGTTGACCGCAGGCACGTAGGTAATAGTAAAGTTTTGATGGGCTGCTGCCAGGCTGTGAGATATCACCTACTATATATATATCTGTTTGAATCACGTGTTTAGTACTGAAGTGGATTTTTGATTTCTGCCATCGTCTGTTTTGATGGCTTGCTTTTTGACTGCTGATGTTAGTCTTTTATTTAAATACTGGTAATATAGCTTTTCTTGTAATGATCCGGCTTCAACCTTAAAAATGTTGGTGTTGTAGTTTTGTAGGTATGTAATAGGGCTGTATATTGCCAACAATTTCCAGAAACGATACGTATCCCAATACAAGGCCACGGTGCAATGCACATCACGATACAAGATCCTTTTAATTTATATATTTTTTTATTAATTTATTAAAGTTATTATCTTAAGGTATGCAGATGCGTGTGCGCATGAGACAGACAAGGAAAGTCAAGTATACCCTGCTACCTTTCACTCTGCAGGTCACATGCTTCCTTCATACTAGTCACCGTTCACGGATCAACTGCGATTCGTCATGTTACTTTCAAAAGTGCATCCAAATCGATACGGAAGGTGCTGTATCTATGCGCGCATCAACAGGGGCCCGTTCTTCATATGCCGCTTATTACATCCGAGATCAAATGACAGATTTGTGATGTTCAGATCTCGCTAATTATGATCTCGCTAATTTGGTTCTTTCAACACCTCTGCTGTTGATGATTATTATGGCATGATTGAATTATCTGAGATCATTGCATGTTCCTGCACTGCATAAAAAACCAATACATATTAATAGTAGAAACATTTATCAGCAACGCTGTGATTGGCCGGTTGGTTTTCAAAGGCCAAGAACATGCCCAAGTTTTAACCCCTGCCATTCGCGAGCTGTTGATGGAAGGTTAATGTGAACTTTTTATGATGCTGAATTTGTAAACCCAACTAGCTATTTTTGTCATCTACTGTTTGCCGAGCAGGTTTAAGCTTACGGACCTGTTGCTTTGACAGCAACTCTAGGATGAGCTTCGAAGAACCAAATAATCCAAGATCAACAATCAAATCCGGCTAACTGATTGATCCACGTACAAAGAACGGGCCCTGGGAATTCATGACACTGTATAGCCATATCGATGTTTTAAACACAGCATAATAGTGTGTGGTGCTGGGTTGCACTTAATGATGTTGCTCTAATGTATTTTTGCCTTATTGATGCTTTACTGATGCTGATACGATAAGTGGTGTCTTTACTCACCACGCAATCACACAATTGCCTGGGGCCCGTGGGCTTGGGGGGCCACTACTGGCCAGAAGGATTAACTTATATAATTTTGCAGCCAATATACATAGAAAAAAATCAATCAGACAACGAACAGAAAGAAGACTCTTACTAAAGGTAGTGGCTGATTCCCCAACTGGTAGGCATGGAGTTACAGTATAAAGGGGGGGGGGGGGGTGGTAAACATAGCTTTAAAAGTATGTTGCGTTTATTCAGACCCAAATCTAAGCCACTCATATAAAGAACGCCCGTGCGAGAGATGTGTTAAATTCTTAACATAGAACAGAAAAAGATCTGCACACTGTAAAAAGTCCCTTTATTTAAGTAGTTAAAACTGCAACGTATCGGTCCAAGACCTTCGTCAGGCAAACACAAATTGCATGTTAAATTCTTAACATGCAATAAAAAAGCATTGTAGACACAAACGCATGGATACACCCATAAATACAGCTTTCACCCTGCCGACAGTAGTAATTTAGGCTTGATAGAGTGCGATTTAGGCTGCAGGGCATCATCTGACGGATGATTGTGTGACCCGATAAGACAATAATGAGTATGAATTTGCTGTATTGGCCGCTGTGGGGAAGAGAAGGCAGCCGCAAATAAGCAGAGTTTGATTGGTTCAAAGACTATTCATGGAATTCATGAGACTTTACAATGTTCTTCAATTTTGTTATTGACTGAGGGGCTGGCATTCCACTTAAAAATAATGAGTGATATAAAGGTATATAAATGTAAAAGTGAGGGATACAAAACACACACAAACATGTATAAATGAAAAAGTAAAGCCTAAACATGTTGGAGTGTTGTTTTTTCACCGGGTGAAGGGAACTGTTTCACACTTTTTAGTGCTAAAATCTCCCTGAGGCTTTCTATGGTGAAAGTCAGTGTCATATTTTTAAGATTTTTGTTTATCTGATGTGATAGAGCATCTTAATAGTTTAAAATAGCATCCATGTTATTTATATGACAGAAGCTGAAATTTCAGTGATTCTTCAGTGAATCAGTGATCTGCTGTATGCATTTGTCTAAATTTCATCTGTGACACCTCACAAACATCTCACACATCTGCTTTGATAGACACGGCTCCTAGAACACTACACATTTTATTTGCACACCCAAGTTGAAAGTTGTATAAGGCTAAAACTCAGATTAGCATTCGTTTCTTTAAGGGCAGCCTCGGTAATGTCATGGCAATTTAATCAAAAGTTTTATTTGCATCAAACTCTTGGAGGAGATGAATATTCTCATAATGAATTATTCAAATGTGCTCCAAGAAGCTGGAGAAGTTACAGTTGGTGATTGAAATCTCTCTGCATGAATTGTTAAAGATTCTGTGTAGAAACTGCATAGGCATACTGTCCATTATTCACAGGATTTTATAGGACAAAAATAGTGGACAAAGGCAAACACGTATATACTGTAAAGAAATGTCAGTTTATGGAAACACTGATGTTCTTGTAACTTGTAAATAATTTTAAATGATAGTTTTCTCAATTTAAAATTATACCAGATGTAGCAATAAGCGCTCTAGACATTTCACATTTTCTTGATTTTGTGTGTGTAGGCAATTTAAATGGTTCAAGAAAAATACAGTAGTATTGTATCAGGATCAGCCAATACTCAGAATTCTGGTATTAAAATTAGATCGGTACTGGAAAAAGGGGTATGGGTAAATTCCTATTAATTAACCTGACAATTGTTGTTTTAGCTTGCTGGTAAGGTCTAAAGTGTGATTTATTCTTCTGAGTAGGCCGTACCTACGGCCTATGCTGTGCATAGCTCTGCTTAGCCTGACGCACACTTCTCCAAAAATGTAACGAAGCGCATTTCCTAATACACATTTTTCACTTGTGATGATAACAACAAAGATAGACCAAGTTGAGAAGTGAAATGAAACAACTCTAGCTGCTGCCTTTTGTCTTTTGCCTTGATACTGTGTATACAACAGTAACATGCCCATAGACTCTACAACTAGCCTAGTGATCTGCATGTGTAATTGCATAATGCCGTGAACAATGATGCAGAAGTATAAATAAAACTGATGCAAAGTAGGGATGTCACAATTTTTAATATAGTATTGAACCAATCGGTATGACCTCCACAATCAAATGTGCACATATATGAATTGCGGGGTTTTTTGTGCATCCAAATCTATCCGTTTTATTATGTCTATTATTTTATTATGTCCTGTGCATCTGTTCGTGTTTCTGCAAATCCATTCGTCTCCCCATGAGTAAATATCAAGTCACTATGTGCTACAGGCGGCTAACTGCTTGTGTCAGATTTCAAACATGCTCTACCATGGCAAGCGAAGAAGCGAGACATCAATGCAAGGCTCCTCCGCTGTCTTTCATATCTGTAGTGTGGCTTAATTATTTGCACAAATAGACGCAAAACTGTGTGTGGGGGGGGGGGGGCGATACGAATAACGCAAAGGCGCGCCATTTGCCTCAAACACTTCATCCTTGCAAGTTAAAAAATTTAACTCAAAGTTAAAAATACAATTTGTAGAATCTGCCGCTACAGGGCGCACAATCAAAACAATGACGTAGATTAATGACGCTCTGAAGCAGCGTGGAATGATGGGATTTGTTTTCTTTAACTCAACCTCTGATGGCCATCAGACGGGAACGAGAAATCATGTTAATGGATGAGGTAAAGTCATCAAATTTTATAAATGTTGCATTTGATGACATCCTTTTGTTTCCTTATCAGTGTTTCCCATACATAGGCTCTACTTGGGCGCTGCGCCCAGGTAAATTGCGACCCGCCCAGGAAAAAAAAACCGCGCTAAAGCTCGAGTGCTGTTTCAGACCACGCGCCGCTTCATTTTCTTTATCCCATTTTTTAATAATCTTACTATTAATAGACAATATCTTTACTAAAATCTAAACAGTTTGCAAAGAGATTGCAGCAAAAAGCAGTGCTAATACTGAACGAGCAAAGCTCTAGCTGACTCAGGATATAAAAAACGCAAAGCTGTAATGTAAAGTCTGTCATTGGGACAGCAAGTAGACTTTTAAATCTGAAATAATTAGTGGATTAAGCTTTTTTTAATCGGCAAGAGAGAAATAGAAAGCAGAAGCAGTAAAAGTGCCTATCTAGAAATTATTACCATTATAACATCAGTCACATTTATAATCTATAGACCTGCACTGTCTATCATAGGCTATACATAGTATTGTATATTGAGTTTGATAAAAGGGGTCATCAAATTACTTTATATATCAGTGCAAAAAGTGTTTTCGTGGTGCTTTGACAAACAGTGTCAGCTTTGTTTATGGCAAAGAAAGTTTGGGGTGGTTAGATTAATGAACTATAATGTGAAATTAATATTAATGTTTAATAAATCAAAGTATTGTGTTGTGTCACACATTATTAGTTCTTTGTCACATGTATAGTAGACCATTTTTTGTTGGTGGATAATGATTGCCCTTTTCACCAGCTACCACCACAAGTAAATTTCAGATCTATGGGAAACACTGCTTATGTAAGGGTTCATGTAATGTTCAAAACTAAATTGTCATAGATGTTACTGTATTAGTCCAATTCGATGGTGCGTTAACACAGCACAGAATTAGGTTTTTCATAAACAAGCAATTAGCCCGACAGACGCTATTACTTCCGCAATTGTCCACACCACTGTTGCCATGGGTTTCTAAGGTTGCTATCATCACCTTTCACGACTTTCAAGCACACACATTCACGGTATACTACTTGGGCATCGTTGTTTATGTAAGGGATAATGTAGAGGCAGCCGGTAGTTATTTCCCGATAACTACCGGCTGCCTCTACATTATCCCGCTTATTACACGGCTACTTGCCACATTAGAAAAAAAACTGGACATGAATGTGAATTTGAAACATCTTATTGGCATATTTGTTTTAAATTATCATTTTTATCCTTTCCCGAAACTTTGCACAGATGCATAAAATGATCGTAATACCTTATTAAGATCCTCTGCTTCATACTTGTCTGTCTCCATTTTTTCTGTTTTAGCCAGTCTTTGAGAAGTTTTAATGCCCATTCTGTATTTTTTTGTATGTTGGCTTCGTAGCTGTCATGCTCTATTTTGTCAAGTTCAGTCTCAGTAAGCTCTCTGTGTCTTGTCGTTGTTCGTTCTTCTATCCACTGTTTAAATGTTTTGTTTTTTTCGTACATGTTAAAATTTATGTCAAAATGTTGTGGTTGTCCAGTGTTTTTCACAAGATGGCGCCAAACAGTAATTTTTATTGGCGCGGAGCGATTTAAATCGTACAAGTATACCGGCTATGCGTTATTACTTTGGAGGGGTTATTATTTAAAAATAGAACGAACCTGCAAATGTCTCAACTGACCAATCAGAATCAAGCATTCCAGAGAGCCATGTAACAAATATTGTTATTGTATATATTTGTTTCTTTTGTATACACTTGGGCAGGTTGAACGTTATTTGTGTCTGTGCTTGTGTCAGATTAACAGTGTGGTGTGACCTAAGTTTTAAAGTAGAGGTATCTTAATATCAACTGTACAGCAAATTACCTGTTAAGTGTTCTGTCATAGTTTCTTCAAAATTAAGTTTTATTTGAGTGTTTTTAATACAAATATTTTCTTCATGACATGTACAGCCTCTGATTGCCCCTCCCCCAGTTAATTGAGTACTCGTTCTTCAGACCTATGGATTGAACAAATGAGATAAATGCACATCCCTACTGTTAATGTCTTCTTAAATTGAGTAACATACTAAGCATATATTAAACTTTGATTTAGATTTTTGAACAAATTGGGGGAATTTTTTTATGCGGAAAATAAATAGACTGATATGTATTCAGCTTTAAAAAAAAAAAAAAAATTTGTTTTATTTGAAGTCATTAGTTTAGTGAAAGACTTCATTGCTAATGTGCAAAATCTCTAAGGCCACAAACTGCTCTCATTTAAAAGCTGCACTGCCAAAAATGGGAGATCATCAAAGACTTACATCTTCTTTTGAGTAATTAAAATATATGCTTATTATTGAAAGCTTAAAATGACTGAACGGTGAACATGTTGAGCTAAACCTTTTGATGTATTGAGAGTCTTGCAGATCTTCTGTGTATTAAGTGATTTAGGATTCTTGAGAACCTTATGAATTTAATGTCATTATGAATTATAAACATGTCCACATACCTAAAAGTGAACATAGAACATTTATTTTTTAGATTTAAAATGTTTAAAGACACATTGAGAGTGTAGATTAAGTTATTGTAATTCTTACAAAACATATCAGTTTGTGGTTAAGTGATTATTGAAATTGTGTTATTTATAAAATAATCACTGTTTTGTCATTCACTAAACTCCATAAAGTGACAATAGGCTTTATGCCCAGCTGCACTACTTCCTGAACTTCAGCCAGCTCCTTGTTTCCTGTCTGCCATTATTGGACAAACTGATTAATCCAGGTGTGCTTGACCTCAGTAATCACAAACAAACTGATTAATCCAGGTGTGCCTGACATCAGTAGTCACAACAACAATAATCAGACACACCTGGATTAATCATTTTGTCCAATAATGGCAGACAGGAAACAAGGAGCTGGCTGAAGTTCAGGAAGTAGGGCAGCTGGGCATAAAGCCTATTGAAGTGTCATGTTACATTGAACCACATCTATTGCTAAAATGTGAAAGAATTTTATGTTTTTTCCCTAAATATGTCCTTTCTACTTTTTCATAACTATGTACTTACGTGGCTTATATGACATATGGCATGCAGTGGGTCATCATTCTTTATATTTATATATAATCTCAGATATATATACACAGACTTCTAGAGATGATTATACAGCCAGCTGTCAATCAAAGGAGACCGAAAATAGCAATAGGAAGCAATAGAAAACATTTGACTATGACATCAGCAGCTGTATGTGAGGCAAATATAATTGGGTTTTAGTTATACAGAACAGCTGAGACATTAATTAATTCATTTATGGAATAAACCAGGATGTAGAAACTTTATGTTAATGTTTAAAGACCACATGTGATATAAAAAATAAATAAATAAACAAGATGACTTCCGGGTGATCTGTGCATCAAGATGGTCTAATTGCGTTGGCATTCCCAAGAAATAATAAAATAGCAGGTAGAAAGAGGCATATATACTTCTGTATGAGTTATATTTGTCATTGTCATCGATTACCATGTATCACCCACAAATAGGTTTTTCCCTGAAATTGCATACATTATCTAATCCTTAGATATAATGAAAAGTTATAATAAAGACAAAGATGTCTTGGCTTGATTTTTTTAACCCAATTTCACCACTGAATGCTTCATACAATTTAGTTTCAGATTTTTGCAGGGCTGCTTTAATGTTTAGATACACTGTAAAAGATTGCAGGGTTACAAAAGGATGAGCCCAGCCCATTGGGTTGTAATTTAACCTTTTGCTTCAGTTTTGTTCAGTTTTATATTATTATTTTTTGATTGCACTGACATTTAAGCAAAAAGTTTAATAAGAGACACTTATTCTGTAGACCTGTACTGTAGAAATGCTTACACTGTCAGAAAAAAATGGTAAAACAAATTCCAAGCTGTCACTTGGGCAGTACCCTTTAAAAAGGTCCTAATATGTACCAATTAAAGTCGCCATGAAAATAAAATGAAAAAATGTAGTTTGTTTTGGAATAATGTGGTATTTACAAATGACTTATCTGTACACTTTATTATTCTTTTTTTTAATTCAAGTGCCCTCATAATCTTCAATCAAAATTTCAAATCTCCTCCCCTTCTCAAAACGATCTCTCTTTACTTCTGGTCATATGGTATGGCAGGTGGGTGGCAGTGGCAGTCCAACCGAGGGCCGCTAATTCAAAATAAGTGTTTGGAAACGGTTTTGACACGTGTGCAGCAGGCACTTATTTTGACAAGACACCTGATGAACATAGGATCTCTCGAGGCGCAGAACACATATTTTGAAAAAAGGAACCACACACGATGGGCTACATACATGTTGTGACGAACTTCGCATCGAGTGCCCCCGAAAAAAGAAGTCACCGGCCGCCACTGGTGGGCCACTGCAATTAGAAACACGACCCATCTTCAAATGATCCAGTAGGATTTCGATGGATAAATTCAAATCCAGCCCTGCCTTATTTCATTTCTGAAGCCGGTACCACTTGGATATACGTTACCACCTGTAAAATAAGGCGATCTCTAATTCCGTTTCATAGCAATTTTAAGTACATATATGTATACATTTGGTACCAATATGTACATTTGAGATACTTTCTTTCTTCTTACCATTCCAGCATCTATGGCTATACTCATAGCCAAAACTGGTTAATCAAAACACAAGTTGATCCATACACAGGTTGGGGAAATGCAGTTTGGTTACCTTAATGTATGTGAACTTGATTTGTAAGTGCACTTTGGGGTTGGACTGCTTGCGTTTCTTGGGTGCCGATTTCAAAGCCACCAAACCCTTCAACACTTTTAGCGGTGAGGGTGGATGCAGCAATGTCCTCTGCTGGCGTCAGGTCCTGTGTAGAGGCAGATCCACCTCCCGTTACACGGCGTGCCCGATTTATGCTGGCAAGCTTGGGATTCCCCCATCTCCTGACATCATTGTAGTGCTCGCGGCGCAACGTCCTGGGGATGCCAGTTGATGAGACAATTGTGGCTATTTCCTCCCACGCCTGTTTAACCGACGCTGATTTGGGTGGGTTTTTCCCATCCCCATACAAAACAACTTCTCTGTCTTTGACTGCTCTTACAAGAAGGTCAGTCTCCTCGTCTGTGAACCGCTCATGGTGTGTGCCTGGTAAATCCGTCATAATAATAGCAACCCGCCATGGAACTTGTGCACTTGCGTTTAAAGGGAATGTTGGATGACTTTCTGATTGGTTTATTTGACGTTACGCCCAAACCACACCTATGAATAATGAACCTACTTCAGAACAACCCCTTGTAGATTTGCGTCTGGCGCAAGAGTTATTTCTCCCACCGGGAAAATAGCAACAGCACCCAAGATCCGCCCACAAAGTCACATGCGCTTTGCGCTTGACACTTGCGTTTCAGATCGTTAAAATAGGGCCCATAGTGTTCATTGCTGAGGAACAACAATGGCATATGAAGTCTAATATAGTATGGCTTTATATGAACATGTTTTACATATCTATATTAGGTTTCTGTATGCGAATGATTTAAATATTGTGACAAACACTAACAGCTTATTTAGGAATATTAGTTGTAACTTTAATGTATTGACATTCTCAGCAAAACTCAATTTAGTATTAATTGGTTCTGATTTCTCTCAAGAAATGACTCTGCATTAAACTAATGCATTAATTTAAACAATTAAAGACTTGCTCATATGAGACCTGGAAAATAGAGATAGATGTTTGCACACACGCTTGTGCATTGAGATGTCTGCCTACACGTGGTCTGTGACACATTTACTGTATGAGTCATTCATCACTGTCTTTGTGGACTTTAATTTCTGTCATAACCCCTGTATTCCCTCTGCCGGCTGATGGGGTCTGAAAGCATAACAACCGAGGGTTATTTTAAGTGTGTGGCATAACTTTTTAGCCTGTTGTTGATGGTCCTTGTCATTACCACCCATAACACCCATAAAGTGTCTGACAGCAACTGAAATTTTAAAGGAAGTAAGAAAGAAAAAAAAACTAATTTAAATTAGCAAATACAATCTGTTGTGGTTCAGCAGAGGTAAGACTTCATTTCTGAGTTTAACCCCACAGTGTCACATTAATTAACCTGTCCCATTTGCATTTTCACAGAGTTTGATCATTAAAATGAACCTGTCTGGATAAAAAAATTCATGTCACATTTTTGGACATCATTTGGTAATGGAAATATTACAGTACAGCGCTTATAACCTAACACACAGTTTTAAGTTACAGTTTAGATTGTATGAAAGGTCACATTTTTTTCTTTATTTTAGTTAATTAATTAACATGCAATAAATTGCAATGTTGCTGTTATATAAAGAGCAGGAAAAGACTGTAAAGCCAGTTTCAGATAAAGTTGCAAAACAAATACATCTACTTATCCATGAAACATTCTGTGTGCTTTTTTTGAATAATAAGTGCACGTTTTTGTATTATTTGAAGAGCCGTCTAGATAATTTTCATGTTGAAGGTCACCAACACATCAGCAAAACTCCTGTCATACTATGGGGGCCTGGTGACATTTCTGAGAATGAGCTTTAGTCTGGTGCTGTGAAAGTGGTGTGAAAACAACAATACTATATTTTCCAAAATTCCAACACTGATTTTTTTCTATCTTTCCTGTCTATGATAAGCCACAGTATTGTGGCTTTAATTGATGGTTGAGCACTAATTTGATAATAATGAGAATTGCATCTGGGAAGGAGGAGGGTTAATTGATTTTCTGGAGCGGATAGATATTTCCTTGCGTCTCTCTCTGGCCCTGACATTTAAGGGTCATACATTTCAGCCTGAAGTGGAATAGAATGATTCAGACCTTTTGTTCAAATCCACAGTATAGGTTTGGTTAAGATCAATGCCAAAAACAGGTCATATACTATCTTTATGAGCATGGAACTGGGCCAGCAGAACCACTTTCCTTTAGAGTTGTAGTATTCACGTCTTGTAAAATGTAGCCAACACATTTTGTGTATTAAAACGTGTATTAAACTTATGCGCATAATTGGTATATCGCATTAAACGTTTGCGATTGAAGCAGCGTTTCCATCCAGCGAGCTGAAATGAGCAAATCGACACCACATTTTAGATGCTGAGTGATCTATTTGGTTAAAGTGTTTCCATCGTCGTTCATGCGCCTGCTTTCTTATTGAATAAGAAATTTGTCTGACTTAAATGAGCACATACGTTTTTATGCACGTTTTTAGAATTTGTGTGCATCTTGGCGATACTCCAAAATGTTCCTAAAAATGGGTGGATGACAACATCGATATTGATAACTTCAACAAATTAATACAAATGCTATAGCTGGTGTGTTAGTTTGTGTATAAGTTTTGCGTCAGTGGACCTCGCATTTGCACAGGAAATGAACGACCCCGCCTTCCACGAGTTTCCTGCTGCCTTGCAGGTGGGCCTTGGTTGGTCAAAGGCTATGGGAGTAAACACAAATAGAAAATCTGGTGCGGAGACCCGTAGGCAGTTGACTGAGCTTTGCAATGCCTTCTGGCACCTCCTGCAGCTGCGTTGGCACCGGCTGTATCGTCTTGCTTTTCTGCCGGACTCTGCCAGCAACGCAGAGAGGGCTATCCTGGCACTGGGCACTCTAGGATCTCCATACTATTTGCCCAGGCCTGCGCCTGGAGAGGTCACTCCAGCTTTGCTGTCCAGCGTAGACTCAACACTGGGGGCAGCAGACACCAGTGATAAGCCCAGGCTCTTTTGGCATAGAGCCAGGGTGCCAGAGGTTGCTCTCGATGGTGGGAAGAGTCTTCTGACTCAATTGGGAAGTTACCACCCGCCTCAACCCTGGCAGCCCCCGGGCAATAAGGTACTACCTTGCCACAACTTGGCTTGTTGTAAAATTGAGCACCAGGCAAACACAAGTAAAAGGAAAATAAACCACCAGCCCTGGCCTAACCCTAACCTGGCCTCTCTGAACACCTCCAACAAGTAGATGACGGCAGAAAAAAACGCAAGCTAGCCAAGTGGAACATCGCCTCCCTCCAGGAGGTCTGAAGTCTGGAATTTACGGGGTTGGCTTTGCAATTCGCAACTCCCTTCTGTTATCAGTCGAACCTCCTTCACAGGGAGCGTATCATCCACTCCGCCTCACTACCTCCTCAGGACCTACACACATCTTTGGGGTCTATGCCCCTGCTCTACAGCTGAGGCCAAAGATGCATTCTATGAGGAGCTTGAGACAAAGATTAGAGAGATGCTCGGAGACTTCAACGCCCCGGTAGGCGCAGCCCATACCTCCTGGCCATGTTGCATCGGACCCTTCGGCGTTGGCAAGCTCACTGAGAATGGACAGCGACTACTTGAGCTCTGCTCCTATCATGATCTTGCCATCACCAACACCTTCTATTCCACCAAGTCCCATCACAGAGTGTCTTGGTGACATCCCAGGTCGAAGCACTGGCACCAGCTGGACCTTGTCATCACTAGATGACCCATGCTGAACCACGTGCTCCCCATGCGCAGTTACCACAGTGTCGCCTGCGACACCGACAACTCCCTGTTCAGCATCATGATGCGTCTCAGACTCAGACAGACCCGCCGCTCCAAGCAGAAGGGCCAGCCTCCCTCCCTGTCTGTGGGGCAGTCTCCCAGAACCTGAAAGGCTGCCCCACAGACAGCGCCATAGCACGCCCTGACTTTATCCGTGATGCCATATACCAGGCTGCTTCAGACACCTTTGGAAAAGAGCCAGGAATAACAAGGACTGGTTCGAGGTTGAGATAGAAGAGATGGAGCCGGCCTTAGCTGCTAAGGGTGCTGCGCTTCTCAAGTACAAGAGGAAGCCCTGCGAGAAAGCACTGGCCACCTACAGGGAAGCCTGCAACAACGCCAAGAGGGTTTCCCGTAGGTGCGCCAACGACTACTGGCAGAAGCTTTGCAGTGACATCCAGACCTCTGCCGACTGTGGAAACACCCATGCCATGTACCAGGGGATGAAGAAAGCATTTGGACCAAGTGTCACCAAGATCACACCCCTCAAGTCCACCTCCGGCGACATCATCAAGGACCGTGGCGAGCAGATGGAGAGATGAGTTGAGCACTACGGGGAGCTGTACTCTAGAGAGAGCCATGGAGAACACCACACCCCGGGATGCAAATATCGTCACGCTCTACAAGAACAAGGGCGACCGCAGGGACTGTAACAACTATCGTGGGATCTCTCTCCTCAGTGTTGTGGGAAAGGCCTTCGCCAGGGTTGTCCTCAACCGCCTGCAGGTACTTGCTTTCAACGTGTATCCCAAGTGACAGTGTGGTTTCCGGGCTAAGCGATCAACCATCAACATGGTGTTCTCCCTCAGACAGCTGCAGGAAAAGTGCAGCGAACAGCGACGTCCCCTGTACCTCACCTTCATCGTCTTGACCAAGGCACGCTTGATTCAGTCGGTCTGGCCTCTTTGCCCTCCTCAACAAGATTGGATGCCCCCCAAGCTTCTGAAGATGGTAGAGTCATTCCACGACAATATGTCTGGTACTGTTCAGTATGACGGAGCATCATCAAACCCCTTCCCAATCAAGAGCGGCGTGAAACAGGGATGTGTCCTGGCCCCGACACTTTTTGGCATATTCTTCTCCCTTTTCCTGTGCTACGCATTCAGCAAGTCCAAAAATGGAATCTTCCTCCACACATGGACCAACGGAAACCTATTCAAACCGCCACCTCAGAGCGAAGACCAAGGTGCACAAGGTCCTCATCCGGGAGATGCTCTTTGCTGATGACGTCGCCCTCACTGCTCACACGGAATCCACCCTTCAGCGACTCATCACTCTCTTCGCGGAGGCGTGCACAGATTTTGGCCTCACCATCAGCAGCAGGGCAGGGAACTCCACCTACCACTGCTCCCCCCATAGTACCTAACACGGTCCACATTTGCAGCAAGTGCGGCAGGAGCTGCAGCTCCCGCATTGGCTTATTCAGCCATAGCCGATGCTGCTGCCCCACAACTAAGTAAATACTCAGATGCAGACTCCATTGTCTCTAGAGAAAGAAAGATGCCAACAGTGTGTTAGTTTCTACCAAGTAATTTCAAATACTTTAGACATTTATAGATATTTATCATATTTATTATACAGTCTGTTTTAACACACTGTAAAAAGAAACCATGTAAGTAATTTTACCTTCATAATATCTAGGAAGGAAATCCAAAATCGGTTAATTATGCAAGAATTATAAGACTATAAATCAATTTTAGATTTTTTTTGCATGTGTCACAGTGCACAGTCTTTGTTCTGTCTTGAAGACCTGGTTAATCATATCCTATGACTCACTATCCACTTCTCATAGATGATATCTTGTGATGAGAGTTACATTATTTAATACCAAGAAAATCCCCCGTATGCTTTGAGTGACGATGTCAGCAACCACATCATTGAGAGCACACGGGTGCAGATCTATTCAGCTCTGCTGCTGTCATGAGAATCAGCGAATGCATGTCATCGCTTGGAACGTCATTGATGACATGCTGTAGCAGATGCAGTTGCAGTATTTGCAAATTGGAATTCAAATTCTTCTGTTTGATTAAATGATTAAAAAGGGGGTGTTAATTAACATGGGCACACTAGCACATGTCTGCCTGCGCTTACACACACACACACGCACGCACACGCATGGAGGCTTCAGTAATTATGAATCCTGTAGGAGTCAGTGTTGTTTAATGGCTACTGACTTGGAAGCAGCATTGAACTCCGCATTTCTTTCGTTTTCTCCCCCACTTTCTCCAGACTCCTACTCCCACCTCTTTGTCTCTCATCTGAACACTTTTGTACTAATTGGATGGATAAAGGCTGTTTTTCTCTGCTCTTTCTCTTCATATATCTATGAATTTCTGTGAGATCAGATTGTATATAGTACAGTGGTGTTTTAAGGGCTTGTGACTGAATTTAAATTTAAGGGATTTCTTTTTATTATTTATTTGAACATGGAAATTGAAGTATAATTTTAAATTTTTGTGTTATTTTTTCATTAATCATTTAAACACAAAGGGTGCTCTCTGATCGTCTCAAAGTATGCTGTGAAAATACATGGATCATCAGGTTTTGTACAAACTGTGTGGTTCATGCCAGCCCTAGTGCATACTGTTTTTAAAACAAAAGAGAGGACAGTGACTAAGAAATTCATATTTATTGTTTAACATTTTACTGAAGTTTGTTTTTGCTCAAAATATAATTTTAAAGAACACAGCTACTCCATTTCTACTCTTTGATCCATCACATTACAGTAATATTGCATTTTAACACAACTGAATGCTATTTTATACATACAATGGAAAGAAAAAAGTAAGTGAACCCTCTTGTAATGAACTGGTTTTCTACAGTGATTTGCCATAAAATGTGATCCTTATCTAGGTCACAACAATAGACAAACACAATGTGCAATGGGCTTTTTATTTTAAATGCGAGTGAGGTTTTTTATGTTGTGTATAGCGCAGATAATTCAGACTTACAACTACAGAACATGTGCTCGGCATACCGCATCATAGGAAGGCAGAGAGCTAAGAGCCAAGAGAATGGGTGTGTGTGGGAAACACCACTGCTAACCTTTCGTGAAGTCGTGATAAACTCGATCAGCCGTCTTCTCTGTCAGTCACATCCATGACTGTTGACGTTTACTTGAAAAAGAAAGTTTATGGAGGAATGCAAATTAAAAACACCTTTTCAGTGCGCTGTCGAGGCACTGCAGACAAAATGAGAGAGAGAGGGAAGGGAGGCGCACTGAGTGCCTGCAACAATGAATTAAGTTGTTTTAAATGGTAAAATAAATAAATGTAAAAAGGAACCATGATATTCGTGGTAGCCCGCCATGTAAATCAATGTATGGGAAACCCTGTCATGAAATGACAGTGCAGTTTTGCGAAATACACATTTTCCAAATTGTTTTAAAAACCACCTCATGAGAGCGTAAAACGTTTTTTGTTTTTGCTATATATGGTAATTTTTGTGAAATTTACACTTTTTCATTAGTCATATTTTCAATTTGCAAAAAGGTAACGGGAACACAGCTACTGTCTTTTTTAGGGTGCTTCTTAATTCTTATTTGTGCATACTCGTTTCCTTTCTTTGCTTCCTTTCCTCATGTCTTAACTCCACCCTCCTAGGATGCAAGCGAGGACGGAGGAGACGAAGTATTAAAGCGTAACTAAACCCTAAACCAACTTTTGTTAGTTAATGATCTGTAAGAATGGGGCTTTATTATTGCTGTTCATTGATTTTAGTAAGTTTTTTGACATTTGGATATAAAGTGTTTTAATACTACAATATATGGTGTAAAAACGTCTGAGTGCTGCCCTCTTCAGGTTGAACGGTGGCTACTGCAGTTTAATTTTCCTATTGGATGTTGGGTCTAAAAAATACCTTGTGACTTAAGCAGGTTCAAGCTCACCACGCCCTTGTTACGATCTCACCACACACTTGGTAGCAGCTTAGTTCGTCCTCTCTACCTCCGTTGGGATCTGCCAACTTTTCTTGCATTTTTCACATATTGCCAGTGGGTGGAGTCAGGCTCTGACCAGGGGTTTAGTTACGCTTTAAGTAAAATTATATCCCCTTTCCTTACTCTCTGTATAAAGTTTATTCACTGTTATCAAATTATCAATTATCAGTGCATTAAAAACCCCAAAATATTTAATAAAATAAAGTTAAATACATACTTGAGTTAGAGTTCATATCCTTTCTACATGAAAATAAATTCTTAAAAGTGTTGTAAAATTAATATCTGTCTATACCACCGATCATTTATATAGATAAAACACTTCCGCATAGGATATCCGCGCTTATATAACCTCGCACATAACTCCTCAGAAAGCCTCCTAACTCCTCACCTCCTTTTGGTGCAATAAAAGAATTCAGATATCCTTCAAGATGGCGGAGCTCGATCGTTTTCCGGGTCGTAGGATGTAGGAGCGAGGAGACAAGGAAGCATATTTAGAAGAACCCTTAAGGGAGTGAGGAGCAGTAGCTCACTTGGATTTAAAGTTACAGATACGAAAACAGCACGTTTTTGCTCCCAACCAAATAGTGGCTTTTTGGACATGCTGTAATTAATGATCTGTTGGGTATTTTGAGCTGTAACTTACCAGAAACATTCTGGGCACACCTAGAATTTATTTTACAAGTTGTAAAAAAGAGCAAAATAGGTGCCCTTTAATAAAAATTGTTGTATTATATAAAAACAGCATTTTGACTAATGGTTGCCGACTGTTTGGTTTGTTTGGCTGTGTACAGTACAAGAGCAGAGGACAAAGTGTCCTCCTGGTTTTTCAGTATTGTTTACAGATCAATCATGAAACTTTGGAGTGAAAAGTCGATAGAACTGGGTTCACTGTGCGATCTATAACATAGATCTGAGACACAGACAGACAGGAGTTTCAGACTCTTTAAAGTTTGTGTTACACTTAACATTAGTTTTAAGAGTATTGTTATGGTTTACCTTCACTTGTACTGTGAAATATCAGTTTTCCTGGAGAAAGCAAGAGAGAGACATATATATAAATAATGCTGGGTTTGTCCCTCTTTGACCCTACTGTGCATCGGTTGAAATATCCCAGCATATTTTTTTAAGTTTTAATAACACTTGAACAATCGGTTCGAAGACTTTTAAGTGCAGCTGCCCAGGCCGCTTAGACTTGTGCTCAGACTAAATTGTTTAAAATCGGCTTTCTTTTAAAATGAGTCAAGACATCAATTCAGACCTGAACAAAAACTCTATACAAAGAGCTTCTTAAGCTGTGTCTCCTTGGTGATGGCTGCCAGCCTCGAGCCAGTAAGACAGTCATAGGAATCTAAGGTGTGTGAGAGTGACCTTAACCGAATACTTGACCTCCATCATATCAAATTTCACCTCCCACTGCAATGAAAGGGATATAGTGGTGGTGTAAATGTGTGTAAGTGATTGCAGTCTTTTCTGTCCCTGCGATAACGACAGTACGAAACGGGCTTAATGTGATCCCTGGACCGTTAGCCTTTGTTAATATAGGTTTTGATAGTGTTTCCTGAACCCCTATAAAACTTGTCATTCAAGTACAATTATACAAATACCATTGTCATCAACTCTGAACTTTTCCTGTTTGTGTGAATCACAAGGTCCATAAATGTCTCATTCTGCACTTTTAAATTTGGTCTGATTGAGCTTTAATTCAGTTTACTGACTCTGACCATTTGGTGAGTTAATTATATTACTGTTCCTTCCTGTATGCAAGGTGATGAACAGAAAAACAGATGTTTCTATAAGGACTCATTGAAAAAGATGAGTAATAAAACGTATCAAAGGCATTCTGTGTCATAGTTTGATGAATAACAAGTCCCAGATTATGAATTGAACTGCTTAATTGTTTCCTGTACATTATGTCTAGTTTTTACAGTTCACGAAATAACATTATGGCATTTTATTAATTGTTATTAGTTAAAGGTCATGTTCTTTCTGCTCCCATTTTTCAAACTTTAGTTAGTGTATAATGTTGCTGTTAAGGGGGTCGCACTCTGGACGAGAAGCGCCGCATCGCATCTATGACAACTCGGAGGTATCGTACAACGGAAGTGCACATTAAATAGGGCAAGCTTAGTCAGTTAGCGTCTACTTCAAAATGCAAAAACTATGTGAGTGGCACTCTGTGGCACGACGGATTTGAGCAGCGTCTTACATGAAGTTATGGTTCAGCTCTTTAAAACGAGGGATTTACGTGCAGATTAACATTCATGACGAGAAATGTCAGCAAAGTGGACTGAAGCAGATATCAGGGAGCTTGTCACTATCCACGCTGAAGCTGAGATTATTTAGCAGCATAAAAGAACCACATCATGCGCTTATATGAGCTTATAATAAACAAAAATGAACGTGCATCATTGCAATAAGATATATTGTTCAGCTCTTAAAAAGGGGGTTTTAAATGAACATAAACATTTATGATGAGAAATGTCTGCAAACTGGATTGAAGCAAAGATCAGGGAGCTTTTCAAATATCCACTCTGAAGAAGAGACCATTCACCAGCATACTAGAACAGTACGTTATGCGCTCCTTTAATTTTCTGTGTATTTCCATAATGTCTGTTTTAAAAGAGCTTAATTTATCTGCTGAATCTACAAGCACAGAGAACAAGACATTTGGTCTCTACTACAGCAACTGCAGTATGTAATAAAAACTTCCTAGAACCAGTAAAGTCCTACAATGACAAACACGCTTGCATTAAACAAAAAAATAAAATGTTTATTTTTGTCGTTGCAAGTTGCTTAAGGCCGAGTAATTAATAGGGTATTTTTTGTGTTTTGCACTGAAATAGAGGATCACATTAATGTCCGTTTAGTAAAGACTTGTATGTCGAGTGTAAATGGAACAGTTTTAACAAGTCTATCTAAAGCTGTCTGATCAGAGAAGTGACCAGGTGTACGGCCCTATAATGACTGCTGGAATGTTCATTGTTAAATAATGTGAAATAAATATAGTAAAAGGGACATTTTTGAATGTAACTTGTGCAATGGTGGCTGAGTTTTTCGTTTATTTGACTTCGGCCAAGAATTTTCCTTTTGGTGCATCCCTATCTATTATATGAGCTAATGTTACTGTGTAAAATAAATGTATACCATGTTAACTGCATGTCCTTGAATTGTTGCCTTGCTGCCAAACCTCTCAGTTGTGATCCATGCTCGTCATCTCCCCTTGTCTTTAGTAAATATTTTATTTTTCACAAGGTATGGGAAACACACTTGCGTTGGATGAAACCAGCTATACATTGCCATTTTATATATATCGCATTGCCATATTGCCAATTGCCAAATATCCTGGTTGGGCAATTATTTACTGTACACAATAATTAGATGAATGTTTTGCAAAAGTTAATGGAATAGACTTAAAAACTATGTTTTTGCACAGCATATTCACAAGCTGAGAAAGTTTGATTTTTTTTATTGCTGTTTGATGCATTATTGAAAAAATGATTATTCAGACTGGGAATAAATATAAAGCAAGCAACCAAACAACATTAAAAGGGTCAATAACTCACTTCTGCAATCTTTCAGTCTCCTGTTATACTTCACTGTACAATGAATCTCTTATTTGCATCTGCGCATTGTTTTTATGATAAACTCATTGAAGACATAACACGCTTTAACCAAATTCTTTCATTTGCATCAAAAACTTATTTAGACACCCGTTATTGGCCATTACATTCATCTTCTTTACAGGCATGACTGTGATTAGTTGTAATGCTCAACGCTGCAAAGATAATACATAAAAAGTAATCATAAAGAAGTCTTGAATTTAGAGAGCATTTTTATTCATCTTTGTGCAATTTTTGCCCAAAGCCCTTAGTAATTTTCAACCCTGAGACGCAAATGGACCATCCAGCATCAAATGACTGCAAAATGGACTTGCATTTAAGATTGCATATTTCCAATAGACTGGGATGTTGTATTTAAAATTAAGTCAAGTCATGTAACATAATTTAGGGGAAATTGAGTTGGAGGGCAGGGCTGGGTTATCCATAGACAGAATCTAGTGAGTGCTTTGGGGCACAAGCCAAAAGGGGGGCACCAAGGGCTCCAGATTGCGACCAAATGGTTGCATTTTACGAAATTTACTTTTGTCAGCATTGCATTGTGAGCTAATCTTCAAAACATTGTAAGGAGCGTCACATTTCTGGCTGACGTCAGAGGTATTCAGGCCAATTACAACGTACTGGTAAGCTGGCCAATCGGGGACACTGCGCTTTTGATATCAATGAGCTTTGTAACAAATCTGAGCATTTGAGGAAGGCAGGAATATCTGGAACAACAACACCAAACACACAAAATAGCCTGTTTTTTAGTGATGAAATACACTGTAAAAATGATGTGTTCATTTTTAACACATTGTGTGTGTCATGCCATTTAACATGTTATTTCATGTTAAAATAAATGAAAGGAACAACTCAAGTTGTGTTAAAAACTTGCAGACAAAACATTTCTGATCTAATGTAACAGGACCGTGGTGGGCTGCAAAATAAATTAACAGAAGGTGTGTTAGTTTAGGGATAACACATTTAATTGGTTGTCCCTAGGTTTCCCTTAGAACGTTAATGATGTCTTAAACTTAATTCTGATTCGTGAGCAAGACAAACGTTCGGGTGGGCTCAGCCTTTGCCCATGCCTAGATCTGGCCCTGGTTCTTTCTCTAATAAACACTTCTGAAGGCACAAAACATGAGCCGTGAACTTTGTATAACAGGATTGCAGCTGATTTGCAGGAGGCAGTGTCTTTCACATAACGCTTTGTAAAAATGTGAAAAATGCAATTCACAGACCTGTAAGTGCGTACTAGTACGGGAATGTCCAGGAAATGAAGGGAAAATACATTATGGTCCAAGTTTTGGCTCCTTTCCACTAGTCTTTTGGGTTGCTATGGAAACAATGAACACTAATTGCTTAGATGCTGGGGATATCTTTTGAACAACCTATCAAGTGTCTGCGTAAGGGGGGTGCGTTCGTGTGCATTCCAGTGTCATACTGACAATATTACCCTGCTTGCTAAAGGCTATTTTAAATAAAAATAAGTAATAACAGAAGGAGGTAAATTTGGTGACAGAGTAAGTGATGCAGAGAAACTTAGTTGTTTTTCATGTAATGTACATTGTGGTAAGTACTGTTATTAAAAATCAGTTTCAAAAACTCACTGTTTAAGCAGGTGAGTTTTGTTTTTAAATGTATTGTTAAATATATAATTTTGCTATGAAAACTTTGCTACCTGAAGAGGATCATTTTTCAAATCATCAAATGATATACAGGTCACAGACTAAGTGGGAGGAAACCTAATAAAACAGCAAAATTGAAAATAGTGTTATATGAGAACCAACAGACGACACAGTTTCTGTGTCTGTATTTTGCAGAGCATCAATAGAATGTTACATCTTTTCTTTCTGTGGCTATTTAGTATTCTGTCTCTTTCTGTTTTGAGCACGAGTCTGCGATGCATTTGGGTTAAATAAAGAAGTTACTAAAAAATACCTTTGTGCATTCATCAACATTCATTTCATCTAGAGCTGGGCATGCACAGCTACCAAGAAAATAATCATGGGAGTACTAATGGACATTTGATTATTCATTCAACTAGGAAGCACATAAAAATACCCAAATAAATAAATAATTTAAGCTGTATCAGCCATGCCTAGTCACTCTGCCAATTATAGTTTTATAGTCTTCATGACAATGCTGCAAATCATCAGTGGTTTTCAACTGATTGGTTGGTGGTATGCTTGAATGTATCAGGAAATAAAACAAATGAAAATTAATGCAACTATCTATTAAGCAGGAGAAAACCAATATATTACTATATTTTATTATTGAAATCACATGCTAATACAATATTAAAGCTTCCATAACACACACTGTTTCTGATTATCTCGTGTTAATCTTGAGTACCTACTGTATAGAGTAGTTCTGCATCCTTTATATCTTCAAATAGTCTTTAGTTTTATTAGATTTATAAAAGACAGATCAGCTCTAGCGATTGTTTCTGGAAAAACGCAACCCCCTCGATGCGTACTGCGGGAGGAGCAAGTCACGAGTAAACAACACACACAAAACATTATACCACTATCTCTGAATAACTTAGGATTCACTACATGTTCGTGTTGTTTACATTATATGCACTTACTGTACGTGCCTTTGCTAACAAAACACAGACATTTAATGCAGTTTTACTTTCCGCCTGCAAGTCATGACACGTTTGGGATTAGGGCTGTGCAAAAATATCGATACAGCTAACTATCGTGATACATTTTTAATATATGTGACCCGTCACGGAAACCAGGGACTCAAGTCGGCAGCACAAGTTTCGAGAAAATGAGAAACAAAGTTTTTTTTTCGAAATTTGTGATTTTCGTTTTATTGCAGAATCTGTTAGTTGAGATCACGAAGAAGCCTCTCCATGTTTGAGATAGCAGTTTTTGTATATTTAAAAGCGTACATTTTGCGGTTAAAATAGGCTTGTTTTTCCGGAGATTCTAGCGTGCAGCGGGGGGCGTCATTGTCTGTGTGTATATTTACATACTGTATAAGCTTGTGTTTTCGCCTCCGCCCCCAAAGGGAACAGCGTGACTACTGAATAAGGATAGTTCGCCCAAAAATGAAAATAATGTAATTAATGACTCACCCTTATGTCGTTCTAAACTCGGAAGACCTCCGTTCATCTTCGGAACACAGTTTAAGATGTTTTATCGTTAGATTTAGTCAGAGAGCTTTCCCCTTCATTGAAAATCTATGTATGGTTTCCATGTCCAGAAAGTTAATAAAAACATCATCAAACATAGTCCATGTGACATCAGTGGGTCAGTAAGATTGTGTTGATGCATCGAAAATACAGTTTGGTCCAAAAATAGCAGAATTACGACTTTATTCAGCATTGTCTTCTCTTCCGGCTCGAGCGTGAAGTCACGTGACTGTAGTGATGCGCTGCCCTGTTCCTCAGACATGTTTGCTAAGTTTTTTTTTTTTTTTTCAAACTTATAGCCTGCGTCTCCCCAGACTGTAAAGCTCGGGCGCACAAAACAAAAGAAAAATAAAAGAAGCTGGGGCGGAACAAATAACAGTCAGCCGCATCGTACGTCAGCCGCGTCACTGACTTTATGCGGCGCCGCAGTCGGATGACGTCAAAGTACCGCGAGAGCTCTTCAAGAAATCTTACGGAGTAGTTTAATTTCGACTCGCTCTCGCGGTACTTTGACGTCATTTGTATGTCAGTTCTTGCAGCGCAGCATGAGTCCAAACACACAGAAGTTACACAGATATCGTTGTATTCTTCATATAATTGGCTACATGTTTTGTCTATCAATATTTTCCATGAAGTCATTGGCTGATGGAGGAACGAGCGAGCCATTGGTAACCTCTCTAAAGGATGTCACGTTTTCGACGGCGCTGTTTGGATGATCTATTATACTACTTCCCTATTTTAAATACAAACTTTGAAGGCGGGTTCATGTGTTTAACGGAGTGTAAGCTCATATACCCTTACATGTTACGATTTAAATAGTCTTCAGATTATATATTATATTGTATTACCAGACATTCATGAGAAATCTGATGTAAACAATCTATATTTCACGGATTATACGCATTTGTGGACAAATATGGTCATTGGATAATCTGAAACAGACTGGATTCGACTTGTGATCCCCACAAAGGTAAAAGAGTCATGTTTATTTTTGCGGGTTGTCATTTGGTCATAAAATACTACATATGATGCTAGAACATCTCAAAAAGGGTTTTACAGGGGGCATGGCTTAGCTAAATGAGATGTAAATGAGCCCTATTGTCTCCCCCAGCTGAAAAGAAGAGTCCCTTTCGTCTCGATTTTCTCGGTTTGAGTATTTCTGAGTTCCTATATTCAAATGGCCACAACTTCTCCAAATCTTATCAGATTTCCATGTGTTACACATCGTTGGAAAGCTTAGAAACTGCACTTTCAGAATCTGTGAATAACTCAAAATGCCCAGATCCGACTTGTGTCCCTACTTTCCGTGACTGGTCACATATTCGATATTTCAATCTCTTCTAACATCAAATGCCTCTGTGTGCGTCAAACAACCTCCTCCGCTGCTGTAGTTGTCTCTGTCCAGTTGTCTATCATATAAGGCCATTCGGCAAATGTCTCAGAAGTTAGCGGGAGTGAGAAAATGGCAGAAATTTTAAAAACACCTGCCGTTTTCAAAGCCGACGTGTAGAAGCACTTTGGCTTGAAAAAAGTTAACATTTTCAGCTCAATTTTTTTACATTTTTGATAAAAAAAAAGAAAAAGTATTGCAATGTATCACAGCATGCATCATATTGTATTGTACAGTATCGTGATGCACTGTACCACGGTCCATGTATTGTGATTGGCCTTTGCCAATACCCAGCCATAGTGGGAACCACCCCATTTCAGCAAAATCCAGTGTTAAACAAAGACACACCCACAACTTTGCTGCTACCCTGAATAAACAAACCATATCCATTGTTTTCATAATGCTGGGTTGTTTGGGAAGCTAAAAAAGCTTATATTTCACTAACAAACATTATCACACTACTTCTGTGAGGTTGATTTCGTGTCAGCTCTTGGTTGGTGTGTGCGTGCATTATTCCAGTTAACGTGCCCATATAAGAACTTCCACTGTACTGGGGGGCTCTGTTATGCAACAGATTCAGAAGTCGAAAAAAAAAAACTTTTCGAAACCTGTAGGAAAGAGGAGAAGTGTGTTCGGCTCAGAAATACTCTGTCACATTAGTGTTGTTTTTGGCAGCCTGTTTTAATTTTATTTTTAGTCTAGTCATTGTGTCAAGCTGTCATTTTAGTTTTTATTAGTTTAAGTCACATTCATACTTTAGTCTAGTCAAGTTTTAGTCAACTAAAAGTCTGGACATTTTAGTGTTTAGGGCATTTAACATTTTCTTTAGGCAAACCCATTTTAATCAAAAGTTATCTTGTTATATTATTGTTACCTAGACTCAAGATCCATTATAGACATGGAAGATGCTCTGATTTGAATTAACAGGATAATTATTTAACTAACCTCTAAGTGAGTGATTTGACTGTTTGTAAAATAGTCTACATCAGAGGTTCTCAACTCAGGCCCTTAAGATCCACTTTCTTGAGAGTTTAGCTCTAACTCTGAACAAACTCACCTACCTACAATTTTCTGGTATTCCTGAAGACATTTACCTTGCTTGGGTATGTTTGATCTAGGAATGTTAACAATTAATCGATCTTCGATTAATTGTCGATAAGAATTAAATCAATAAAACTTAATGATTGTCAAATAAGCAAGATCATGCACATGTGTGCGGCGCCTGCGCAAAACATACAGCTATTAAACTAGCCATGATCACAACAATGCTCGATGCCAAACACACACCTGGGCTTTTTAACATCATGCGAGATGAGGCTGGCAGCTAGCAGCCAATGTTACAAAATGGCATTCGCAGTGGATCTGATAGGGTCAGATACAGAAAATGCAAATGCGGTTAGGATACTAAAAGCAAAGACCCTCTTCAGGAAAACCTGCAAGATTAGCATAGCAATGCTGCTAACACTGCTATACACATGTCGTTCCGCCATACTGATAAACTATAATAGCAGAGAGAGACAAAAAGCACTAGCTTACCAACGCGTTTCCACAACGTGTTTACATTCAGAATGTGAACTAGCTGAAACAGACAAGGAGATCAGTGAGTACATAACGGCTACCGTAGTTGCAAGGCGCTAGAGAGCACTATTCATTTGAATGCAAAATACCATTTCACCACTAGATGGGGTAAATCCTACTTATTGTCCCTTTAAACAATTGAAGTTTCATGATATAAATTGGTTCATTGTTATATTATTTAAATCAGGGAGATGTGTTGATGGTGTCAGCAGTGAAAGCTATATATTTTAACAGGCTTGTGAACTGACCTAAAAAGTGATCCATGGGTTTTATTTATTTTTTTTTCCATTTGTAGACCGAATGCTGTGTCTTCCAGGGCATAGCTGTCTATCAATCGTGACGTGTGTTACTGTGAAAATTGAGGCGTATGATATCAAAGCGATCTGCGCAGCGCCATTGAACACACATGATCATCTGCAGTCAGGTGTTGGGGATGCAGAGATGCAAGGATGGCCAAAAGAGATAAAATAACATTAAGCATAGTTTTTATTTTGTAAACCACTTTTAGTCTCTTATATTGCGTTATCCATTTAAGTATAGTCATTGTTACATGACCAGCATTTACGTTGCGTCTCATCTCGTTTTTGTCACGTGATAAAGGTTCTTTGACTATGACATTTAGTCATACTTTTCATTGACGAAAGCAACACTATTTTTGAACCTTTGCCAATGTTTAGTATTGGCAATCTAACTTTTTAACTGTATTAAAGTGCACCTTTTGTCTCATTCATGATTTTTCATTTCCTTTGGTGTGTAAGTGTATATTAGTACATGTTAACAATATCCAAAAGGTACAAACCAAAAAACTAAACAATGACACGTAGGGCTGGGTTTTGATTCAAATTTTAAGAATCGATTCGATTCTGATTTTCAAGATTTTGAATCGATTATCATTATTTGATTCGATCCGATCTGATCCGATCTTCGAGATTTAATTGCAGTGTTTTTGAAAAAAAAAACATTTTTTCCAGCTGTTACCTGAATTACAGAACTGTAGCTATGCAACATATTGATACTATTTGCATTTCTGGAGTTTTCAAAACAACCGCTTCCTTAACGTTACTGACCGTCATGTTCATTGTTTTAATGTCCTTCCACCTCGCGTGCATGCGTGAATTCAATCTAGGGTTGCTGCGGTGACAAAATTTTCCCACTGGTGGGCTTATAAATGCGCATGCAGACGTGCGCATTTTACTTTCACTTTTGAATTACGCAACTGTTTAAATGCAGCGCTTGCGTAAGCTGCGTTAAATCACGTATGAATTTGCGTGCAATGGGAGTGCAACAGCTGGTTTAATTAAGTGCTTGAGTCAATGTGCGCAGGTAATTCTCAAAGAACCCGCCAGTCCCAAGCAGAGCAACTGGCTACTTCTCCATAAAGCGCTGCTTGAATTATGGGTTTATTGTTTTTCTTGATGATAAACACAACAACAAAACGATCTCGCTTGTATTAAAAATCATATATGTATATTGTAACAAAAACGAGTAAGCACGCGGGTTCTGCCAACGTCTGTTCAGTCAGCCTGCCTCGCACACTGACAGAAATAAATTAAGTCTGACACCTGCTGCTCTGTGATGTGACGCGCGTTCAGATCCGCTGAATTCAGGCAGCAGACACATTCAGTTCTTAGTGTTTGCTCTCTCTAACGAAACTAAATGATTTAATTACAAGAAAATATCAAAACGACGGTGAAAGACGGTGTCGCGGTGGGCAAGTGATCTAATCGCGGCAAGCCTAATTCAATGACGCAGCAAGTTTAAGTTATTAAAGGTGACATAGAATGATTGAACAGAGTATTTATCCTTGTTCTGTGGTGTGACATGTAGACAATTTTTTTGGGGGGGTCTGTAATGCCTTAGAAGCTTCCTAAAAACCTCTCTCAGATAGCTCTATTAGGGTGGGGGATTTTAAACAAGTGGTTTTGCACCTATTTGGCTCTCCTGCTTAACTTGCAATTGCTTTGTGGGATTGGTTATTTAGACAAGACTGATATTATCATAATTCCTCCCGCTTCGGACTCACAGCCTGTAATTTAACTCCTGTCAGCATTGCATTGTGACCGAATCTTTCAAACATGATAAGGAGCGTCACATTTCCGGCTGAAGTCAGAAGTATTCAGGCCAATCACAACATACAGATTAGCTGGCCAATCGGGGACAGAGCTTTTCAAATCCATGCGTTTCAAGAAGAGATTGAAATCTGGAGCTACAAAAAATGTACGATATGTGGAAATAATGTGTTTTTTGAACCATAAACCACGCGAACACATTGTATTATACCAAATACACAAAATAACGTTGTTTATTAGCAATGAAATAGGTGCCCTTTGATAAGTCAGAATGCATGAAATACCATTAGACCTGCTCTTTAAAGGTTGTTCATTGTAATACATTGTAGTTTTGTACATTTAAACCATATTTTTACTAGGTTCGGTGCCCATTTGATATCAAGTGTCAAATTTAGATGCTAAAGCAAGAGAAGCATTGCTCTAAATCATTTACAAAAATTTTGTGTTATACGTTGGTTGAACCATTAGGTTTTGAAGCCCATACACGGGTATCTTTGTCATGGTGTCTCTCCTCTTGTCTGTCACAGCCTCCTCACATTGATTATATCCATGGATTTACTTCCATTAGCGCAAACAGACGTTTTATTGTTTTCATTAAGAAGAAAGCTTGAAAGTACTACTCCATCAGTCAGTGCATGTGCAGGTGTGTCTGTCTTTGTCTTAATGTTTTTTTCAGGCAGACACATTGTTTTAAAGCCATGCAGGAGCTATCTAGAGTGCTTGTCTTTGTCAGTTATGTTTCTCATTTTCAAGGTCCAATTAAATTTGGGAAAATAACAATAGAGGAGACTGACAGTCCAGGAACAAAGAATGAAAACATTATCTTCTGAAAGCTTGTAAAAGCAATGAGTAAAAGTAGAACTCCTTACATGTCAGGTATGATTTAAAAAACAGCTTAACCCCAGAAAAAGCAATCTTTGAAAGGAACCCTTTGTTCTCTAGTAAGACGGTTGATTATGGCATCAGAATGGATGCACGTCATTTCAGCTTGACCCGAAACAGCAATGAATAATCTCAGACGCCCCCGAGGGGCTGCTCTCTCATGTGAAACATGTGTTGTAGTGCGTAGTACCACTATGAGGATGTGTAGCTTATGATTGGAAAGCAGAGAAGAAATCGACAGCATTGTGTGAAGTTTTGTCTTCTACTTCTAGGTTTAATCTCTCTCTTTCTCATCGTCTCTCTTTCTCTCTATCTGGTAGCTCAGTTTTTTAATTGGTCTCACTGCGTGTGTCCCTAGAGAGGTCTGTGCTGTGTCTGTGTGGGTGTGTTAGAGTGTTGAATAATAGTAATTTAGCAAATTGGGCTTGTGTATGTGTATGTGAAAGCTTTAAAGTGTTTGTACTTGTATGTGCTTAAGTGACTGTTTATATAGGCTTTTAAGTACAGGGCAACTAATTTAACCAAGATTTAAGTTACAAGTGGAAAAAAGTGATTTAGTAATAGTTGCCAGTTAACTGTAATATCAAGACAGTGCTCACAAACTTTCAAATTAAAGTCAAGGGTTACTGACCACATTGTATGCTCTGCTATTCTTGTTGTTTTTGGTGCTGGAAAATCTGGATTTCCATGCAAGCCAACTGTTCCTGCTCTTCTACACACTGGATCTACTCACCATTTAATAGTGGTTTCAATGGTTCACAAAACTCACAGTTCGATCATATAATGTTTTTCCAAACACAGACCGGTTCATTTTAAGATCAGAAAAATAAGGGCTACTGTCACTTTAAGAGCAAGTTCTACACAGAGCCACATGCCCTAATGTCACAAATCCGATTTTTCTAACTGATTATGTTCACTTGAAGACATAAATAATAGTTTTTTAATTTTATATATACCGAGATTGTTTTGTGTTTATCTGAACGGTAAAGGCATGAGATGCGTGTATTGCAACGTATGATGCAATGTATGCGCATTGTCGGAAATGCAACTCTCTCTATGCGCGTTTCTGAATGTGTGCTTCTGTACATTACATAGCTTGCGAGTAACTGTTATGTAATCTACATGACATTTAAGATTGCTGCGGGAGATTACACTTCTTATGTAAGGGATAGGAATGACCGACAAGACGAAGGAGAAATTAGTGCGCAACAGATCTAGAGCAGTAATGAAAAATCACGATCCTGATCACGAATTGAAAGTGAAACTAAAAAGCAAGCGTGCATTTAAACCATAGACTGTAAAAAAGATGGACGTAGTGTGTCTGTGACGTCACCACAGGTTTTTGAAGATCTTTTTTGAAGCCAATAGTAGTCGGTAGGGATGTGCATCGATGCATTGCGTTCCCATTAAAAAGACCTGTCTAAAATCGATTTTGAATCGTAAGGCTCCGATTCAGTGTTTCATGGACTGCTTGTGCATGTACTACGGCTCTGTGTACAGTAGGAAGTTCTTATCAATCTAAAATCATTATTAGTCGGAGTCGTTTATAACGTGCATTTAAAAAAGCAACACTCGTCAAACACAATCATTTAAAAAAATTTCTATTATCATGAAAATACTTGAAACAATCTGAAGAACAGTGATATGATATGCCTCTAGTTATATCCTGGAATAGTGTTTATAATGCTACTTCTTCTGTGGCACAAATGGAGATTCTGCACGAAAGCGCCATCTGGCTTTTGAATGTGGCGGCATTTCACCGTAATTCATTCAAATTCATTCATTGAGAAAACACGCATTTGCCCGATCAATTGTCACAACCCTAGTAGTCGGTGCCTGCCGTTACCATCTTGGCTGTGCGTCACCGCCCATCACTCGCAGAAATCCGAAAATGGCTAAAGAGGCAGGACATGGGTGAAGCTGAGGTGGCTGGTTTGCTGAAACCAATCCCGCCTTGCTCAACTCTAGTGACAGCAGTGGTTGTTCAACCATCACTTAAGTGGCCACACCCTTAATTAAACAGAGCTTTAAGGCTTAATATCATTTAAACGGATGAGTTACAAAAAAAATTCATCCCCCTCACAGTTGCCATGAAGGGCAAAATTAGCTAAACAGCCCAAAAAATAAATACATTTTGTACCAGGCTGTAAACATATTTTTTCTGCCCTAAAGTTGGGCATTTTAACATTGAGGTCTATGGGTATTGACTCCCTTTTGGGGCCAGCCTCTAGCGGTCAGTCAATGAATTGCAGTTTAAGTCACTTTCGTATTGGCTTCATCAGAAAGATCGGATGGTTGCCCCTCGATTCAAACGCAACTTTGATGCATATAACAATATTACCCAACCAAATCTGTGAGAGAATGCAAAAGCATTAAAATATATTTTGCCTCCCTAAGATGTCTCGGCGGGCAGGGCAGAGATACAATTTGGTAGACCAACTAGAAGGTACAATAGCACCGGGATGTCAGGCTAGCAATTTTGCAAAACCTTATTTCCTGAAATACAGGCAGAAATACAATTTCTTATTTTACCTACATGTTTTTGTTGGCATCATAGCAAGCAAGACGTCTAACTAAGTTGGGTAGACACCAATAGAAATCTGTATTATGGATGAGAACTAGAGCTGCAACTATCGACTATTTTTTCAACCGATTAATCTATCGATTATTTTTTCGATTAATCGAATAGTCTAATGTTTTTTTATACATATAATTCCCCAACAAATAATAAATGTAACATCTGCCATTAACGCTAACATTTTATTTAAGCATTTTCTTAATTAAACAAACACACAAACCAAAATTTTCAACATGAAAAATAAAGTGGCAGTGCCACTTTAAAAGAGGCATTATTCACCTTAAACAATAAAATAGGCATATATTAATATTTTAAACATTAGTTTATGATTAGTACATGCATTAACTCAGCATTAGTTCAGACTGAAGTAAAAATAAGTTCATTGTGATTCATGAACCCTTATATAAGATGTAATGGTTATATTATTACTGTTAATATTATTACTATTAGTAGTACTGCATTCTCATTTAACTTTAACATTTAACTTTTCTTAAGTTCCGGGTAAAAAACAAGTTCAGTTAGTATGATCTTCTAATATTTTATAAACAGCGTTTACGCCGCTGTTACTTTAAATAAACGCATGTCAGGAATACCTTACAAGACGAGCTTCTGTAATATCTGCGCACATATTCGCAAAAAAGACGTTCATTGGGAACTCCGCACTGCCAGCTGGCTTTCAGTGCACGCGGGCACATGCCTATCAGTTCTCAATGTGACAGTAACTTATTATTTCATAACTTCTTAATATAAAAACATGTCCTGCTCTTTATTTACTGTTTCAACATACTGCCCAGAAGCGATGCAATGTCGCGTTTGTCAGGCGTCTCGCAGCTCGTATTAAACAAAGATGTAAACGCAGCTGTATTAAGCACAATATGTATTGATTCTATTGTTTATAGAGTAAGTATAAAAACTTACTGTAATAGTTCAAATTCTTACGCTGACGTCTCGTCATTTTGAGGTCGGAGAGCACCAGGTTTTCTTCTTTTAAGATGATCATACACAGGTGTTGCGCTGCTGTGGTATGCCATTTCAGTTTTACACAGTATGTGTTTTATTTGGTCTCTGCTTAAAGTATTCCCACACTTTTGATCGCGTTCTGTCTGTTTGGTATAACACTTGTATCACCCGGTCGGAGCTGAAGCCCGCCTTCATTTCAAAATGTAAACAGTGCGACGCATCGACGCATTTCCGGCAAATCGACGTAATTACGTAATCGACGTAATCGACTACGTCAACGCATCGTTCCAGCCCTAATGAGAACATATGAGACTTGCTTGTTGAATAAGCTATTTTAAATACACTTTTTAAATAGGTTTTATGGAAAGTATAATGCAGTTTGTAGTTTTGGTATGTCCTTTTGTTCTTCTGATGGAATCTGATCTTTCTCTCCAGTGTTGTTAATGCACCGAGAAATTGGGATGACAATCTCAACAGTAAAAACTTAAAAAAACAATACAATTTAATAATGCAATAGATAAAAAGGGGAATCCCTGAGACTTTTTATCATTGCGGGGGCTGCCGTGACTGAATTCTGATGAAATGTTCTTCTGCTCCTGTTTGCTTTGGGTAAGGAGGTGGTGATTAGGGAGGCAGGAATAATTACCCAGAATTCTTTAGTGGTCTCATTTCTTGCGGTTCTGAAGCTTTGTAATATCTGCCTTCACGCTTTCTACTCTTCTTGTTATCTTCCTTTTTCTTTTCTTCTGAACCTGCAATTACAGCTTTCTCTATGCTCTCTGAGCTGGAGCACAAGAGCAAAGTGCAAAACTGTGTTCACTTTAGTTGATCGGAGAAGAGATGAAATCCGTTTTAAACCATTTTAGCCATCCATTATACCATTTCTGCCTTTTCTTTCTTTTATCTCTGTAACATGCAAAAGAAATATCTACTCATTTCTCAGAGGAAACATGGAAGGGAAGAACTGTCATATACACAACATTTACAGTGTAAATGTTCATTCTGTAGAGTTAGTTATTTTTTTGTCAAAGCTTTATAACCTCACAGATCTAATACAAGTGACAGTATGCAACAAAAGTGCTATTTTCTAACCCACTGCATTTATTGTCAATATAGTCACAAATATATTTACGTAGCAAAATTTGAAACTGCATTTTCCTGTTTAACAAAAATAGACATGTTATTTCCTAAGGCTTTACATTTGCACACACACAAAATTAGATGAAACGGGTACTTTTACACACTTAAAGTGTAATAATGGTCCCAATCCCAAGTATGCAAAGAAAATAATGTGTGCACATACTCACATACATACTTCATAAAGATAAACAATACATAATACTATACAGTGACATTCAGTTATAAATTACCCTGTATAAATTATTAACTGTTTAAAGATTTGTATGCATATATATACTTGGACAGACAACAGCATTATGAAATAGGACTTGTAACTCAACTAAACAATTGTAACCTTGGACCACAAAACCAGACGCAAGTCACATGGGTCAAAAATATAATCGTTTTTATTTCAAAATCATTATTATATTTTGTAAATGTTTAAATGCTCCATGAAGATATTTTGTAAATGTCCTACTGCAAATATATAAAAACTTTATTTTTGTGAGTGGATGCAGCAAAAACGCAAATAAATTTGGCCAGAAACTTACAAACTTGTTGCTCTTTCAGGATTTTCCATTAAAATTAGTTTTTAATGTAAAAGCTTTCAATTTTCCTATTCAGTCCACAACGTAAGGTAAGCCAGTAGACTATATGCGTTGCTAAGGACTTCATTTGGACTTTTGTCCTATCCTGACAAACATCAATGAAAAGCTTATTGTTTAGCTTACAGATGTATAAATCTCTATTTAAAAATATTGACGACTGGTTTTATGGTCCAGAGTCACAATTAGAAAAAGAAAATGGTCACTTTTTTACTTTCCTGGAGGGGTCACTAAAAGGGGACCAATAATTCAGGACACATATATTACGGCACTTAGGGACTCGCACATAATTTTTTTAGGGATGTCCGATACCACTTTTTCATTTCTGATCCGATTCCGATACCAGAATTCTGAATATTAGCTGATACCGATACCTGCCTGATACTTCTGTAATTAAATGTGTATAGTGCTTTCTGCTACATCTAGTATAATTTTAAATTTAAAATCAATAATTTACTTATTCATAGCTGACGCTTTTATCCAAAGCAGCTTAAAATAGGCTTTATGCCCAGCTGCTCTACTTCCTGATCTTCAGCTAGCTCCTTGTTTCCTGTCTGCCATTATTGGACAAACTGATTAATCCATGTGTGCCTGACCTCAGTAGTCACAAACAAACTGATTAATCCAGGTGTGCCTGACCTCAGTAGTCACAACAACAATAATCAGACACACCTGGATTAATCAGTTTGTCCAATAATGGCAGACAGGAAACAAGGAGCTGGCTGAAGTTCAGGAAGTAGTGCAGCTGGGCATAAAGCCAATTGCTATATATGTCAGAGGTCGCAGGCCTCTGGAGCAACTAGGGGTAAAGTGTCTTGCTCACAGTGGATTCGAACCCAGGTCTCTCACACCAAAAGCGTGTGCCTTATCCAGTGTGCCATCACCCCCCATCAATTTATAATGATTTACAAGTTATTAGTATTAATCATGGCAGTGTTTAAGAGAACATATAATAGGTACGTTTGATCAATTAAGTATGCTAAATATTTTTTCCTTATTGGCTTAAACTGTCATAGTAAAAAAGCTTTAGTGTGCAGATGGTTATTTTGGGAATTATGCGCTTGATCTGACTTTTTATGCACATTCCGGGTGCAGAATTGATGCACCTAAGTCATATACGTGCTACGTTTAATTGAAGCCTCCTCTCATGGGAATCCTCGCTCAGCAATGGGCATTTCATAACTGGTAAAACACAAAGGGAATAGATGCATCATGTGCTCAGCACATAGTAAATTGCATCCATCCAGCGGCTTACTGAGACTTCATAAAATCAGATCTTTAAAATAGCCTACAGTTGTCATGTGTTTGTTTGTGAGAATGACCGTCTGCCTGCTTCACCAGTGAATTATCTCAGTTTGCGAGTAAGTTACTTACTTACTTGCTCCTTCACATGAAGCTACAGAGTGTATTTAAAGACTTTGAATATAGTGCATGAAACGCTTATGGTGCTTTTATAATACTATGTCCTTTTAATAGCTTGTCAGTAAAAACCACAGCTAACGCATAGTATCGGAATCAGTCATGTTGTCGGTCCTTGATCCGATATCTGATCCAGCAAAACAGCCTGGATCCGCCCCCATACCCATCCAGAATATCGAATCAGGACATCCCTAATTTTTTTATTATCTAGGGCAAGAAATAAATGGAGCTTTTTACTCTCAATAAAAACTAATCTTAATTGTTTATAGTTGTTGTTTAAAATCTTCCCTATTGGTTTATACAACACAATTCCCAGCTGAAACATGCTTGCAGATGTGTTCGTGATTATAGAAAACAGCTTAAAAATGTAATCTAAGGAGGTTTGTTTTACAATAAAACAAATTAAAGGCACTGTAAGAACAATTCTGCCCATTTGCTTTTGGGCTTAACAACTAAACCCTGAAGATACAAAACATGCTACAGAAAATCAAAGCTACATGCCGTTGAGCTCCACAAAACATCATCTAAAACATCTGTAGTTCTCTGAAACAAGTACAATTAGAGGCAAACTTATATTTTCTCACATATTACGATGTGATATCATTTAAGGTAAAGCATATATTGTTGTCAGTCATTTCTCCATAGATTAATACCACAGTACTCACCTACTTGTATTTCTAAAAAGCACTTATAACTTTACACCATAACATAAGTTGCAAGTCAGTACAATAAAAATAGGCCTTACTTAATCTCTTTTAATGATGCTAACTAGCAGCTCTAACATTGCAGCTTTACAGTAGTTTGACAGAGTGAAAAGAAAAGGAAAGAAGGACAGAGTGAAAAAGAATGAAAGATGGACAGAGCAAAAAAGAATGAAAGAAGGACAGAGATAAAAGAAATGAAAGACGGACAATAGCAAAAAATAATGAAAGACGCACAAAGCGAAAAAGAATGAAAGACGGACAAAGCGAAAAAGAATGAAAAACTGACATAGCGACAAATAATAAAAGAAGGACAGCGCGAAAAAGAATGAAAGACGGACAAATTGAAAAAGAAAGAAATAGAATTATGTTGCTACTAAAATCTCCTTTGCTACAGTTAAAATCTTGATTTATTTTTAAGTTTAGAAATGCAGAGCCTGGCACCCCGCTGGCTCAGTTGCCCTCATTGTTCTCTCTCTTCACACAGTAAGAGCTCTACCTTTGTGATTGTTCATCTCTATAGCAACAGCAGGTCTTCAGTCGGTAGGTCTGGTTTCACCTTCCTCATCTTTTATAATTTCCTTGGACCATCTAATTTTCCTGATCTCGTCAGTCTTTCCAATCTTTCCATTTTCGTGCTGATGCCCAGAGGCATTGAGGGAACTGCGCTGCATGAGCCGATTGACAATGTCACTGCAGGTCTGACGGTACTGGTGTCGCAGAAGAGAGTAGACGAACGGGTCGCATGCAGCTTTGCTGTATGCCAGACTCTTACTCAGCACACCCCAATATGGATTAAATGGCTCAGTCACAAATAGCTCCACAATCCTAAGGGAAACACAGACACAAAATATCATGAGCAAGACATGACAATTAGACCTCATGATTTATCATCAAAGTGAGGCTATATCTTTGGCATATACTTTGTTAATACTAGTGTTGTAGTCAAGACTACCTAAACCGAGACCAAGTCATAACCAAGACAGGCCAAGACCGAGACAAGAACAAGATTTTAAAGGGTCGAGACCAAGTCAAGACCGAGACCAATTCAAGACCAAGACCAGTGCAAGTCACTACATTAAAACACTTATGATAATATGTGGAATATGCACATGATTAGTCACTTCTTCAGCGCAATTGACTTTGTCAGTGACGCATGTATCATTCGTATTTTGCACCGGCGCACAGCGGGTTTTTCCCTCCACAGACGCACGTCGGCAAACTAGGGAATGAACTTGCGCTCCCTGGGCTGTTCAGCGCAAAAAAAGAGGCGTGTTCCCGCGCAAACCATCCCTGATGCTATTTTGCAGTTTCAAAAAAACAATTGCGCCACTGACCAGAAAAAAAAGTTTAAAGTCAGTGGCGCGTTGTGCGTTGTTCATTATGCTATTTTAAGGCCGCATGCTTGACCATAATGTATAGCGTGCACAACGCGCACACACTTTGCTTATCTAATGTACACAGTTGCAACAGTTATTTTTGCAAATCATAAATTGTTACACTAAAAAATAATACACGAGATAAGGGGAATCATAGTGGTGAGCATTGTGGTGATAGTTTTTATTTATTGTGTGGCTGCGTTAAAAAATTCTCATGCAAATAACGATTAAAATATTTTCATAAGTTTGTTGTGTGGCTGTATTACGTTTATTTTATGTAAATAATAATTAAAATGTTTTCATAAGAAACCTTAATGTATATAAACTTGATTTTTAAGTGTACTTTGGGGTTGGACCTTGCTTGCGTTTCTTGGGTCCGATTTCAAAGCCCCCAAACCCTTTCAGCGGTGAGGGTGGACGCAGCGATGTCCTCTGCTGGCGTCAGGTCATGTGTAGAGGCAGATCCACCTCCCGTTACACGGCTGCCCGATTTAAGCTGGCAAGCTTGGGATTCCCCGTCTCCTGACATCATTGTAGCGCTTGGTGCAACGATGGGGATGCCAGCTGATGAGACTGTGGCTATTTCCTCTCACGCCTGTTTAACCTACCCTGATTTGGGCGGGTTTCTCCTAACCCCATTCAAAACAACTTCTCTGTCTTTGACTGCTCTTACAAAAACGTGGGTCTCCTCGGCTGTAAACCGCTCCTGGCGTGCGCCTGGTAAATCCGTCATAATAATAGCAACCCGCCATGGAACTTGCGCCCTTGCGTTTAAAGGGAATGTTGGATAGCGTTCTGATTGGTTTATTTGACGTTACGCCCAAACTACACCTTTGAATAATGAACCTACTTCAGACCAACCCCTTATTGATTTGCGCCCGGCGCAAGAGTTATTTCTCACGCCGGGAAAATAGCAACAGTGCCCAAGATCCGCCCACAAACTCACTTGCGCGTTGCGCTTCGCACTTGCGTTTCAGATCAATAAAATAGGGCCCCTTGTGTGTGTGCGTGCGTGCGTGCGTGTGTTTGTGTGTGTATGTATGCCATCAGAGAAGTTGATAAAATAATCAAAGGCTATTGCAGATATGTGGGAATTTATCTTTGTCTATAAGCAAATAAAAGTCAACAAACACTAAAGAGCTAAAATCAACTTAACCATCAGTTGTGGTCTCGACCGGTCTTGAGTCCTTTTTGTCTGAGACAGAGACAAGACCGAGTAAAAAAGCCGTCGATTCCAAGATGAGACCAAGACCTTTAAAAAGTGGTCTTGAGAACTACAACACTAGTTTATACATTAATGCATTATATGTAGATAGATAATATATATACATTAAATGTTTGTACATTAAGAATGCTGGGTTGTTTTAGCCAATAGTTGGGTAAAATATGGATAAATCCGTCTGCTGATTTAAGTAACCATGAACATGTCTGTATTTGACATAACCGAGAAATTAAACAACCCAGCGTAGGTTAATTTAAACGGTCGGGACTGTCCATATTGTGGGTAGAAACCTCCAGCATGTTTAGATAATATTTGTATTTCTAAGATCATTGCAATTACATTCTAATAAAATGTTCAAAATATATAGTGGCTATTCACAGTCACACTGTGGGCCAGATTTACTAACAGCTAACGGCAGCGCAAACCATCATTTTGGCATTAAATAACGACTTTCGGGATTTAGGTGTGGAAAGGTGGAAAGGTGTGGTTATTTTTAGGACTGACCTAATTGCATATGCATTTCTACAAGTTTCCCTTTTAAATGTAAATTTTTTGGGAGGAGATTATTTAAATGATTCACACAACTCGATTTACTAATGTTTGCGCATGTGAAAAAGGCAGAGGATTGTTTTAATATATACCAGTTTATTTGGAATGCCAGAGGAACATATTATTAAAAAATATTGTTTGCTAAGCCATGCAATTTTTTATTTGCTGAAGTAAATAAGAGGAGTCACTAGAAGTCACACAATACCAGATGTTTCAAAACTTCTTGTTAACCTTCATTTTTTTGTCTTCCAGTTCTTTTCAGTGTACTATACTGTAGCTTTGTTAGCTGGGTTTCAACACCTTGAATTTTCCGCTGCGATGTTCATGGTGCTGAATTCAGCTCTTATGCTCCGTTTACACCAGACGCGGTAGAGGCGGCAAGCGCAGGTGATTTCAATGTTAAGTCAATATGAAGACGCGTTGAAGCGTGCCTGAAGGTCCCGCGGCGCGGATAATGTGTGTAGCACGGCGAGGTAGAGTAATTTCTGCCTCATTCACGCGAATGACGCAAATTGAGCACCGTGGCCGATTCGTGCGTTACACGCGAATGGTTCTTTTTGTGCATTTTGCGTTTGACGCAAATTTCTAGCTGACGCCCGAGTTGAAAAATTTGAACTGGCGGATTTTCGCGCCGTGTTAACCAATCAGGAACCTGCGTGCTGCTGTGGCGGCAGCCCTGCCCAGAGTCACTCATTCAGCATGAAGGCTTGATATTGTCCGTGAGCAGTTACCCGGAGCTATACGACACAAGTTCTTAGAGACAGGAATAAAAAGGACCTCGCATGGAAGAGTGTCAGTGAGGACATTGGGCCACCTGGTAAATTGTAAATACACATTTAACTTTTGAGTCACGTTATGTTTATTGACCCGCGCCGTTTATTTTCCCCCTATAGTAAGGTGACTAACCGGTAACTCTCTCAATAAATGCACAATCACAAACAGCAATGCACAAACAGACAACCGCATAGCATTTGCCCCTCCTTCAAGAAGCGAATTTTGCGTCAAATGCTTGCTTTTTCAGTGCGTCTACTTCACTCTAGATGCGCAAAAGCATTCAAACTGTTCAAGCGGCAATTAATATTACATTTTTAGTAAATAAACAGCAGATATTACCACTCCCATCTGCGCCTTTTTGGAATTGTGCTCTCACACTAATTTGCCCAGTTTAATAAGTCTGGCCCTAAATTTAAATAGCGATAGATGCTATTTACACTAAGGAAAAATATAGAGAGATTTTTGCTGAATTCAGCTCTTATGCTGCGTTTACACCAGACGCGGTAGAGGCGAAAAAGCGCAGGTGATTTCAATGTTAGGCAATATGAAGACGCGCCTGAAGAATTCAGATATTTTTTGTCACACAAAGTGATAATATCAGCATTTTCTTAGTGATTTGCAATTTACAGTATGTGTAAATAAGTTTTATTTAATAAATAAAATGATACAATTTGCAATAAGTGTAAATATTCATTAGTTGCTATCTATATTGTCAGATATTATTTGCACCTGGAGTATTTTTGTAGATTAACTGTAAAAAAAAATCTGTAGAAATTGCAGCTGGGTTGCCGGTAATTTACCGTAGATTTAAATTTATGTTATTTACTGGCAAAATTTTGTTCAAAGTTGAATGAACATTAAACATTTACAAGTCTTTAAAGAGTAAAACTAAAAAAACAGCATCAAGCTAAATGTTCTGGGAAACAAAATCTGAAGCAAAAAACAGAAAAAGGTTGATGATGATTTCTGGTTCCCAGAATGCTTTGCATGAGACTGTTATTGTGTAGTTTTATTTTGTAAAGATAAAGACTTGTTAATATTTAAAATTTATTTAACTTTGAACAAACTCTTGCCAGTAAATAACATAAATTTAAATCTACGGTAAATTACCGGCAACCCAGCTGCAATAACATTGTAATTTCTACGGATTTTCTTTACAGTGTAGGATGCAATAATAAGTAACATAGACTGTATATTATTATATTTATTGAAATCATTAAATGGATGCTGCAATATTTGGAAAAAAATTCTCCCTACTCCGACCGCTAGGGTTGGGTACCGTTCACACCCTGCGGTACCTTTTTCGGTACTTTACTCTGACTTAAGTGACTTTCAGTGGACATAATAAGCCCAAACCTCTCATTTTCAACATTTTGTTATTTATTTCGAAATGTTCAATAATACACACAATCTTTACTAAAAAAAAAAAATCCCTACAACATCCAGGGCATATGTCTTACATATATAAATAAAATAAATAAATAAATTAAAGATATAAGTAGGACAAATGATCAATGAACATAAACGTGATAAAAGCAACATATAAGTATACTTAAGTTTTATGTAGAAAACAATACTAGCAGCTTTTTTTAAAAAAATAAGCATGTCAACTTTCTCAGGTTAAAGCCGTGCCCGCTCCATGCTCACTGTGTCCCCTGCTGTAGAGAACACTCACTCTGAGGATGTAAAAGAGGACTGGACACAGATACTTTTTGCCAAGCTGGCCAGCATTGGCATTTGGTCCGCACGGACTGCCTTCTCTCCGCCTATTTATGTAAGCCGTGGTACTGAGCACAAAGTTTTACGTCTTTTCTGACTTACATACAGTGTACAGAGCTGCCTTTAGGCTTTCATTGATAAAACTCCGCGTAGTTTCATTTTGCGAGCGCATGAAAGTTGCGTGATCTTATTTCATTAATTGCGCTGAAAATCAGAACTCCAACATATTCATGTACAAAACACTGTGCAGCATGTTTATGTACAACACAAGTAGCGCCATAATATTAGTTAGCGTCCATTCAACCCGTCATTACTTCAGCTCGTGTTAAAACGAAAGCAAAGGGACTTCCCCGCAGTCTCCACGGACCACCACTCAAAGTAATCAGGACAGAAGCGGTCGAAAGTGGACAAAAGAGACAGACTGGTGTTGATAAATACCGGGTGTAAAAAAAATGTGTCTCTCTCGTCCACTTGTGATCTGATCGACGAAAAATTATCTTAATAAGCACCCATGTGCTTTTAAATACAGATTGTGTAAGTGCTTCCTCAGGTTGGATGTACCACTGCCTGGCTTGCACTTACTGTTACAAATATTGCAGGTAGCATTGTCTGCATCATCCTTTGTGAAATGTAACCACACGTTAGATTGCTTTCTGTTATCCATTGAGCAAGTTGCAAAGGGGTGTCACTTTCCACACAGTCTCTCTCGCACGAGCACACGCTTTCGCTACGTACCAGACTCACGCTGCGCGCTGACGTGTTCTCTCAGGTACCGAAATTGAGCACCGATTGATTTTATGTGAATCGATACTCGGTAGTGCCTATAAAAGTACAGAGTTCAGTGCCCATCCCTACCGACCGCTAACCACAGCGAATAAATACTTTTATTTTCAATAAACAGTTGTTAGGCACTTTATTTTCACTTTTCAAACATTTTCTTTAGGGATGCACTGATTGCAATTTTCTTGACCGATTCCGATTTTTCTGTAAGTGTGGACTGCCGATACCGATTCAGATTTTCTTACCAAGCATTTACATATAGAGCATATAGGCTACAAACAAAACCAGTACTTTCAGAACACACCAGCAGATAGATTTTGAGGACCAAGACTGCAGCATTTTTGTAACAGTTTTCTGACAAGGTAATTGACTGCACACTGCAGTTTTAAAGGAAAAAGTGTGTGCATGCGTTTATCATGGGGACACACAGAGCTACATCCGCTCCACTGTTTAATGGACAGCCATCACAGCCTCTTAATAACAGCGTTCTCTGCTTTTCTTTCAACCACCGGATAAAAGCCAGGCTTAAAAAGTGGTTGTTAAATTTGGCTATGTTCGGCTTCATGCGTCACCACAAGAACCATTAAAGTATGTGATGTGAGAAATCATACAAATGAATCTGCTTTTGAACCACTCTTACAGCACTTTCTTGCGGTGCCCCATGCAGTCGAATGCACCCATTTATGTGAGCGGTGTTGGTGATTTTGACATAGCACTGTCAAATATTGGAGAAACTACGCCACATTTTTAAGATGTTTTAAATAACCATAGCAATAGCATGAAGCTGCAGGATCTCTTAATCCTAAATTAAATTAAATCCTAATTTCTAATTCGAAGTGAATGACTTTAGGACTTCAGTCTCCTCAAAAAAGCTTAAGATGTGTTTCGTGTAGGGCTGGGCGATTCGTCCCCATAAAAAAATCTGAGATTTTTTTATAAAAAACTCGATTTACGATTCGAATCGATTTTTTTTCCCCGACCCCATTTAAAACAAAATAATTGCAAACTGTATATATTTTTAAAATATATATTTATTATATTTAATTAAAATGCATCAACAAAAAATTGGGAAGGAATGAAGATTGGCGAATGCAAAATGTATGTCAGTGTTTCCCACAGATCTGAAATTTACTTGTGGTGGTAGCTGGTGAAAAGGGCAATCATTATAATCCACCGACAAAAAATGGTCTACTATACATGTGACACAGAACTAATAATGTGTGACACAACACAAAACTTTGATTTATTGAACATTAATATTAATTTCACATTATAGTTCTTTAATCTAACCACCCCAAACTTTCTTTGTCATGAACAAAGCTGACACTGTTTGTCAAAGCACCACGAAAACACTTTCTGTTTTTGCACTGGTATATGAAGCAATTTGACGACCCCTTTTATCAAACTCAACATATACAATACTATGTACAGTATATTAAAAGACAGTGCAGGTCTATAGATTATAAATGTGACTGATGTTATAATAGTAATAATTTCTAGAGATAGGCACTTTTACTGCTTCTGCTTTCTATTTCTCTTTTGCCGATTAAAAAAGCTTAATCCACTCATTATTTCAGATTTAAAAGTTTACTTGCTGTCCTGATGACAGACTTTACATTACAGCTTAGCGTTTTTTTATATCCTGAGTCAGCTTTAGCTTTGCTCGTTCAGTGCAATGGGCTTGACATTAGCACTGCTTTTTGCTACAATCTCTGTGCAAACTTTTTTAGATTTTAGAAAAGATATGGTCTATTAATAGTATAGATTAGATTATAAAAAAATGGATTAAAGAAAATGCAGCGCGTGGGCGCAACAAGAGCCAGTTGTCATCACCATAGAAACCGGAGGCACGCTGAAACTTCACTCGAGCTTTAGGTAGCGCTCACGGCAGTTCTCCGGTCGAATCGGGTTTTACACACAATATTAATCATACTTGGGACTCAAAGTAATAAACTAGGACCGACCCGGACCAGACTGACCATTTCTAATATAAACCCGGAACCGTACGGGTCCTCTCAGGGAAGAAAGACCTCTAATGGTAAAACTCTGCTCAAGTTCAGAAACATAAAGGATACAATGTGACACTGAGCTTGCTTCGCGTCGCTCGCACCCAATTCATTGAGAAACGAAGAGCACGTGAACGGACACTCAACGGGAGAGACACAACGTGCTTGGACGCAAAATGAAGCCAACTTGGATGCTATAAACACATATGCACATAAGCATATGCGACCATTTTGGTCGCAGTGTAGTTCCCTGGCTGCTCAGTTACCTCAGTATGTGCTGCAGTTGATCCAGTTTGCCGCGCTGGATGATGAGTTTATGATGCGCTGGATAATGAGTTTATGACGCGTGCATCTTCACGGGCTCTCTCAACAAAACACGGGTCATCCAGTCGAGTTCAGAAAATACGGAAATTCGTAAAGTGATTTTTTTTCCTGGGCGGGTCCATTTTACCTGGGCGGAATGCCCAGTAGAGCCTATGTTTGGGAAACACTGTATGTACTGCTCTATACTGCAGAGGGGGAGAAAAAAATCTAAAAAATCGATTTTTTTAAAATATGAATCGATTTGACCTGCCAACTCGATTTTAAAATCAAATCGATTTTTTCCCAGCCCTAGTTTCGTGCCATGAGAGGTCACACTAAATACTGACTAATTTCTTAGAAAGATGCCTGAAGCTTGCTTGTGCTTGCTCTTGGTTTATTCAATGGCTACACAGCAGATTCACCAGTGTTAAATGTACACTCCTGGTGTATATATGGGTACCACCAGTCCTCCTAAATATTAAATATAATACAAGCATGTTTGCATAGGGGCTTATTCTCAGTTTGGCTTACCTGGTGATCACGTACGGAGTGAAGCAGATGACGAAGGTTCCGATAAAGGTGCTGATTTTGCGAGTGGCTCTCTGTCTCCTTCTTTTTTGTTCTTCTAGACAGCGCTGGCGAACACTGGACAGAAATCATGTAAAAGTTAATAAGACATGCTTACTGCATCTATGACAGACTTTTTCAATATTTACATGTTTAGACATTCAAATAACAACATGTGTTCCGATGTTTGATCAAGCTGTTCAGTGAATCATTCAATAAAGCAGAAATTGATTTGAAATGTCAGATTAACTGTAACATCTGTGGTGGATTATTTACAAAATGCTTGTTTGTCTTCGCATGATCTCTCTATCGGCATGAGTGTAGTACACTGTACAAAGTAAATGTTGTATCTACCTTAACAAATTGCTACATTTGGTAACACTTAAAACAATTAAGTGTTGTCAACTTACATTTTCACTAAAGTGAGTTAAGGTGAAAAGACTTTAAACAATTACTTAAAGGTTTAGTTTACCCAAAAATGAAAATTATTTCATTAATGACCCTAATGTCGTTCCAAACCCAGATTCACATCAGACCCGGAAAAGAAGGCAATGCTGAATAAAGTCGTAATTTTTGTTATTTTTGGACCGAAATGTATTTTGCTTCAACATATTCTAACTGACCCACTGATGTCACATGGACTACTTCGAAGATGTTTCTATAAGCTATCTGGACATGGGCAGTTTACCGTACATACATTTCAATCGAGGGTCAGAAAAGTTCTCAGACTAAATCTAAAACATCTTAAACTGTGTTACAAAGATTTTTACGGGTTTGGAACGACATGAGGGTGAGTCAGTAAAGGACAAGTTTGGTATTTTACACTTAAAGCCCTGTTTTTAGATTGTTTATGATGAAATAGAACTGTTTTGACTGAAATTTGGACATATGATGCTGGCCCGAGAATTTTCAGTTTCTGTTGTATCAACCCCCACCTCTACAATGGCTGCATAGGTGCACTGGAACAATCCTTCCTAAAATGCATTAAACTTTTGTTTACAAAGACGTGAAACTCATTGATTGGTCGGGGTGTTCACTGATATGCTCACACAAAAATCGCTGCAAAAGATGCTTTCCAACAGGTTTTATCGTAGTTTTTGTCCAACTCCTTTGACTTGTATTAGATGTGCTGTGAGGTACGGTTTTTCTCCACCGCCGGAAACGGAAATGGAGTTGTTTGTATTCTTGCAATTGGCAAAGGTGGATTATCGCCACCAACTGGGCTGGAGCTCTCACTGGAGGAATATACGGGAGTGAGGCATTTGGAAAAATACATGTAGGTCCACAAGTTTACAACGAATGGTAAAACACCTGTTGGAAAGCATCTTTTGCAGCGATTTTGTGTGAGCATATCAGTGAACACCCCTGACCACTCAGTGAGTTTCACGTCTTTGTAAACAAAAGTTTAATGCATTTTAGGAAGGATTGTGCCAGTGCACCTAGCCATTGCAGAGGTGGTTGATACAACAGAAACCGAAAATTCTCGGGACAGCATCATATGTCCAAATTTCAGTCAAAACAGTTTCATTTCATCGTAAACAGTCTGAAAACATGGCTTTAAGTGTAAAATACCGAACTTGTCCTTTAATGACCTAATTTTTATTTTTGGATGAACTAACCCTTTAAAATGTTAACACCTAAAACGATTAAGGGATGTCCCAATCAGTTTTTTTGCCCTCGAGTCAGAGTAATTTGATTTTGAGTATCTACGGATACAGAGTACAGATCCGATACTTCTATAATACATAAAAAAAGAATAAAGAAGGGCGAAAAAAAAACAGATCCACGCGTTGCTGTTTCTGTGTGGAGTCAAAAGGGTCTAACTCTGTGCCATTGCATAACTTTAGATGTGTTATAAATAATGAGAATATATATAGTATATACATATGTATCCCAAGTCCTGATTAACGGCCGATTCTGATCGAGTCTGAAGCCACGTGATCGGGCCCGATTTCCGATCACATGATCAGATCAAGAGATCACTACAATTAAGCTTTAGTTTTTCACTTAAAACATGTGTTTTAGGTGTTACAAATTTTTTAAGTTAATCCAAATTTCACGTTCAGTGTACAGCTCTTTCTGGACCCCACATGTGCTTATTACATGTAATGTATAGGACTGGCAATTTGTACATTTATTAAACTTAGTTATTCTGATTGCCATGTTGCCATTGATGGTCATTCAGATCACTTTACAATAACAACTTGTAAATAACACTGACAAGCACACATAAAAAAACAATAGCTGGTTAACTATAGGTTAACTATCGACCAGATACTGCATAGTCCAGCTGAGTAACCCACTTGTAGCCAAAATAAACTTGAATTCAGTTACATGTTGTTTTGCCTATACCTTACATGATGGGGTATCATACATATTGCAAGTAGTCAACATTGATTACAAGGTGTTTGGTAGAAGTTTCTGTATTTAATTTATTTTTGGGCTAGGTTAAATGTCAAAATTTCTCTTTATTTTTTTTTTTTGGAAACAATTGTTCACACAGCAGAACATAATGTGCCCCATCACCTTATTAATCATCTGATTTTTAAAGAGGTAATGTTATTAACATTTCTGTTTATCTCTTAATTCCTGATTGCCTTATTATCAGCTTTGATTTACAATGTATTTTAATTTCTTGACTGATGAGTTGATTTAACTATAAAGTTAAATTAGCTTAAAGTATTTCAATTTGTAAGTTTCACTGTAAAAAAAATTCCGTAGAAATTACAATGTTATTGCAGCTGGGTTGCCGGTAATTTACCGTAGATTTACATTTATGTTATTTACTGGCAAGAGTTTGTTCAATGTTAAATACATTTTAAATATTAACAAGTCTTTATCTTTACAGAATAAAACTATACAATTACAGGCTCATGCAAAGCATTCTGGGAACCAGAAATCATCATCAACCTTTTTCTGTTTTTTGCTTCAGATTTTGTTTCCCAGAATGTTTTGCTTGATGCAGTTTTTTTTGTTTTACTCTGTAAAGACCAAGACTTGTTAATGTTTAATGTTCATTTAACTTTGAACAAACTCTTGCCAGTAAATAACATAAATGTAAATCTATGGTAAATTACCAGCAACCCAGCTGCAATTTCTACAGAATTGTTTTTACAGTGTACAACAACTTATCACTAGTCAAGATAAAAATAGTAAGTTGAAATGACTTGTTAATCCAAGTTCATTATACTTAAAATGTAAGTCAATGAAAAAGTTTTATAGTGTACAGTGATGTAGCGAAGTGTACCAAAATTGTGGTGCTGAAACTCATTGACTCTAGACTAGAGCAGTGTTTCTCAACCAGTGTGCCTGTGGCATCAAGATGACCTAACATTACTTAAAATATAACAACACAAGCCTTTAAATAAGCTATAACAACAACTAGTCAAGATATTTAATCGTTTTTAGTTATTTTATAACTAAAATACATCTCTTTAGAAAATACATCTCTTTAGTCAAGCTCTATTCTGAAATTGTGAGCCTCCAGAAATTGTTGTGGACAGAGGGGGAATCTTAACACTTACTTAAATTAAACTGTTTATAAAGTAACACTGAGTACATCACTTCGTATTCTTACCTAGGATGGATGTCCACTAGTAGCACGAGGGTTTGCATGGTGATCACGTCTATGCGCTTGCAGTGAAAGCGCGCCACTTTAAGCACTTTCAGATACGTGACGCAGAGCACCACCGAAACCAGCAGGAACGTGAGCGTGTGCAGTGCCAGCGTGTAAACCGCAAACTGCGTTTTTGCGTTGATCGCACTGTTATTACAAAGTGTGCAGGACGCGTACAGCTGATGGTATCCCACCCAGGACAGGCACGCCGCTACCACGGAGAAGGACAACGAGTGGACCCACGTGTAAGCCAGACCGATCACGGCGTCCCGGTGACGGATTTTAGAGTGATAACTCAGAGGAAACACTACGGCGACCCAACGGTCGATGCTCAGCGCTGCCATACTCAGCATGGAGTTGGTGGTCAGGAAAGTGTCTAAAAACCCGACCACCTCACAGAACACATGCCCACCAGGATGCGTGTTACTCAGTACCCCAAAAAGAGTCAGTGGCATGCTGGAGGCGGACAGAAGCAGGTTGCAGAAAGTCAGGTTGAGTATAAACAACCCTGGCACCTGCTTCCTGATGTTTGGATTGTAAAGGAAGCAAATCAGCACCACCACGTTGGACAGCAACGACACTACGATGATCGCCGCGAGCAGGAGGGAAAGCGTGAGCTCCGCTATGTGCATGATGTTCCCCGCTCTATATCCAGCAACTTTGAACCGTAACTCCTGCACTGTTCATGACGGTGAACAACGTTTTATCACTATAGCTCGTGCGTGGCGGAGCCCCCAGGACGTGATATTCTCCGGTGCGCGGGGGTCCGTGGTCGACGCACAACTCTCCATGACCCCAGTTTAGTGGTGGTATATCCATTAAGTTGGACAAACACTGTGGATCTGAAAATGTGGACGAACCTAGTTAACAACGTGGACAGTTATTCCGCTTTCATTCGCAAAAGCAAAAAAGCCGCGCGCAATTGCGCAGTGCGCTCCGAACGCCACTGTTCGCGCGCCCGCGCTTCTATGCAGAATTCGCCCTTGAAACAGCTTTATATGTCAACATGTAACCCCCCCACCTCACTCACGAAATGCTGACACGTGACTGGCGTCAAATGAATCGTCAGGGGGCCTCTTTTGAGATGACTAAATTTAGAAATTGTTTATATTTGTCGAGGGGAACACTTTAACGTCACCATGAGGTAAAAGCCCCCGGTCTCGTAGTAACATTTTATGATTCACTCGCAATGGAACATCAAACAGCAATATGTTCAGACTCGGGATGTTTTGCTTTATAGAACGGTTTATAAATTTAGAATCAGTCTTTGTGAAGCAATTAAATCTCATTTGGTTGTCTCCATATTTTTATACCATGGTACACTTTTAAACATAAGGTTCAGAAAGATTCTTTGGGCAGTATGAACCCTCTGCATCCACAGAACCTTTATTTGTATATTATTTGTAAAGGTTCTTCAGGTTATAAAAAGATAAGAAAGGAATGGTTCTTTGAAGAATCTTTGACTTTAAAGGTTCTTTCCAAAATGATAATTCTTAAGGGACTCTTTTGGAAATTACAGTATTACTGTCAGCTGTTTGCCAGTAACTTACTGTAGATTTAAATTTATCTTATTTACTGACACCAGTTTGTTCAAAGTTAAATGAACATTAAACATTAACAAGTCTTTATCTTTACAGTAAACTAAAATATCACCCTGATGCAAAGCATTCTGGGAACCAAAATCTGAAGGATAAACAGTAAAAGGTTGATGAGGATTTCTGCTTCCCAGAATGCTTTGCATCAGGGTGTTATTTTATAGTTTTATTCTGTAAAGATAAAGACTTGTTAATGTCTCATCTTCATTTAACTTTGAACAAAAAGTTGCCAGTTAATAACATACATTTAAATCCACAGTAACTTACTGGCAAACAGCTGCATAACTACAGCATTTTTTTTACTGTTGCACAAAAAGTTTTTAGTGCAAAATGGTTAGACAAAAATCCTATAATAAAAATGAGAAATGGTTCTTTTAAAAGCGTTTGACTGAGAAGTTCTTAATAGAACAAAATTGTTCTATAGACGGTTTTGTCAGATGCATGTGGGTAACTGTTTTAAGTATTTTACATGGGCGGCACAGTGGCTGTTGCCTCACAGCAAGAAGGTTTCCGGTTCGAGCCCCGGCTAGGTCAGGTGGCCTTTCTGTATGGAGTTTCTGCATGTTCTCCCTGTGTCAGCTTGGGTTTACTCTGGTTTCCTCCCACAGGCCAAAAACATGCAAGTTAGGCAAATTGGAGATACCAAATTGTCCCTCCCCCAACTTGTCTGAATAAAACTTGTGTTTGGATTACCTGGTTATCGCCATGAATATAGCCTTAGATGCTGGAATGGCGTTAAGAAATAAAGGAAGAAGAAGAAGTCATAATTTGCACATTTCTCAACTTTGTCACGCAACTGGACATGCCCCATCCAGTCGCAAACGGTCACTGTTGCTCATGTCGCCAGAAGACGGCAAGCTTCTATTGAAATCAATAAGATTAAGAAACCAAAACATTTGTTATTTTTGACGAGGTTCAGTTAAGCCACTAGACCAAAAATTACAAATGTTTTGGTTTCTTAAGCTGCATTCAGACTAGCAGTAGCAGAGCGACGCAATCTTATTGATTTCAATAGAAGCTTGGCGTCTTCTGGCGACATGAGCAACAGTGACCGTTTGCGACTGGATGGGGCATGTGACAAAGTTGAGAAATGTTTAACTTTATGCAAATTATGACTTTCGGGAGCGACAACCAATGAGAACGAAGCATTGGAGTTCAAGTCATCTGTCTCTCGTCATTTACTGGAGTGGACAGTAGAGGTCTTATCGGGTCCAAAGAAATGTAACCGACACGAAATGACCCAAATCACTTTATACCCGAACCTGACCTTTTTTTTTTTTTTTTTTTTTAAGAAATACCTGACCCAAGACAAACCAGAGAAAATAAGATTTTTTTAACCGACTGGACTCCAATGTAAACGGCACCAACTTTGTTATCTGAAGACAACACCCAGATAACCGCTAAAATATACGTAACATTTAAAATTTACTGACATGTCTGTCTCAACAAAAATTGATCTACCACCAGCCACACAATGTCACAAGCGCTCTTTTCAAACAGAGAAGAGGTTTGAAAAGGACTTTGACGCACACACGCAAGAGAGTTCAGGTTTTCGGGTCCATCCGGCAAAAACACATTAATTTTAAATTACCCGAGTCCCGATGCCACTAACATTATACTCGACCCGTGTCCGAGGCACACATGAAACTTTACGACCCGAACCCGATCGGGTCTCGGGTCGGACCTCGGGTTTTCGGATCTAAGTGGACCCGTGAAGACCTCTAGTGGACAGTATTCATTTGTTTATACAACCAGATTTAGAAACGCCTTTTTTGAAATTGCTGAGCGACACACAGCGACAAAGTCGCTTATAATGTGAATGTACTTTTAAAGACGAGGGGAGATGGCAAACATGGATCAGTGCTATGTGAAGGGAGGTTTGGTAGTTTTTGACACACTCTAGCTATGATTTGAACTAAGGTTATCTACTTGTTGTTAATTTAGCTTGTTATCAGAAATAAACTACTATAAAAGGACTATAGATATTTTGTGGAAGTTTACCGGAAGTTACGTGTGTTCCACAAAAGCCGTTCGTTTATGTTGTTACTGCTGAAATCGTAAATAGAATCACTGTAAAGAACACTTTTTAGGCCAGGGGTTTTCAAACCCAGAAGGTTACCCAGAAGGGGTCTCCAGATAATTTTAGAGACAAAACACATAGAAAAAACTGTAAAGGTCTAATAATATTAGAATGACTATTTATCTAACACAGTTGAAATGTTTCTTTATGAAAAAAAAACAACATATAATAATGTTTGGGCATCCTTGCCATCATAAAAAACCTGTATTAGGCCACGATATTAAGTTGAACATTTTCAATGCACTTTGCCTCAAACAAGCCAATGCCATGTTTGTTTGTGTGTTCGTTTGTGTGTGTGTGGATTGGTATATGTGGTTTATGTGAAACCAATAGTGTTCAAGAATAGTGAACTGTACAATGTTTTAATGCAATAAACATGGTTTACGGATGGCTTAAAAAACACACTAAATGGTACTTTATTATAAATTAAAGACTGCCAACAGGTTTTTTTATGGTTGTGTGTGTGTATTTGGAGAGCGTGTATACGTGTATGTGTGTAAGATTGTGATAAGTGCAAGCAACCCATCTTCTCCCACACAAAACAACAGCACCTACGTTTCCAACATGTGCTCTGGTTGAGAGATCAATACAGTATCAGACAGGTTGTGAAAGCATGTGTTCATGTTCGTGTTCAAGGCCTTAGTTTGGGTGAGAACATCTTGTCTTCTTTCAGACCAGTTAACACTCTGAAGATGTTCACCAAAAGTAGATTGTTGTAATTAACCACCTTATTTAGAATCAATTATGAATCGCACATCTACACCGTTTCAGTGTTTAACAAAAAATCTTTTGGGGCAGGGTGAAAGTATCTGATTTACTGAGGGGAGCACGTTTTAGCAGTTTCCTTTATACAAAGAGAAATTGATTGAGATGGGTGGATTTGAGGGATCTTGTGGGTTTAAAATCAAGTATTGATTTTGGACTGCTTGGGGAAAAAAAGCTATTCATTGTTCAAGCCAAATTGTCTGCATATATTGTTCTTGTGCGTGTAATTTCTTTTACTAGGTGTATTTTGAGGGTCCACAGTTGACAATGTTAATAGTTTAAATGTGTTTACCTTCATTAATTAGTTAGATTTTATTAAAACTGTTTGCGTTTATTTGAATATGGAAATAAAGATAGGGAGTTTTAGAGAGGAGAGCCAGAAGCAGGCTTGATGTGTTTGGTTGTTGTTTGCCTAGCTGGGGGAAATGTCAGGATGCATTTCATGTCAGTGTGCTCAAGGAAGTTCGTATGAGAAAATGTGACTGTCCACGTGTCTGCTTGTGTGCGTTTGTATGATAATGTAGACGGAGCACTACATTTCTGACAGACATCAGGATGGCATTTGATGTGTTAACCCTTTCAGTTTTTTACAGAGTAGGAATGACTTATCTTGTGGGCACTCCTAATTATAAAGCAACCCTGACATTTTCCTTCACCAAAGGATCATTTTACTTAGACACACAAATGCAAACAAACACCCACCCTCACACGCAACATTTAGCCTAGATCCTCGCATTCGTTTCATTTCTGTTTTACCCCACTGTCTCTGAAAATACAAACTTGTGCCCTGGTTGCACTGCAGCTTGACGAGTTGAACAGTCGTGCCCACACACACTCACCCTCATTAGTGGCTCGCTGGGGCTGCGTAAGGATCGCTGCCGTCCTCCGTTACCACGGAAACGCCCACGCTGTCTGTGCCGTGGGTGTGTGGTGGTCCATCCCATGATCCTTTGTGACAGCATGAAAAATTCTGACCAATCGGTGGAGCATCGGCACACATCTCATTTTTCTACTTGAGTGGGCGACATGGACAGCTTATCTTGATGTGAAACAGAGGCTTTAGTATCTCTCTATATTTTAGGATAATTCAATAAATTTTAAGTCTTTCTAACACTTGTTAGTGTTTTTAGTGCTTTGTGGAAATTTTTCAAGAAAATACAGACTTGAAGTGGGACTAAACCATATTGTGTGTCCATTTAATATCCATTATATTTTGTTTTGTGTCGCAGTTACTCATCATTTAAATCCTCCACATACTGGAATAATGGCCTCTTGGGCTTATGACGAGGATTCTGGTCAAATCAGATGTTGGGCTGATGGTGTCGTACTTCAGCCAGCATTCCCACAGGATGTCATCTCCTATTGGTCCACTGGATTCATGTAACTAAAGGGCACAACAGCTGTAGTTTGGCGAGGGCTAAAGACCCTGATCATTTTCATCTCACTGGGTGGTCTTTCTGAACACAAGCCTGAACACAGCTGTCCTTTGCATCATTAGTTTTTAATGATTAATTTGCTTATTTATTTTCTCCAACATGATATGGCATGCATTATAAAAATGGCAAATTAAGCCCAGGGCAAGGTGCATGTCAAAATTATTCATTTCCACAAACATGTTTAATTTTTCGCTGATGATGTAGTGAATTATGATGGTAATCATATCTAAGTGAATGCCTTTGATAGCCCAGAATTTATAGTGTGAGATTTGGATATTTTCCCCTGAAGCCTGAAAGTAAATAATACTATACATGATCTGCATGGTAAATGCTGCCCATATTAATGTACCCTTAATTCATTGCATACAGGCCAGTCCTGCGTGAATCATTATTGTGTTGAGGTTTATTCAGGCAAGGGTTTGCTTTTTTCCTTTTAAATATATTAATACAGGATTAAAACTAGTTTAGATTGTAAAATGTAGTTAGAGGAATCGCTTTGTTTTCCATACTTGTGTAAGTCACTTTGTACAAAACCAATGCTAAAAACTTAAATGTAAAAGTTATGTAATGTGTTTCAAAGACAGCCAATAGAAATAACCAATAATTTGGGTAACGATGCTTTAACAAGTCCAGGATTTATAAAAAAAAAACAAATGACAATGTAAACTGGTGCTACTGTATATTGTATATACATAAGCATAGGTGCTATTATGATAGTGTTTCTTAGGCTTATTTGGTGTAATTGTGGCTCCATCTGGTGGTTAATGGTTATATTTCAAATAAGATTTTTTGGTAAATCCAGATACTCTTGCTTGGCTTTGAGTTTAAGTTTGATTAAAACTTGGAATAGGCTATACATTATACATATTTTAATTTAAGTTTTTTTTTTTGACAATCAATTTGTACATTCAGTTCTTATTTTAACATTTACATTATTTTCTTTCTTATCTCTCTAGGTAATTAAACTCAACAGTCAATACAGAGCCCTGAGTGCTCCTCATTTTAGAAATAAAGAAATAATTCATGAAATCAGCTTTTTGTTTTGAGTTTAGAATATATATATACATATACATATATACATATATACATACATACAGACACACACACGCACGCATGCATGCACACTCACCTAAAGGATTATTAGGAACACCATACTAATACTGTGTTGGACCCCCTTTCGCCTTCAGAACTGCCTTAATTCTACGTGGCATTGATTCAACAAGGTGCTGAAAGCATTCTTTAAAATGTTGGCCCATATTGATAGGATAGCATCTTGCAGTTGATGGAGATTTGTGGGATGCACATCCAGGGCACAAAGCTCCTGTTCCACCACATCCCAAACATGCTCTATTGGGTTGAGATCTGGTGACTGTGGGGACCATTTTAGTACAGTGAACTCATTGTCATGTTCAAGAAACCAATTTGAAATGATTCAAGCTTTGTGACATGGTGCATTATCCTGCTGGAAGTAGCCATCAGAGGATGAGTACATGGTGGTCATAAAGGGATGGACATGGTCAGAAACAATGCCCAGGTAGGCCATGGCATTTAAACAATGCCGTATTGGCACTAAGGGGCCCAAAGTTTGCCAAGAAAACATCCCTCACACCATAACACCACCAGCAACACAGTGGTAACAAGGCATGATGGATCCATGTTCTCATTCTGTTTATGCCAAATTCTGACTCTACCATCTGAATGTCTCAACAGAAATCGAGACTCATCAGACCAGGTAACATTTTTCCAGTTTTCAACTGTCCGATTTTGGTGAGCTCATGCAATTTGTAGCCTCTTTTCCTATTTGTAGTGGAGATGATTGGTACGCGGTGGGGTCTTCTGCTGTTGTAGCCCATCCGTCTCAAGTTTGTGCGTGTTGTGGCTTCACAAATGCTTTGCTGCATACCTCGGTTGTAACGAGTGATTATTTCAGTCAAAGTTGCTCTTCTATCAGCTTGAATCAGTCGGCCCATTCTCCTCTGACCTTTAGCATCAACAAGGCATTTTCGCCCACATGACTGCCGCACACTGGATGTTTTTACCTTTTCACACCATTCTTTTTAAACCCTAGAAATGGTTGTGCGTGAAAATCCCAGTAACTAAGCAGATCGTGAAATACTCAGACAGGCCCGTCTGGCACCCACAACCATGCCACGCTCAAAATTGCTTAAATCACATTTCTTTCCCATTCTGACATTCAGTTTGGAGTTCAGGAGATTGTCTCGACCTGGACCACACCCCTAAATTCATGGAAGCAACTGTCATGTGATTGGTTGATTAGATAATGGCATTAATGAGAAATTGAACAGGTGTTCCTAATAATCCTTTAGGTGAGTGTATATGTATATTATATCGATTTGATCGAACTACTTGTCGTGTGATCAGATCTTTTTTCATTTGATTTTAAAGCGCACCAATGGTTCGATTCACGATTTTACATTTCCTTTGGTGTGTAAGTGTATATTAGTACATGTTAACGATTTGCAAAAGATGCATAACCCAAATTAAACAATGACACGTGTCATTTCTGGCTGACGTCAGAGTTATTCAGGCCAATCACAACGTACAGATTAGCTGGCAAATCAGGGACACAGCGCTTTTCATATCCATGCGTTTAAGGAAGAGAGTGAAATCTAGAGCTACAAAAATGTATGGTGTGTGGAAAATAATGTATTTTTTAACCATAAACCACACAAACACATTATATTATACCAAATACACAAAATAAAATTGTTTTTAGAAAAGAAATAGGTGCTCTTTAATAACTGCTTCTCTTCCAGACTCTTTGAGTTCTCTTTACTCGCCACCAGAGGGAGATCTTAACATTCACTGCAATGATTTGGTAACAGTCCTGTCATCACTTCACAAAGAATTTAATAAACACATCATCGGCATCCCATAATGTCCATGTGGGTTGTCAGGCACATGCCCAGAGGGCAGAGTATAAGTGCTGTTTGCTTTCTTCTCAGAGGTCAGGGTTAATCTTCAGTGTTTAGCAAGCTTGTGAGAGCACTCTTGTCTTCCAATGGAGTTTAAGGCGACTGAAGTCTAAGCATAAATCTGACTTGATTTTAATAATTGCTCTATTATAAGCATTGTATTGTGAGTCTTGTCATCATACAGTATCAATGTAGCCTGCATTGAGAGTTATTGCCAAGGCACTTTTATTGGTGTAGGAGGCAGGGTTACGCACAGGACAACTACCAATTAGAACACAAGTGATTTGTTTAGTAGTGTTTTGAGAAATTAGCTGTATTTAAATAAACTAATTACAGAGCAGTGCGTTTAGACTACACTAAACATTAAGTGCTTTCCATTATTTCTCTTACTTGAGCCTTTCAGGTTAACCTTTTATTTTGCAATGCCATCTTAAAATAATCTTTTTGTAAACAGTTTTTATTACCACAAAACCCACCTTAGTTTTTTATGTTTGCTTACTACATCAATGCACTTCTGATTACAGTTTAACCCGGTTTTAAGGGGAAGAAAGGAATCCTTGCTAAGCACAATGGGATCTCTCTGATGAACTTTCAAGTGTTGCAGAGGAACGTAAGGAGATCAGGCAGGTATGTGAAACAGATCGTCCTGGTGAAAAACGGGCTTGTTAGAACTGTGGTGCTTTGAACGGAAATCCGCTCTGTAATTAAACTGAGGCGGAAAGAAGATGAAGAAAAGTTGGCTTTAAACTTCATTAACCATTCCAGATTTCGGCCATATGTCTGAACACTCATATGAGTCATTTGTGTAAAACTATGTGACTTTCACTTCACCGCTGAGTAGAATTCAGTGGTTTGGGTGTTTTGCATCTTTTCATGCATGGCAAATATCTGTCCCTCTCCATATCTTTTTATCTGTGCTCAGTCAGTTTGGTGAATCTGCCACTGGGTGTAAGATGATATTTTCTCTTCTCCCTCTCCACTTAGTTTCTTTATTAGCGGGTAATGTCCTCAAAGAGGATTAGAAGAGAAAAGCAGAGACGTGGTCATGTGGATGGATGAATAGCATAGAGGGATGGTTAAAGAAAGCAAGGGAGGTTTGGGTTAGGAGAAGAGGAAAGGGGAGATTGGTATGCTCTGGGATATTTGGGGGGATTATCTGTTTGTCAGACATAAATATATGAGAGCGAGAGGGCATTAGGGTCAGTAAAGTGGTATAAAGTATTTAAACGAGTGAAATTAATGTATTGAAAACATCATACATGTGGTTTTCTAACTTTAACTTTATTTATTCCTCTTAAATTAGTTATTTCCTTTGATTATTAAGAAGCATAGCATAAAGTAGCAGAAGGGCTGTGATGGTGGCAGTATTTTAACATCGTGATGGTAATGGTTATTGGCTTATATATAATGCATGCATATATTTTGAAATATAAAAATGTAAACGAGGATCATATATTTGTTTCTTAACAAATAGGCACCTATTTCTTTTTAAATAGCAAATAATGGCGCTTTTCTATTGCATAGTACCCCACGGTTTGGTTTGGTTTGGTTTAGCTTACTTTTGGGAGCTTTTCCATTGGGTGCAGTACGTAGTTCCCGAGCTGATACCAAACTTGATGCGAAAAAACACGGTAGATCACTGATTGGTCTGAGAGTATCGTCACTACCAGCGTTATCGCTATAATGTAAAGATTAGCTTTATCATAGTGCTAGCTTGCGCTGTCTTGACCAAACATGTTGTCATCTGTGCTCTGCTATAAGTTCCCAAACTCCCTTTCAGACTATGTTTACACGTGGGCGGCTATTTTCATAAACGGACATTTCAACCTCTCCGGTTTCAAAAATAACTTTGTGCACACATGTCAGATTTCAAAAAAGTGTTATAATATAGGGTGTAAATTAACGAGAAGGTCAAGCCCATGTAAGTCAATCAGAATCCCGAAAACAGCAGCGAATCACTTCCTGTTCCTCTTTTGAACAAGGTCGCACTTTTAACGAAGGGGCAAGCTCTGGTGCATACTGTGACGTTGGCTGCCTAAATATCCGTTTGTCTCAGTTTACATGCAACCGTGTAACCAAAGATTTTCCAAATCTCCACTCTGGCCAGAGTTTTTAGAAAGAATCGGTTTCAGAGGCGAGTTCTCCGTTTGCGTGTAAACGAAGGGAAATGTCTCCGTTTTTTTTAAATAACCATAAATGTGTAAACAGGGCCTTAGCAATGAAAAACATCCACAGGTTGAGAACCAGGAACACAATACCAGTTTTTTTCCAGACTTGCAGTTTGTGCGGCACATCCGCAGCGCACGTGCGCATTATATGTGTATATACAACTTAAATGAGGCTCAGTGGAGCGCTTCGACTGACGACGCCACAGGTGTTTGCAAAGAAACTGTCATGTGATACCAGGGCTCCAGACTAACTTTTTTCACTAGGAGCACAGTTGCCCCTAACTGAAAATTTTAGGGGCGCAACCAGAAAATTTAGGGGCACACACCGTAAATCAACATGCTAACCAAATATTCACATTTCTACTAATTTCCACTGTATTACTAATAAATACTTTAATGATAGATGCAGAAAGTACAATGTGCTGTTTTAAATTCAGTGACACATTTTATTGTGCACTTTTGGAAAAAAAGGTCAAATTTACTGGTTGCACATGTGCGACTGGATGTAAAATTCAGTAGCACACTCTCAAATTTTAGGGGCAAAATGCCACCATTTGGGGGCAGTCTGGAGCCCTGGATACAGATGTAGTGATAAACACGATGTGCAAACATCTTCGTGTTGGTTAATTTTGATTTTGTGGCGGACCGAGAAACAAATGAATGTATGGGGATGTTTATCATTCCAACAGCGCGCTCACAACAGCAGGCAGCGCAAATATAACGACACGCCTATCACTGAAAAAAATGATTTATTCAATTTACTCAAATTTTTTAAGGTAAGTGGTTGCAATCAATTTATTTAAGCTACATTTAAAAAAAAAGTTAATTAAAATACAATAAAAAAAAACTTTTGTTTAACTGCAGCTTAAATTAATTGGTTGCAACCACTTACCTTAAAAAATTGAGTAAATTGAATGAATATTTTTTTTCAGTGTATAATCCCTCCCACTGCAAAGTGTTACTAAACTCGATGGAAAAGCTAACCAAGCCAAAGTGAGGTGAGCTAACCCAACCTGACCCAAACCAAACAGTGAGGTACTATGCAATAGAAAAGCGCCATAACTCTGAGTCTGCTGGTCATTTGCATTCACATGAACTTGGAGACATCTCCCTGGGGGATATTGTACTTATTATTTTCCATAGTTTGTGACGTCGCACTTCGCCACCGTGATGGCGCTGTACCACCGCGATGGTTTTGACAATTGTCACAGCCCTAGGTAGCAGTTATATTTATTATGGTTGCCATACAGCTTAGATGAATAAATGCTTGTTCTAAGGTTGAGGAGGTCTTGGAATAATGACACAGGTGTACAGAAAGAGTTCTGGATAATCTCTGTGGGGTTATAAAGTTGTTCAGGGCAGTGATTTTCAAGCGTTAGGGTCTTGACCGTGTTTCCAGTGTTTAGATTTGACTATTGAGATCCGGGTTAGAAATTTGGTCAACATGGTAACCGTGACTACATCCAGAACGCTGTACACACTGTAATGTTACAAGCCGATTTAATTCGGCAAATGTCTCTTTCCTGAACTCTCCACCTGCGGAAGTGTCTGCAGCTTTAATGTAACCTGCCCTTCTAGAGGTTAATGTGAGGGAAATCAGATTTGGGTATAGAGGCATCTCTAAGCCTCTGGAAAGCAGAAGACGACAGAGTAAGAAAGAGCTTTTTGTGTCGTGTGAGGATTGAACTCTACGCTGCATGGCCAATTGACTTTTCCTCCTATTCATCAAATGCACTGTTTACTTAATCTGTCATAGCATTTCAAAAAGCATTAAAAGCACAGGCAGATAAGCTCGGCATTCCTTCTCCCGAGTCAAGATAGTCTTACCTTCGCCGAAAAGGCAAACCATTTCTCTCTCTTTCTCCCAGAGGATTAGCTCTTGTGTGAAATGCATACTGTAAAGTTCTACCACGTCTTGCTTGAGGACAATTCAACCCACCCCTTTTAGATAAATAAAGTATTATTGTGCAGTTAAGCAAGATTAGAAGTTAGAGCAGGGGGTGGTGGTTGTGGGATGGGGATTGCGGATATCGAAAATTGAGTTTAATGCCACGCTTATCTGAATTCCTCTTGTCTTTAATAGCACGCACTGTTGTGTGTGGCTGAAGGGTCGGAAGCGAGGAGATGGGGTCGTATCCTCTACAGTAGGGAACGGGAGGAAATTGTGAATTGAGTTGCATTAAAGCCTCTTTTTGTAAAACAAGACCGACAGCAAAGTGAATTGGCACGGCAGAACGCGGAGGAAAGGGCCAGATGTAAGGTGTCGGTTGCAGATTGAACTTGGACTGCTCGTGAGAGGCCCGTTGGGTGTTAGCAGACAAACTGCTTAACAATGGCCTAAACTAAAATGAACGATGTGTTAAGATGATTAAGGATGTGCTTTTGCAACATATTTCTCTGAATATATATCTCAGAAAATGTCACTGTTCAGACCATTCTGAGCAAAAACGTTTTACAGTATGTGACAATCTTTTTTTACACTGCACGATTTTTGGCTGTCCCAGACTAAAGATTGCTATTGTGAAACAATTTGTGATTTCTGTAATCGTGGCTCTTCATCTGTGGTCCTATGTCATACAGTGAGAGAGGTTCAAAGACAGGCGTTTTCCCTGACTTGCGTCCAATGATAGCATACGGTAGTTTTCTGAGAATGTCAGAAATTCAGCAATCAACACACAGTGTGTTTGCTGCTACGACCTGCGTACTGGTATTTGTTTACCACTAGCGCATGCTGGTGACATTGCGCCAACGTGTGACGCAGCCGCCGAAGCCTCCGTGTCGTCATCGTACAGTCTACATGCTTGTTGTACCAAAGTTTAAACGATCCATGTTGCACAGTGTGATAAGGTAATGATCTTATAGGAGTGCAAAAATCCTGCAGTGTATTCTTAAGGCTTAAGGCTGTGTCTACAACCGCCTACTTCCATACTTTATAGTAGGTAGTATGTCAAAATTCATAGTATTCCAAAAACAGTAGGCGAAAAGTACCCGGATGACCTACTACTTCCGGCAAAATCCCAAAGTGTTCATTCACTGGACCCTTTACTATTCCGTGAGCCCCCAGAAGAGGAGTTTTCCAATGAAGAAGAAGAAGGTGATGTTGTTTTATTAAAAAATGTCTAAAAGCGGTAATTCAGCTCTATTCAAATGCAAATACATATATTAAACTGTTGTACCTTCGGGGTGCACGTCAGGTCATGCAGAGCTACGCATATGCTACGGATAACCTACGGCATAGAGTTTACACACGACTAAATCGGGCTTAAGTATTCAGATTATCAAACTTACCATAAATAAGCGAGTGGCCCGACAGACGCTATTACTTATGCATTTGTCCACGACACTGTTGTCATGTGGTTTCTACGTCAGTAAAGGTGGTAACAAAGGGTAACGTGTATATTAAAGCAACACCAAAGAGTTTTTTAACCTTAAAATAACGCTTCCAAAACAGTTTCAGTCATTCATCCACTCTAAACAGGGTGAACAGCACTTTCACATTCGCTTTGCAGCCCTCTATCGGCCAAAACCGCACTAAAGAAGTTTCCAAACGTCGGGTAGTGGTCCTGTAGTCCGAGTGAATACTACAAAAACTTGCTTTACGGCAGACCTACAATCCAATCAGAGCCAGCTATGCCTCAGTATTTATGACAGTGGGTAATGGACAATTACGCTTCTAACCTGTAGGGGGAGCAAAGAGCCAAAACTCTTTGGTGTTGCTTTAACGTCACTTACAGGCGACTGCACTGCCCCTGTGTCGCTGTTTAGAACGGCGTTTTCTCATAATTTACAAGTAGTTGAAAACATTAGAGATATTGTTAGTGATCAGCTAGACAAAATATATAACACTGGACTAGTGGTTTTTGGATATTTTACTGCAAATATCTTACAAATTGTACCTTTAATGACTAACTTGTTATGTGACGGATGTCACGTGATGCATCAAGATGGCGAATGTCGTACATCCGAATTCATTCTTGCTATCCATATTTATACTATATAGTACCTACTGGTACTTCATCTAATTTAGTACCTACTGTCACAGTATATGCAATTTCGGTTGCAGCCAAATTCTCCAAATGGAGTCAAAGGCCCGCTCACAAAAAAAAGTGGCTAGAGGTCTACGATATTATTCAGATGGTGACTCCATTTTGTTTTCTATGGCTTTCAACTTTGAACTTTTAATCAGATAATCTTAATTTCCTTCTGCTCTTACTTTGGCAAACCTGTTGCCATGGAAACAGAGGGCCAATGTGGCCAAGAGGGGCTTAAAACATGTGCCTGAGCTGTTTGGCCCACTTTCACAGAACACACACACGCACATTTCCAGGTACTGTTGATTGATTGGGTGATGATGAGAGGTAAGGATAATCTGAATATTTAGTTAAGGCCATCCGGATGCTATTACCTATCCCCGCCGGCGTTTCTTCTGGAGGGGGGGTTAAAGCGTGCTACTCTGAGGTTCATTTCAGCAGGCACTTATTTGGCTGTACAACACTGCTTTCTGCACTCTCACATTGTATGAGTGCAACATGAAAGAGAGGAAATTACAGATTTTCTCTGCAATAAATAGTTTAGCAGTATTTTAGTGGTCAGACTATAAGCCTACAAATGAATTAAGACTCAATAAGAGTTCTTGCTTTTAATTGTTTTTAAATGGTCTATGTGTAGGCCTACAGTATATGAGTGTAAGTTAAGTAAATATTTGTCATTCTTCAGGTTGACAAGAGCAGGAAGATCTGATAGAAGTACAAAAGGCTTACAGTGGCCCTTCGCAACAAACAGACTGACGAGGGATATAATTAGGGAATGTTCATAAAATACCCATTTACGGTCTCGGACATGCAGAGACAGAATCAAAGCTGGAGTCAGATCAAAGGGGACAGCGGAGCTTTTCTGGCAAGATATAGGAGATCATATTAAAAATGATGATACTGAACCATAGCCAGAGCATTTTAGTGCATTTCGGTGTGTTTTTCGAATGCTTTTTGGTGGCTTTGAGCAAACAGAGGCTCGTTCTGTTTAGAAACCGAAAGAAAAATATAAAACTTTGAAACAATTAGTAATCTGAGCGAAGTTATCACGAAAAAATTCAGTCCGCCAACCGCTGCAACCTGGCAACCAGAATAATCTGATCATACTGTCAACCAAGTTTATTAGAGGAATGTCTATGGACTGAAAGACTGACAGGACCTCTCTTCCCCTGGCTGGGCTGAAACAGAAGTTAATTGACAAAGAAACCGTGTGTGTGTGGGTCACTGTGTGCATGTTGGGTGGATATGGGTGTGTGTCTGACAGGGTAATTGCCTTGTTAAAAGAGAAACGGAGGCAATATTTTGAAAGAACCACATCCCCATATAATCCGCCTTTGAGAATGCTGAAAGAGTGAGAGATGCTGCTCGGATCAGTTGTACAGTCATTTCAGCTATTTAGAATCAGCGAAATGCTGTTATAAAAGATCATTTTGGCCAAAGCACAAAACTTCCCTTGTTTCCTCAAATCTGCCTTTCCTTACAAACACACATTTTGCTGTGGTACAGTCATTTTGTTAAATGTGCCTTTAAAGGCACACTATGCAAGATTTTACATTAATGCTTTAATCCAGCAACTTATAAGGTATAAAAAAATTTATTGGCGCGTGTTTCCTGGATTCGAACCCATGCCCTTTTGTGCTGCTACCACTGAGCTTGGAGCATCAAAACTCTCTGGTTGTTATTTTTGTAGAATATCTAAAACCACTTTAACAGTGTGATATATTTCATGCAGTTGTGTACTTACAAAGACAAGATGGTGTTGAGACCATGACAAGACCAAGGCTGTTTCTCACAATCTTGCGTCCTTGTGTTCTCGCTCTACGTCAGTAATTCTCTAAGTGTGGTCCGCGGACCACTAGTGGTCCGCCAAACCCCCCCAGTGGTCCGCCAAAAGATGACCTAAACTAGGCAAGTGTTTGTACAATCGTCACTTATTTAAGTAGATTTTTAATGCACTTGTGAAACTGTGGAATCAGTTCTTGTTTTAATAACGTAAAAATGGATCGGTTGGCTAAACCAAAGAGGGTCAAAATAAAAGATCAAGCGTCAACTGAAAACAACTAAAGTCCACAGATCTATTAGTTTTGTAATGTACTAGTTTTTGTTTCATGTGTAAAATCCCTGTAATTTCAGTGATTTTGGACATTAAGGGAATTTTTTTCAGTATTTTATTGTTACCATACAGTAGTTACAACCATAAACTTCATATACCCACCACCTCAGTTTTAAACTAATGGCTCTTTGGAATGACATTAAGTGGGACCTAGGCTGTTATACTATGTTTAATTGCATTTTTTTTAATGTGCAGTTTGTTGTTCATATTAAGCTGCAACTCATTTACTTTTTCAAATGAAATAAAATTCATATAATAATTTTTGAACATAGCATTGCATTTGTTTTAAAAAAATTAGTTTTTGACTTGAAACAGTTGCATATTAAACTAAAACATAAATCCTTTCTATTTTGTTGTTTTTTTCGGGGAGTGTTAGAGTGGAATTCTGTTAGGTGGTCCTCAGAAAAAAATTGGAAAAAGTTTGAGAAACACTGCTCTACGTCATCATTAACAGTCGAAGTTCAATTCCAACTCTCAAGAACACAAGTACAGAGGACGCATGAAAATACCCGGATGTGTTCTTGATATCGAGGATGCATTGAGTGCAGACTTGCGCGCTGAAATCTGGCGAGGTCAGGTGACCAACAGAAAGATCACGCACATCTTAATTCTCACAAGTGCGTTCTGTGTTCTTGCGACCTTCTGAGTTCGTTCTTCCAAGGTCGCCTGGCAAGACCGATCTCCACGAGAACGCAAGTCCGTTCTTTGCCTTCTGGGAATTGAGAAACAGCTCAAGATTTTAAGGGGCCGAGACCAATACAAGACCGAGACCAAAGACAGTAGAGACCATGACAGGACATAAAAAAGACCAATATCATGTTGTTTTAGATCACGTCAGATTTTATAATATAAATAAATTAGATTTCATACACTGTAAAAATGCAATATGAAGTTAAAACAACTTGGATTTGCAAGTCCATCCAACCTACTATTTTAAGTTTTAGAAAAACAAGTTGAAATTGTTTAACTTAATTTCTTAAGTTAAAGAAACATTAAAATACATGTTGATATGACAAAAATAATTTTTTACAGTGTAATACAAATACCTTTTTGCAATCACATTTTTGTTGACACATTTCTTTTTGGACAGTCCCCCATTCGTCTTTTACTGGCACAACAGTACACGGTAAAAAATACTTTGCTGCCTTAAAAATTTTTGTTAAATCAACTCCGATTTACAAGTCATTTCAACTTACTATTATTTATCTTGACTTAAGATGAGTTGTTATAACTACAGGTGAGTTGTTATAACTTAAAAAATTAAGTTGACTTTTCTCAACTATATTTTACAAGTTGTGACAACTCATCTTTGTCGACATGACTTGTAAATCTGAGTTGGTTTAACAAAAAATTTTAAGGCAGCAAAGTATTTTTTACCGTGTAACAAAAAAAAAAAAAAGAAATAAGTCAGTGATTGCTTTTAAGCCACAAGTTTTTCATCCAAATACATTAATAATGATAACCCATAAAGCAGACAATGCACCAGCAAGACAAGACCAAGACATGGTCCGACCTGAAACCTGAGCAGATTCGCATCTAAAAGTTTCATCTAGAATATTAGCGTCATCAGGCCTGGGGTAATTTAAAATGTGTGTTTTTGCAGAACGGACCCGAGAAGGCCCCAAATATCTTGCGTGTGTGCATCGAGTCCTTTTTCCATCCTCTTCTCAGTTTGCCAAGAGCGCTTGCAACATCATGAGGCGTACATTTTTGTTGTGACAGTTTTGAATGCACATTTTAGCGGTAACCTTGGTGTCATCGTCAGATAACAAAGGAAAAGAAATGGAGCAACAAGCCAAATTGCATGCACCCTTTCGAGTCTGGTTAAAAAATAAATTGCCACTTGGGTCGGGCTCAGGTCTTCCTTTTAAAAATTATGCACTTCGGGTTCAGTTAAAAAGTGATTGGGGTCATTTTGGGTCAGGTACATTTCTTTGGACCCGAGAAGACCTCTAGTCTTGAGTACTACATCACTACATCAGTACTTACGTTATCCCAAAAGTTCTCAAGGACTTTTAAATCCAGAGAAATTCCTTTTTTTTGCATAACATTGACGTATTATCCGTGCTATCCTCAGTTCTGAAACTATGGCAACACTTGGACAAATGCGGAACTGGTGGTTATCAGTCATCAAGGATCAGGATTATCCATTAGCAAATCCAGAACCCCCCCCCCCCCAAAAAAAACATAATTCATTCGTGAACATGATTTGTGAATTCCATAAATCTTGGGATGGTAAAAATCTCCCATCGTTCCACTCTCCTTCATAGCGTAATCAAGCTTCAATTTCATTATTGTATTGAAAATACGATCTATGGCAGCGAAAACGTACATATTGTGCTGTGTCCCTAAATTATGAATAATGGTATTTATGTGGTCTGATTGATACTTTATTAATCCTTTACAGGAAATTTTGCAGGTTCTGCATGTTACTTTTACATTTCTGTGATAATGTACTGATACAGTAATGTCTAAAAAACATGGTTGTACCATTCTCCAGTAGGCCTACACTGTGACAAAAAGGGTACAAATGCTGTCACTAGGATGGTATCTTTTTTAAAAGTACACCTTTGTAAATAAGGGTGCATATTTGTACCTCAATGGTACATTATGTATTGTTTCATCAAAGGTGTACACCTTTTTAAGACACTTTTCCATGGAAAGCTTTTGTACCTTTCTAACTGTCTGCAGTCAGCTGTTTGAAGTGGTACAAATATTTGCATTCGGAAATTTAAACAAATTGTAGCACATTCGCTTTCAATTCATATTTTAATGTGCTGAAAATAGATATAGGAAAATAGATTCCCAGCAGTTGTACCTTTAAATGTTGTGTTATTCCACACATGACATCTAGGTGGCAGTGTAGTTAAACATTTTTTATTTCTTCCCTAACTTTAGACCACTTAACGTGGCAACAAACTAGCAAAGAAAAGACATTTAAAGGCACTGGTCACAGTTTGTGCCTGTAATGTAATATCATTCAAGAAAGACATTTCTGACTGTCAGAAACTGCTTGGCACATAAACATCAGTTTATTCTTTATTATATAGGTAGAGAAATGGATGTGCTGTTGCCATGCGTTTGGACTTGTCACTTTGGGTCTGTCTCTCTATATCACATAATTTGCTAAAATATTGTTAATAGCTTTGATGCAAATAATTTTAAATGGATGACAGTAAAATTTATCCTCCCCACGCAGTCCACTGCTGTAAAGTACCTATACATTCCCTGGTATTCTATTTCCTTGAAAGTCAGTTCATTATCAGTCATCAAGATCTTTATGTGCACCGTAGGTAAATTTATCAATCGATCTATTCATTCCTCTTGACACATTCATGCACCCAGATCTATTCAAATGATCTGAATTGCGGAAGAAAGCCGTGGCTTAAATGGGTAAAGAGGGGAAAATTAAATAAAAATTATTGAAATGTAAATGTTCAGGAATCAGATGGTGTGCCGGTCACAGGGATATCACTTTCTTTAAGCTGGGGACAGAATAAGAGAGTTAGAGGATAACAGTTAAGTCCTGGATTACCGAACGCAGCAGCATCAACTCTGTAACAAACATAGCATAACGGTGTCCGCTATTGGTTGTGTAAATAAGCGAGTCTATTGTAACATCGCTTCACCTTGTAATTACCATTTATTTGCATCTTACTGAGGAACCTTAACTGGATATGCAAACAAACGCTGAATAAAGACATTGAATATGTAATAATAGCTGCATTCAAATCCAACCCTTCCTCAGAAAACCACAACACACTGTATCTCGAAATGGACCGTGTTTATGAGTTTTAATAAGTAATGACTTGATAATCCTATCTTGGAGTTTATTTTCTTCTTATTTCTAAAGGACCTCTGACCTAAGCACTTAATCCTTGACCCCGGGGAGCCGCATGACAGAAAATGAGATTAGCTCCCATTAGTCGCCTGCTCAGTGAGCCTTTGCACTGCAAGCTGCCGTTCTCCAAAATATAAGGCTTTTTATGGTCAGAGGCAGTCAATTACAATAAATATGTGTCGCATGCCACTGACTGTTTGCTGTCGTCTTACTTCATTCGGTACAGGAGTATATCCAGATTGTTAGTCGAAAGAAAATTGCTTTCAGATTGTAAGGATGAATTTGTAATCGAAACGATGTTAATCTCGGATGCTGAACTGTCCGTTTGGCTTCTGTGATGTGTCTTTGTGCTGACTGCATGTGATCAGTTGACAGTCAGATAGTGGCCGGTCAGAGGTGAGGTCAATGCGTTCCCAGCCCTGGTAAAACAGGTGTACACACAGCCTAAGTTACATACGTAGGAGTGTGAGTGTGTGTGTCCCACGGGACCATGTTGTATGGGGGGCTGTGTGTTTCCTGTACTCAAAAATGTCTTTGAGATTCAACCTAGTGAAACATGGCCCTCGCTCCTGAAACCCTAACTGCTCTTGACAAACACACACACATACACACACGCACACATTTACACAAATTATATACTTTATGATAATTTTAAAAAATTTGTTGCATCAGTAAGCGTGCATGAACTGGGTAAAAAGTTAGTATTGGGTAAAAAGTTTGTGTTTAAATAAAGACAATGACTGTATGGCACTAGATGCCAATGTGAACAGGCTCTCCTCTCTTTCTCTCTCCGTGGTGCAGAGAGCAGCACGGTTTCGCTCTCTGAATCCAAACAAGACAGTTATTCATTCCCATGTTCCCCCCGGCGATCCATCCCCCATCCCCTCCCCAAAGCTCTCCGATCCCAGCCTGGGCCGTAACCATCGCTTCCATTCTCTCCGAATGCAGCCGCACCTGAACTGCTTCACCACAGGGGCTTGTTCAGAGCGGCATAACGGGTAACAAGGCCTGAAACCAATCCCTGTGCGGAATACCGCCACTTCCTCCCAATTGTTCCTAACAAAGCCGGACAAGCATAAATGGGCTGCTATCTGTGTCACAGGACAGCGGAGAGCAATTTGTTTCCTATTAAACAGGACTGTCAGTCTAGTTTCTCATTTTGTTTTTCTCACTTTCTGTCTACTTTTGTCAGGCCAAAATGTCATTCTCAAGGTTTTCCCTGACAGCCAAGAAGCTCGGACCCCTCTTAAACCTGAGAGAAAAGAAGCGCACCTGTTTGGCTGCCCAGGTAATTGTAAGATGTAGTAGGGAGACCTTGAGGGTAATGCATTCAGAACAGACGAACAAACCAACACAAACAAGCACACACAGAGTATGAATACGGTAGTGAAGAGGGCTGTCTGCCGTTCTCTGGGCTGCACCTGCTGAGTGGGTGATCTGTCTCCCCCAGTTCATGTGAGGGTCACAACAGCTTAATGTGACCCCCATCCTCTCTCTTTCTCTAACACAGACGCACACACGGTCTCGGCATAGGCCACATCTGCCGTTATACTGCCTGAGGTAAGCAGTTTAGCACACACTGAGATGACCCCAGCAGTTCATAACAGTTTAAATGGAAAACTGTCTTTACATCTGTCTTTACAGCACTGACGTACACGGTCACTACATATAAGCTCATTCCAGTGTAGCACAGTGGAGGGCTTGTGATGTCATTGCTTCCATTTGTATGCATGGTGCTTTATTCCATTGCTAATGGCAGGCACATTATGCTTATTGGGCAAAATGCTTGAGATGTGACCTTGAGATATGGTGAAATGTATGGAATTCCCCATCACTTCACATAACTGTATGACTGTATGGAGGGGATGCCCTGGTAATACAAGAGCACAGTGTATTTAGTGTTGTTTGTTTTATTGTGTATTTGCATAGTGACATGATCAAATATGCGATAGATTAGACAGAAGATAATCAAAATGAACCCAAACCAATACTTTTTATAAGTTTATTCATGCATGCTAATGGAAAAAGTATGGTTAGAAAGGAGAGATGCATTAATATTACATTTTCCACCGATACTGATTGCCATTTTTTCAGACTGATATCTTCTGATACCGATAGTTTGATGGTTATATTAACTTGCTTTAACTAAATTCTAAAAAAAAATACATTATTCATTCATATACACTCATATACACCCAATGCTGGTTAAATATTAGAAATAACACATGTTGGGTTATAAATAAACCTGTGCTGGGTTGTTGTTAACACAAACCTGAGTTTAAAAAAAAAACAGCATTGTATTGTATTAAACAACCAACCATAGGTTTATTTATTAACTCAACTTTTGTTCTATATTTACTAGGGATGGGACAGTATGAAAATTTCATATCATGAATACAGTGACCAAATTATCACGGTTATCAATATTATCATGGTTTTGCTAAAATGAGATGGAAATGTTCAAAAATAACTGATACACACACTAAAACATTTTAAAAAGTGTCCCTGAAATTATTTCTGTGGTAAAAAAAAATTAATAAATCTGTCTTATAAGTTTAGACTAGCAAGTTTTCAAAATCACGGTAATCAAACACGGTTGTAATGATAATTAAATTTTTTACGATAATACTAACCGTCAGGACATTTTAGCGTGGTTAATCGTGAAACCGGTAATCGTCCCATCCCTAATATTTACCCAGCATTGGGTTAAAAATAACCAAGCAGAATACAGAGTGTAAATAAAGACCATTAACTAATTCCCCAGCAGCCTTTTTCAAAAAAGTTGTCAGCCAGCATTTTTATTTTTTTATTTTCACAAGTTTCACAAAATGCCTTCCAGGAAAATCTTCTATAAATACAAATATATCAAATGATAGAACACACCAAAAATGGCTGGGTTATTTTTGACCCATGTTGGGTAAATATTGGACAGAACACACAGCAGGGTTAAAATTGACCCAATGCTAGGTTGTTTTAACCCAACTGCTGGGTTATAATACCCCATGGTTGCATAACAACATCCCAACATTGGGTCATTTTTAACCCAGCATGTGTTTTGTCCAATATTTACCCCTTATGGGTCAAGAAGATCCCAGCCATTTTTAGAGTGTAGACCATCTGCTTTTCCAAAAAAAGGGGGGGGTGTCATCCTATCTTAATTTGTTCTCTTTTTATAACCTCTTAAAAATGAGTAATTTTCTTAAAAAATGCAACATTTTGAGCAAAAAGTTTAGAATGAATTAAATTCATTTTTTTTGCATCCGATTTTTTATAAATTGGCTACTGGATATCATTGGAATTACAGATTACCATAAAAACTCATCAGGAAAGTGTCATTGGCAAGGAAATGTTTTCTCTTAATTGACGAGATAATTCGTCAATGGCGGGAAACGAGTTAATAATGAACATTAACTACTGCTGTTTCTTTACATTTTGTATGTACAGAGCTCAAATTAATCGCATTTATATGCTCTCTTTTGATGGACAGGATATAACGGCCATGACAATTGTTTATTTATCGTTTTTTTATCGACTGATAATGTGAAAAATTGCTATTATCGGCTGGATGTTGGCGGTGCATCTCTCTTAGAAAGCTTAAAATTTATGAAGAATTTATATCACAATCTGTTTTATGTTGGTTTCTTACACACACACACAAAATAAGACCCGTTATTGAAATGCATATAATTGTGTGAGATTTATTTTACTCACCAAGCTTGGTTGTTTTAGTGCGCACTCATATCATACCTAACCCAACCAAACTGTGCCCAAGCGCGATTGTTCCCCCTCCCTTCTCCCCCAGAAGCACGCACTCACACTGTATTTTAGCCGATCTGAGCCTGTGCATGCTTTCATCATTAGGATGCAATTGTTTTGAAAGACAAAAACAGGAAGTAAAGTGCTTTCTTATATTGGAACCCATCGTAAAAAAAATAGTCGTTTGGTGCTTGATGACACACTGCCCTCTCACACGCCTATCATGCTTTGTTGATCGGTTGCTTGTGCAGCTCAGACATTCACGTAACCATGCTGGGCGCATCATAAGGAGTGTGAGTGGTCACTTTATTGACGTCTTTTCTTTTGAACCGGTTTGGCACCTAAACTCTGCATGCCTAAGCCCAAGTGAGCCCAACTCTGCAAGCTGGTCAGGGCGAGATTAACCCAACCGCTCCCGGGAACGGTACAGAGTACACAATAGTGATCACGAACCAGGCTTTGGGGGTCAAATGTGCTCGGGAACGGTTTGGTTGGGATAATAAGCGCCCTTAACTCTTTCCTCGCCATTGATGAGTTAACTCGTCAATTAAGAGAACACTTCCCTGCCAATGATGAGTATATACGGCAATCCGCAATACCGCTATTATCCCCCAGGTGGTGCTCTTCCGCAACTTCTTGTATGTTCCTTGTATGTTTTTAGGATCGCTCTGAACCTGATCTCTATCAAAAGTCCTTCACAAAAGTGGGATTATCTCAGCTTTTTGCTCAAAATGGGTGTTTTTGAAGAAACCTGGTGAGGAAAGAGTTAAAGTCGCCATGAAACGGAACGATTGTCTTATTTTTCCTGTGGTGACGTATATTCGAATGAAGTGGCTTCTCAAATGAAATAGGGAGGGCTGGGCTTCATTTCGTTCATCCAGAACTGATTGGATTGTTGGGTCATGTTGCTATTTGCTAATTGCTGCGATCTTTTTTTGTTCTCGGTTATTAAAAAGAGCATTTTTCGAGGAAGTGAGAAGATTTGGTACATACATTTTTTAATAACCTTTAATTTTTTTATTATTATTTATAACCACAATATTTCAAAACAAATGACAGTATTTCAACTTCATTGAGACTTTAATGCTTGAGTAAAATATGGACAAACCCAACCATTGGCTTGTAAATAAACCTATTCTGGGTTTTTTTTTAACAAAAATGCTGGGTTGATTCAACAAAATGCTGGGTTGTTTCAACACATGGTTATGTAACAACAAACCAGCAAAGGCTTATTTATAACCCAACGATTGTGTGTCCCTATTTTACCCAACCATGGAATAAAAAAACTTGCTTAATTAAATCCTATTTATTAATGAAATATCGATGTTGCGATTAACAATGCAGAGCTTCCTTTACTTAAAATACATCTATGTAATGGAAACCCATGTGGCATACAGTTCACCGAAGAGCAATGCATTAACTGCTGAACACATATGGTTCAGTTAATTTGGCAATGAGCACCCTTAAAGAGGTACGATGAAAAATGAAGGATTTAAAAAAGGTTGAAAAGACAGAATGAATGAAAAAATGACCCTCTCTCCATTCTCCTTTTGTGTGCGCAGTCTGGAACCCCATCTGCGAGAGACGAGAGGCGTGAAATGTTCTGTAATTACTGGTAATGATGTCCTGAGATCAGAGACACAGCCCAAACAAGGTAATTACATGATAAATGTGTGTACGCGCACGCTGACCTGCAGTCAGCAGGGCCTTTGAGACAGCCACACGATGGACAGCTAACAGAGATATCTGCTCAAAAAGCCCACTGGGACCCACGTAGATCACTGTTGTCTGAAACATTGTCTATTGGTAACAACACGGGTCAGGGTTCAGCTAAGGGCATGTGTGAAGAAGCTGCAAACGTGTGTGTGTGTGCATTTTTAAATGGTGCAGAGTTTACAAACAAAGTGGAATTTTTATTTAGAGAAATAATTGGTCGGAATGTAAAATAAGATGCATGTCGTTTTTAAAGATGTTGTGAATGAAGGTGCTTGCTTTCTTTCCAAGAAAGATGGAAATGATGACGGGGTGAGGGGAGTCTGCTGGGCGAGTGTCAAGGGTTAAGTGTTTCACTAAAGGACACAACATTAGTGGTCAGGGAAGGAAAGATCCACTGGGATTTGAACTTGGATCTTCTCACTGTGTGCTTTTTTACCTTTCAGGCTGGTTTTCACTTGGGTGACTTTCAATCTACTGTTATATTATATATACATGCTTAGGCCAATTTGTTATTAGGTAATTGTCTCCATATAGATTGGTTATTTTTATAATGGGACTTATGTGCACTTAAACAAAATAGTGGCATTGTTTCCTTGTGCATGCTTTTCCGTTAAAATTTTGTCAATTTCCGTAATCTGTTTAATGTGCTTTCTAATTATTTTTTATGTGGTCTAACAATGTTTCCAGGTCTAACTTTGTGTTTGTAAATATTCTTATGTTAAATGGATGTGAGAATAAATCCTTTAGAGAGAGAGAGAGACAGTTAAGTCCACAATTACAGAGGCCATGGCAAATAACTGATCCTCTAGTGCTTCACTTTTTAAATGCAAATAAGCCCCTGTAGAGCAAACAAGTCACATGTTTTCCTTTGTCCTCTAGATTTAGTTGTTTGTGATTATATTATTCATCTGTTCTTCAGAACTGTTTCAGTGACTTCACAAAATGCATGGTAATAAGATCATTTAAATTCTAACACCAGGTTAATCAAAAATCTGATAGCCATGCAAAAATTAGACTATTGCACTTACTTCCAATGAGGAATCATAGTCAAGAAAAAACAGCCAAGATTTGCCTGAGATTTGCCTAACCTCCAAAAAAACAAAAACAATGACGGCTTCATCGATGACTATTTTATGCTTTAACTTTGACTACCGTTATACAAATGACAGATGTGTTGCACTGTGGTCATTTTGAAAGAGGATATTAAACATTGTCAAATTTTATTATCTGTTTATTTAATACCCCCAAGTCAATACCTGTATAACTCTGCAATGTTTGATAGTGGCTGGCCTTATATAATGAATTTTAAAGGTGGATTATTCTTTAAATAGTTAAATAGAACATGTATTTACTAATCATTAAACATTGCAATACATATATTTAAAGGTACATTTTGTATAAACTGTATACAATACTAAACAAAAACCAAAAATTTAATTTTTTGGGGTGACCTGACAAAATCCTATGTCACCTATAGGTGGCAACAGTGCCTAACTTTCTAGAAAATGTCTCCATTGGAAGATTTAGTTAGAAAACCCCTACCTGTTACCTACCAGACAGCAGTGTTTATTTATAATTTATTTATGGTCGAACCTGAATCACATTTATTTTGAATTTCACAAAAATTTTACTGTACCTTCCTCTTAGGATTAAAAATAAATGAAAGCAAAGAGAAATTGTAAAGCAAGATATGAATATGTAAATGTCCAGATTTACATAAGTGGTACATTAAATGTCCAAAAACTTAATTTATCTACAAAATGTACAAACTCACAGATTTTTATATCTAAGATTAAAAGTAAACACCCAACATTAAAGATAAAACATCACATTTTGCATTTGTGTGCATATAAAGGCTGGGCTGAAACTAAAGAACTAAAGAAAAGTGTATAGATGAAAAGAGAGGCTGAAAATGAGAGAGAAAGGGAAAAGGGTACACAATTTGTCACAAAGTCACACACATAAAGGCAGAGAAATGTGTGAAATGCGGTAATTGCGAAAGGTTGTCAGTGTGTGTTGAATGGTAACGCTTCTGCTTCCGGGACGCACGCTATCGGTGGCATGTTCAAGAGCGTGTTTGTGAATATGTCACTCACTCATTAAAAAGCTGGAGAATGCAAAGCGATTGTTCTCTAGTGCTGGAGGAAGACAGTGTGGTCCTCTTCATTAGCGATGGAGAGATATCAGCGAACGAGTGTAATGAATAGTAGGATCACTCTGTAATGTTTACCCGTCGGCGGAGGTGAAGTTGACGGCATTGCTCGGGTGGTTACCCGGCAACAGCCTCTTGTGCGACTCGGCCATTATTAATATACAGACTTTTGTTTGTGTAATGAATAGCATGGACAGTGACATAATGACCCCAGATGCTAAAGGCCTCCTGCAAAATTTGACTCTGAACACACTGATCATTACTGATAACTAAAGTGCCTTTAAATGTATAAGCATCTTTTAGCTTGCAAAACGATTCAAGTTGGTTTTCTACGTGGTGTATATTTGGTAATCACTGTGAAAATGTATGCAAACACTCAGTGGCGGCTTGTGACTTCTTTTCCTAGGGGGCACAAATGCAAAACTTGTCATGCGTGTGGATCGTCATGTCAGAATATGTGAATCTATGTGCATTGTGCATCATAATACGTGCCTGCTACAGTGGGACACTCGTATTTGCTAGATACTCGCTGTAATCTTATGTGTAATCAGAGTTAAGTGTTAAGTTCTTTTGTCATGAATTCTTTCGATGCGTATGCAGCAGGCACGTTTTTTTGACATGACACAAAATGCACATACAGTAGTAATAGGCCAATTTATTTGTATGGTTGTTACAGTGATTTCGTATGGGTAATGGAACTGCAATTTGACTGTAAAGACTGATCATTAATCTTCAATGGATAGATCAACCAATAATGATGCATCTTTTATCATTTACTCACCATGTCATTCCAAACCTGTGTGATTTTCTTTCTTCTGCAAACCACAAAAGAAGATATTTTGAAGAATGTTAACTACTGGCCCCCAATTAGGTTTGGGAATTGGAAATCAATTCCAGTAAGGCCTACTGAAATTTGGATCATTAAGGTCCAGAAGAATCAGATTCTTACTAAATAATAATAATAATAAATCCCCTTATCGGTTTCTGCTTGTACGTTTTAAGATAGCCTGTGTCTTTTATACACGCTATCTGCACAATCAGATGAAAAATGGTCAAAAGATGTACCCCAGCTGTCACTGGGGCTTTACCCTTTCATCTAAAGAGTTCATATACTGTACCTCAAAGGTACATATTGCTATTCCAAGTTACACATTGGTACCAAATGTATACATATCTGTACCTAATAGTACATATTAGGACCTTTTTAAAGGGTACTGCCTACGGCCGGTGACTTCTCTTCTGAGGGGCGCAAATTTAAAATATGTGTTTGTTGCGTCATGTCTTGTCAAAATACGCGCCTGCTGCACATGCGTCGAAAGGATTTATGTTTAAAGAGACGCTCACGTTCACAAAATACTCGCAAGACACTAAGTTAACGCTAAACTCTAATTACACATGAGATTAAACGAATATCTGGCAAATGCCAGCGTCACTTTTACAGTGGCGATTCGTGATCGCTCATCCGAGGGGCGCTAATTCAAAATAAGTGTTTGGAGTGTCGTGTGTGGTTCCCTTTTCCAAAATAAGTGTTCTGCGTGTCGAGAGATCTTGTGTGCATCACGTGTTTTGTCAAAATAAGTTCCTGCTGCACACGCGTCAAAACCGTTTATAATAAAAGAGACGCTCACGTTCACAAAATACACGCAAGACACTCCCTTAACAGTAAATTCTGATTACGCATGAGATTATGCGAGTATCTTTTATCATAAACACTTTAGACGCATCTGCAGCAGGCACTTATTTTGGCATGACAAGTGATGCACACAGGATCTCTCGAGGCACAGAACACATATTTTGAAAAAAGGAACCACACACATGACGGGCTACATACATGTTGTGATGAACTTCCCATCGAGCGCCCTTGAAGAAAGAAGTCACCGGCCGCCACTGCTCTTTTATTATAAACCCATTTAAAGCATCTGCAACAGGCTCGTATTTTGACATGACACGTGACGCGCATACGTTTACATTATGATCCGAACCAGGGGCGGGCCCTATGCATAGGCAGTCCTGATGGGCCCTCATGCCCCACCCCCATCATATATTCCAGACTTTTCAAGGGCCCTCTCTTCTTTTGGGGCCCTGGTAATCAGTACTGGTTTTACCCCCAGTCTGATGCCCCTGGTCCGAACACATATTTTGAAATGATGAGCCACACACATGAGGGGCTACATACAGAAGTCACCGGCTGGTACTGGTACCCATTGACAGCTGGCGTACATATTTTGACCTTTTTTCCTAACAGTGTATGAAGACCTGACCTGTGACTTTGTTTCATCAGTTTTTTATTTCATGTAGCCTGATTTTTCAATCGTTGTTACCTTTGTGTTTACTTGCTGATATCTCATTTGGGTATGAACATTTACCATTGTTTATGCTACAGTAACCTTTAACTCTTTCAACTCCAGCGTTTTTAAAAAAAGTTGCCAGCCAGTGCCAGCATTTTTCATGATTTTCACCAAAGTTTAATGCCTTCCAGAAAATGTTCTTCTTTAAATATATAAACATACAATATACCAAATGAAAGAACAGACCCTCTGCTTTCAAACAAACAAACAAAAAACTTTTCATCCTATCTTCAGTGGTTCTTTTGTAATCAGCTTTTGAATATGGGTAGGTTTCTGCAAAAACACCACATTTTGAGAAAAAAGCAGAGATAATTCCATTTTTGTGACGGACTTTTCATAGAGATCCCATTCAGAGCGATCTTTAAAACAGACACGGACATGCAGCAGCTTGCCATAGGGCAATACTTCCGGGTTTAAAAAGTTAATAATAGTGGTATTGCGGAAAGACGGAAGAAAGCGTTTTCTCTTAATTGACGAGATATCTCGTTAATGGCGGTGAAAGAGTTAAAGATGGTACTGCATTTGTGGAAAACCACAGGAATCACAAATGTACAATTGTCTTTAATAACCATAGTATAACCATGATATTAATAATGAAACTATGTCATACAAATGGTATTTTTTTTTATAGTTTTAAAGGGGTGGGCCGATACAATATTCAGTATCGATATTAGTCCAATATTGGCGAAAACGGCTAACAAATGTATTATTTGCAGCTTAATTGATTAAAAAGGGCGATTAGAGATGGTTTTGGATCGGTATCGACAGATACTCAAGGTTGTGGTATCGATATCAGTATCAGACATGAAAAAGTGGTATCGGCCCAGCCCTAATTTTTTATACATTAAAAAAGACTGCCTGTTAACTATTTTTATTTATTATGTGGGGTTTTTTTTGTATAAAAGTCAGCTATAAGTAGGCCGTATGACCATGTGGTTTGGTATCAGAATATTGATTTATATTTTAAATCTCATTTGAAACTGAATCAAAAAGAATAAGAATCGATAAACTGAATTGGAATCAGAATTGATAAAATAAAGGTCCCCACTGACCTCATTGTAAAGGCACAAAATATCATCTTTGTGTTTCACAAAAGAAAGTGTCAGATACACAGGTTTTGAACTGTATGAAGGTGAATGAAAAGCTGATAAATGTAGTAAATTGTCTAATACCACCATAGTAGAATAGATCCACATACTGTAACACTGTCGTCAATGAACTAAGATGGATTTTACAAGACACAACTTGGCCTAGGCAAGAAACTAAACATTTGTCTCTCGTGGTTCTGTGAAAGGGGACAGAGAGGTTTGCTTCCCTTTCCATGCAAATTAAAAAAGGACGAAAAAGAAAAACAAGTTGTTTTAAATGGCGATTTTAAACACAGAAGCCCCCCATAGCCCTCCTAATGGTGTGTATGACAATGATAGCATGTGTCTGCGCATTGCTTTATGGCCCCAATGACTTCAATCACTCCGTGGAAAAACAAATCTGATCTGGTCTACCTGCCTCCATCACGCCATCCTCCAGAACAATGATAGATAGATAAAAGCCAGTGTCTGTGGGTTTGTGTATTAAATAAAAAAGACGGATGTCCCCGCGGCTGGCTGTTTGGCATTGCCTGATGCGAGTCATTTATCTAAATGTAGCCGTGGCAGCCGGGGCCCTGGGCTGACAGAAATGACCCATAATTTGCTGCTAACTGCAGTAGCGGGTTCTGTAATAAAAGCTTTTCATTAGGGCTGAGCAGACTGCACCAGGCACAACTTACCAAAAGGGCCCTTCCTCTAATTGCTAACCATTACAAATATGGTCCATTTGGTGGAGAGAGACAGAGAGAAGAGGGGAGAGAGAGCAGAGAAGAGGGTGTGGGATAGGTCTGTGTTTCCCCTTCACAAAGCGCACCAATAATTGAACAATTAAACTTTAGCTATGTGATTACCACTCACCATAACTAAAAGCAGATGTGTGAATGACACAAGGCCACGGTGGGCGGAAATGTATAACGGCTGTCCGAGATAACGGACCTCGGATGAGGGATGGGGTGTCATCGCTGGGTGTGATTGCGTACCGCTCCAAAAACAACCAGCTGATTTGTGCGGATGAATAAAAGGTGAACATAAAACAAACCCAAACCTTAACAACATAAAAAAGAGAGAAATCCTCGGACTGAACAACAGACCGACTAGATATATGAGAGTTGTTTCTCTTCCTCACTGTTTATTTTTTACTTCGCAGAAAGAGAAAGAAACAACCACCGGGTCCATCGTTTGTCTTGTTGAGTGGAGCGCAGACATTATTTAGTGATCTGAGCAGGTTTATAATTTTTCCATAAATCCTCACCAGTGTGCTTACATGGATACAGAGGAGCGCTGAAACTGAGGCTTGGAACTGCTGATGTTATAGGGCCAGCTGAGGTTGTGAATGCAGCTTTTGTTTATAGGCAACACCACTTCAATCACAAATTAGCATCTTAACTGAAGAGAAAGCGCGAGAGAAAAGGAGAAAACAGTAGGGTGGACATGCACACACGTTAGTCGGATAAAATGCTTTTGCGCGTGTTGTGGCCTGTGGTCTTCGCCAAAGATGCTCTTTTATGCGAGCCTGTCTGACCTCTCTTTTAAAGCGAATGATCCTCTCAATAATCTCCACGCTCAAAATATAAACAGAGAGCAGCGCCCCGCTGCCAGGGTTTGGTTAACGGGGTCTGATTAGAAACAGCAGGTGTTTCTCTCTGAGCCCGCTGCTACATGGAGCAATGAATGGTGGGATACAGTAAGGGCCGTGACCTCTTTATTCAGCCATACAAAGACACTGGTGCTGCCACGGATCCTGTCATTACGTCCTTCCCTCCCTGCCAATTAAAACCCACTTGTTTGATGTCCCAATTAGCCTGGCGTTCAGTGGTTTCAAATGTTGTTGTGTTTGTGTGCGTGCATACTAAAGTACGCATTAAGGGTCTGCCTTAGCCTTAGTAAAAATGAAAGGAGAATTGACATTAAGTCATGCACACATGCGGAATTAATGTGGAATTATGGGAAACTTTGCTTAAAATTGTTGGCAAAATGTTTTATTGGTGCATCACAGTACATTTTGGGATGGTTTCCTGGCAACCTGATCTCACAAATTTCTGTGAAATAGTAACGCATTTATTTTGCTCAGTTTTGCGTGACATTTTCACATATTTCCACCATTTTACGTACCCCGGCCACGACTTTCTTTTCTGTGACAGTTTCACGTATTGGTTACTCAACTGTTATTCCTATTTTTAAACAATTGTCGCTTCGGTTTGGGGTTAGATTCGGTGTTTGCGTAAGGATGTCACTTAAAGTATTGGTTTATACAATATTTTCGTATGCATTTTTAAACCATTGTCACCTGACATGAGGGTTAGACGGGTTAGTTGGGTTTGGGTAAGGATTAGGGCTGGGTATCGATTCAGATGTCCCAGATCGATTTCGATTCACAAGCAATCAAATCGATTCGATTTCGATTCTCCAATCAATTCCGATTCTCGGGACGATTTTTATTCTCGATTTTTGATTCAACTCGATGTATATAGAATATTATATTATATTAGAATATTATATTATATTAGAATATATTAGAATAAAGACTGAATGAATGAATGACAGGCTCCCCTCTCGCTCCTTGGTAAAATTGCGCAAGGAAAAAATGAGGGTGACATCTAGTGGAGAATACTTTTAATTAGATTAACGTTAGTCGACCACGTAAAAAAAAAAAACGATTAATCGAACAATCGATTTTTTTTGCTCACCCCTAGTAAGGATGTCATTTTATGTAGCAGAAAGTTGTTCTAACCCTCAAACCGAAGTGACTGTAAGAAAATAGGAAAAGCAGTTGAGTATCCAATACGTGAAACTGTCACGGAAAAGAAAGTCATGGCAGGGGCACGTAAAACAGTGGAAATACGTGACAACATCAGCAAAACTGAGCAAAATAATGCGTGACTATTTCACGTATTTTGTGTGATCAGGCTGTTTCCTGGAGATGGATTAGCTTAAGCCATTTACTAGGCCTTAGTTTAATTAGGAAAATAACTAGTTTTAACAAACATGCCTTACTAAAAACATTACTTGTGTGCATTTTGAGGCAAAACAAAGGGCACTGTATTTCAAGATATGGCAGGGCAAGTTGTTTTCAGTTTGGACATCTCTTACATTTATTGTAGTCTAGGACTAGTCTAATCCCTGTCTGAGAAACCGCCCCTTAGTGTTACAATGTGAAACATTTTACTAGTCACAAATAGGTTCTTATTCAATTAAAAATTACTTCTATGGTCCTTTTAACAATTTTGCATGCTTGCAAAGGATCTTAAGAGTTAATGCACAGTCATAGGGATGCACCGATACCACTTTTTTGGAATACGAGTACGAGTACTTGCATTTCAGTACTTGCCGATACCGATACAGAGTACTTAATAAAAAACATGATTTAAATTTACAGGTAACAGTTTTAGTCATATAATTTAACAAAAAAACAAGGGACTAGTTTTCCATTTTGTTGTAAACTCTGCCTCTTTGGACAACACGAGGCATTAACCCCTTACACGCCGCTCAAACATAGAGATTTCTCAGACCGTGGTATCGATCCCTGGTATCGGGGGACTTTTAACAAGTACGAGTACTTTAGAAAATGTGGTATCGAGGCCGACACCCGATACCAGTATCGGTATCGGTGCATCCCTAATAAAGGTGGTATATACATATAAAAAATAACCTTTTGACGTAATATAGAAAAAAAATATGTACCCCAGCACTTTAAAACGGTCATTTCAGGTACATATATGTATACCAGGGTTCCCACGGGTCCTTAAAATCCTTGAAAGTTTGTGAATCTGGGGGGAAAAAATCAAGGCCCTGGGAAGTTTTTGAAAAATACATACATAGATACAGGTCATTGAAAGTGTTTATAGGATAATATCATTAAAATTCTAGACTTTTTAAGCACATGTACTAAACTGTTCACTTTAAATGCTTATATCTTCTGTATGCGAAATGTGTTGATTCATACCAAAATGCTTTTTCGCATAGTTGTGTTTGACACATGAAAACGTCTCGGGTTACGTATTTAATTCTTGTTTCTGAGAAGGGAACGAGACGCTGTGTCTCCCTTGCCATACTTCCTGTGACCCTGTAATGCGCGTTGGCAATATTTCAGATAGCGATATACTTTTTGCACCCTGTCTTTGTCGTTAAGGCTCACCATTGGTTGAATTTGATATACACATTCAGACGCACTTACCACTGGAGGCGTCCCCAAAGTGTCACCACAGTGACGCAGCGTGAGTTCCCTCAAAAAGGAACTGTAACGATATATCTTAAATGGTAACACGATGTAACCTTGCTCTAACTTGAAATGTGTCCTCACATTTAGTTGAGGGTATTGGACCTGGAAAGTCCTTGAAAGGTCCTTGAATTAGAAGTTAGTAAGGTGTGCGAACCCTGGTATACATTTGGTACCAATATGTACATTTGATATACTGTATGTACCCCAGCTCTTTAAAATGGTCCTTTGAGGTACAGATATGTATACATTTGGTACCAATATGTGCATTTGATATACTAATATGTACCTCTGATGTACTAATATGAAGTCTTTAGGTGAAAACCTCTACTTTTTGAAACATCTGGAATACTACCAGTATTACTGTATTAGCAGTACTATCTGTAGAAATAATCGTCTGTAGGTTTAAATTAGTCATGATATAATATAATGTGATTAATCATAGATGTATTTGGATTGTTTTGTTTGTAGTAATAGTGGGACCAACAATCCACCGCCATCTTTGACATCCTGTGACTTACAGCATCTATCTATTGTCATCCATGCAATTCCTGGAACTGTGCAGCAACTGCCACCGCTCTATGTTGAACTGTGCTGATGAGTCCTCTTATCAGACACATTAGTTGTAAATGGCGACCATATCTGAGCATGAGAGAAGATAAAAATCACCACACTAACAAATTTGTTCTTGCATTTGCCTATCAGTAAAAGTCGTGGATAACAGGGTAAAGGGCTGCTCACATCACAGTGAGTTTCAGTTAAATAGCCGCTGGTTGTTATTGTCCGGCTTTAAAGCGAACCATGCAGTTTTGCATTGCTGGAGTCTGCTATACAAATGCAGTTTATATATGCAAAGTTACTGGTGCTACATACAAAACAAAACCCCCTTAGCTGATACCAGGAAATTAGACATAATTCGCCGCACAAGCTTGGTCTGAATTATGCTAACCTTTTCCCCTTACAGCCATTTGACTATCACTGAAAGAGTCGCTCAGGTATGGAACAAACTAGCAATTGTTCCCTCCATCTTCCTTTAAAGAAATTGCAGAGCGAGAGCGAGGTTGTTGGTACACAGGAAATCAACCAGAAACATGAATTTGTACACAATGAATAATTCACAAACAATTAAATGATATTGAAGCAAAAATGTGGCTCTTTATATAACACAGTGAATGAATGTAATATACACTGCAATTCAAGAATAAACATGGAAATCTCATGCTCCAGGCTCTGGCGTTATCCATAAATACTACTGGGATCTGTTAGATATTAGTAAAGTAAAAATGCTCTGGTTGTGAGACCATACCAGACAAACAACACTAGGTGTCACCCCTTCTCCTCCGAAGTGTGCAGTCATATGTCATAAGATTATGATATCAACGACAGTAATGGCACCAATATACAAAATGTTCTTTTAGATCATTAGCTATTCTTGCGTGATCGACTGGTTTTAAATAGAAGATGGGAATTCATTTAGCAGATGGATTTCTTGTTATAGCTAAACAAAGACAGGCCTGGGTAACAGTCCACCTGAATGCCGCTAGAGCCTATATAGTCTATCGATGAGAGTTACAAATGACATGTCATTCCAGGCTGTTGATGAGACCCTTACAGCCTTTACAGGGCCTGTGTGAGGTCATTTCATTTTTTATGGATTGCGATTATTACTCTCTTTGTTTTGAAGTCACAATTAATGTAAAACTAAACATAACATGCATAGCGAGCAAATGATGCAAGATATCTGTGTAATACAATATTATATGATGAACTTTGAAACCCTTTAATTGTGTCTGCTTGCAATTTTTTTTATCAGACTCTTAATGGATTCTGCCAACAAACCGGTTAGGCCTGAGACAGGGATTAAGCAGATTTGAAGCGAAAGTATTTGATGAACGTAATATACATGCCGAGAGCATTGGTTTATATCATTATCTCGTTTTGGACAGATGTGGTATTTAGAGGCTTTTGCATTCTCAGAGAGAGAGAGAAAGAGAGATAACTAAAACCAGTTAAATCTGTCAACTGGCTCTGAAACTCCAGACCTGAATGGAAACAAATAAATCACAATAAACCAAAATTCCTATTTGGTTGGGATAATGAAAGTAAAAACCGAAGTAAATGTTGAATGTTATCGGCGTCTATTAAAAAAATCTGTCAGAAATGTAATGTCACTGTTAGAAATGTAAAGCAGAGATGAATCCTCACTAAATTTAGACTCAGAGTCTGGCAATAGAGAAAGGAGGCGGACACAGACAAACATAGCTTCCAAAAGAAGAACAAATCTTTGTTCATTGTGACAGTGCTGGGATTGCGATACACTTTCTCCTTCACTGTGGTAAATATAGAGAGAGAAACACTTTGACAAAATCTCAAAGCTCATACAACAGTTTCACAACTATTCAGAATCAGATGAAAAGAAGATGTTACTGGGGAAGACAGACGCCCATCAGCTGCTGCTTAGTTCGTTTATTAGTTGCAAACTCTCAGAAATAAACTACAGCCCTGATCTGTACAGTACAGTACTTTTATTTTACTTTATAAGCCTCTGTTTAAAATTGACAATTTATCCACTTTAAATATTTATATTTCAAAGTCTGTTGTATATGGTAAATATTCTCTTATTATATTTTACTTGCAGTACTTCATTAATTACCCAGCTTAATTCCACCTTAATGTTTGTTATTGTATGCGAGAGAGAGAGAGAAAGAGAGAGAGAGCTCAGATACAAAAGCCGCTAAACGCCACCACCTTCAAAAATGAGATTGTATTATATCGACATTTTAAACCTTTTATCTTTATTCAGAAAAGGCAGCGACTGGAGATTTTATTTAGAAGTGGACATTTTGGCTAAAAAGCTTGGATGCACTTAGAGGGTTTTGCAGTGAAAGACCAATTAAATGCAAGTGACGTGACATTTGTGAAAATAAGGAATTTGAATTAAAGACTAATAACCTTTTCATTGCCATTAAAACATTAAATAACTTAAATAACATAAGAAAAAAACAACAACGAAATTTGCAAGAAAACATCTTGGATGCACTTAGAGAGTATATAAGTTTTTAAATAATACTGAATCAAGATTAAATCAATCTTTAGGACTTACATGTATTACTATTATAAAGACTACAGCTGCATGATATTAAAGAAAAATGGGCAAACCTTTACGTGAAGAGGTGTTCATAAGACTGACATAACACCTTCATAATCATGACATGACACGTGTCATTGCCATGAAGGAGATTTTTATGCACATTTATGACAACTGTCATTAAGTGTCATTTGTTCAATTATGTCATTTTAATGCAAAGATGACATTGTTTGAAATGACAGAAACCAATACATCATAACTTGTCATAAGTCTGTCATAAACATGACATAGCAGAATAATTATCTAACTTAAGAAACTACCTAGATTTATGGGTTAACCTTACATTTAACTGTTATTTAAATGTCATTAATAGGTCAAATATGTCAAATAGTTTTAAATACCTTAACAAAATGCAACAGACACATCAAAAGATTATACTTTGCACAATACATAAAAACTGACATCTAACAGAAATTGTTCTTCCTCACACAGAGGGTTCTAAAATTTTTGGACATTAATTTCATGTAATTAACTGTTTTTCTAGCTATATGCTATATGGACCCAACGCTGCATGGTTTAACCCATTATTGTATTTTTTTCATTTAATTTTAGGTGAATTGGTTTCCAAATGCAATAAAATATGATTTGATAAATTTTTATAATAATAATAATAATAAATATTATTATTGTTATTATTATTATTATTATTATTGGATGGTTGATTTTATTTGTTAATCACAAGGAGTTAACTTAAAAAAACACTATAAACTAAAGAATGTTCATGACGCTGTTATAAATAAAATAATATTTAATAATAATAATAATAATATTGTACCACTACGGAGCCCCTAAGGGGACATGGAGCAAAAGTTAAATAAAGTTTAGTTTCACGTGAAACGAACGCGTGCGCACGTGAAACTATCGCGTGCTCACGAGCAGTGTTAATTTCGTTGACGAAGACGATGACGAAAAATATTCGTCAACGAACCTTTTTCATGGACGAAAACTAAATAAAAACTAAATAAAATCATATATGATGACGAAGACTGTAACGAAATATAACTGACACTTTAGTCAACGAATAAAAATAAGACGAAAATGTTAGGGAGGGACGAATGGAGAAGAGATCCAATCAGAGCTACTCATTTTGTGGGACAGTTGGGAAGAAATCCAATCAGAGCGAATCTTTGAGGGTAGGTTGATCTACACAGGCAGCAGTCGGCAGAGTCATTTTGAAAACCCGCGGCAAAGTTTGTTTTCACAACAGGTTGTTTACATTATACGCGCGATGCATTGCGGTGCACCCGGTCCGAAGACATGTCTCATGTACAACAAAAATGTCAGAGCTAGCGTCTAATCTTGTCACACTACAAATATGACAAGACGACAGCCTGTAAAGACGACTCATCCAGAAATACATGCAAAGGTAAGCATACACGCTAAGGTTATTTTATCAGATAAACCACAGTGTTTTCGCTAAACTTGGTATAACATAGAAACGAAAGGAATACACATCTGAACTGTATTGATTGTATTGGGTTGTCTGAATTAATACTGAGTATAAATATTCAGTGTCCTCAAATTGAATGAAATGTGTAACGTTACTATTATAGTAGATGTTGTGGTTTTACATGACTGGACAAAGTGCGTGCGTAAGTGCGTGTGTGTGTCTCTGTCTGTGTGTCTGCGTGCGTCTGTGTGTGCATGTCATTTAGGGACAATGCATATCTTTTTCAGGGACCATTTATATTTTTAGGTAGAGCGGGCCTTATGCTTATTTTATGTGATATTTTTTTTGTGAAAAAGCCACGGTCAGTTTTTTTTGACATTAAGAATAAAATAAAATACGTGTTTTCTATAACAACCATTAAATCTGTGTCTGTATTGCATATTCAAACCTTAATACCATTCCATAACAGACTAACTTAAGACTAGACTAAAACTCTTATGATATTTCGTCGACTAAAACTAGACTAAAACTAAAAGATTTCAGATGACTAAAATAAGACTAAAACTAAATGGTGTGTTATTCAAAAGACTAAGACTAAGACTAAATCAGAATTTGCTGCTAAAATTAACACTGCTCACGAGAAACTACCGCGTTTAGTTTTGCGTGCTCCCGTAAAACTTTTACGTGCGCACGTGAAACTAAACTTTTAAAAAAATGCACATTAAGGTTTCGCGTGAGCACGTGAAACTAAACTTTAGATTTTTTTACTCCAATGTCACCTTAGGGGCTCGGTATACAGTACCAATGTTGTTGAGGTCAAGAAAAATATTCATGATACTAGTTATGATGTATTGGTTAATGTCAAGTTGTCGTCATAAAGACATCTGAAACAATGTCTTCTTTGTATTTAAAATGACATAATTGAACTAATGGCACTTAATGACAGTTGTCATAAACGTGCATAAAATCTCCTTCATGTTCATGAAATGAGTCATGTCATGATTATGAAGGTGTCATGTCAGGCTTATGAACACCCCTTCAAGTAAAGTGTTACTGAAAAATGCAATCTGATAATGCTTTAAGTTTGTAAAATGAAATTAAACTATATTAATAAAAAAACTATATGACAATTATATAACCAACATACGTGTTTCACTTTCTTTCTGGGAAAAGAACGGATCACTCACTTTTTTCTTACCAGTTTCCGCTATCTGCTTCAAACTAAAATGTTGACTATAGCTGTTTACAGTATTAGTATTGTTCAGGTTTTTTTAAACCATTTCAATGTGTATATTGCGACATGGACATTGCGATATTTCTCTTGTTTGGCTACATCTTGCTGCCCTAGTAAGGACTACTACTGAATGTACTGTAATGTAAACTATACACTGTTTAAAAAAAGAAAATAATAATATTTTTAAATGTGTATGCATCCTATATAATTTATTATAGTTTTAATATGCTAACAAAAGGGGAACTGTAGCCTCAATAGTGTTTTGATGGATCCGATGATTACTGCAATATTTTACTCTGTCAAATGACTTGAGTGTGAAAGTATAAGGCGATACTGCAGTAGAAAAGATCCTCATGGATCCTCAGACAGCAGCTGGGAGTGTAATTACCACACCTGATTTATATGTGATTAACACGTGGCTATAACTTACCTTTTGTGCCAGAGCACAGGCATAACTTTATTCCACTTTTCACCAAACAGGCGCGATATAGAGGCAAAATGGATGTGCGTGACTCCGGCGGGAGCATATGGTATATTTCTCCGGCATCAATAATTCAAACGAAATGAGCAAAAATTAGTCGGCCCGGTTACTGCCGAGTTTGTTCCGCATTAATTTCGCCGACGTTTTCTAAATGGGGTCGTTAGGATGAAAACAAAGTGCCTCTCTCAGTGTATTTAAAAGAGGGAATTGCTTCGCGAGAGCCTTGTTCGCCATCTTACACCTGCTCTCTTTGTAAATAAAAGTATTGTTTACAGCCTTTCAGGCTATGAAGTTACGTGACTGATTATCAAATTTACCTCTAATTGAGAAATAGTTCACACGCTACCGTAATGGTGACATCCGCCACGCAATTCAAACCCATTTTGCAGCACGGCGCTCTTTAAATGATCATTGCAACAGCTGCAATGATGGACTTGGTCTATATAACCTAAGCATATACAGATCCTCAGTGCTTCTACATATTGTTGGCTTAACCCTGCATGTTCCTAATCTTTCTGTGCACTGGTTGCTTTTCTAGTGGCACTCTGTCACTCACAGTCTATGAGGTTCAGCTAAAGAAGAAAAGAAACGGGAACAATAAGGTGAGAAAATGTGCCTCTCAGCAAAGGCCGGCTCAAGTGTGGCCGTGTGTGTGAGTGAAGAAGAGAGCAGGAGAGGTGGAGGACCATTAGACCGCAGAGATTATTAGATTTTTAAGGGAGCTGTGACCTCTCCTGTCTTCTGTGACACTCACACTCATTCATACACGCCTAACCTGCCATGCCAAATGTAATGAATAGACTCTGACAATGTCTCAGAATTGGATGTTTGAGAATTGTGCTACTCTTTGACAAGGCGGTAGAGAAAGGTAGGAAGGCTTGTAGTCGGGGCGGAGGTCTGGATGATATTTTTCTTCGTGACCTGGATCATATTTAGAGTAGTAACTGTAAAATTAAGAGGTAAGCTTTGTTCAGAATGAAATGCACAGGGGATATTGTACAGTATACTGAATAATGGCAACAAATGATATCCACGAACTTAGTTGTTTTATAAAAAAAAACATATGCCTGATGACACAATGCAAAGATTTTTAAATGCATTGTACTGTAAATTGCAAGGCAAGGTATCAACAGTATAAGGTTGACCAAAAGGACATTGTGTATGAGAGCTCAAGGATGGTGTTTGTGCTAAAAGGAGATAAAGTGTGATCATGCGGGCGGAGAGTGCACAGGGTTCAGAGTTAAATGTATTGGAACAAATGCCTTTCATTGTCATTGATTGTTTTAATTGAACAGGGTGAGGATGGGGCGGTTTGTGCCAAAGCCTTCAAGTAAAAGGTCTAACAAATCTTTAAGAGAGCTACTGTATGATGGAAGGCAATGGAAAGAGTCACACCGAGACAATTGACCATCGCTGTATATACATGGAGATTGTAGAAAATGAGATTAATGGGTATGTATCGCTTAAAACATTTACACTGAGTATTGACTCTTTCTCTCTCTCCCAGACTCTCGCTCTGTCAGGTGAATGTCACTTCACTGCTGGGAAATTTAACGTTGCTTTTAACCTATGTTGCCATGTAATTACCTTGACATTTACCCTTCATTAAATCAACTCTACTGCAGCCATTTTATTTTCCCTGACTCTCCCTATATCGAAGCAGACGACAGTAATTATACATGCTAATAATTAGAAACAGTGGGCTGTGGAGCTATCGGTCTAAAATGCAGAGCAAATACTGTAATTTCCCATGATTCCTGACCTTGCCTGCGTATGTTCATTATTTTTGTGGGTAGAGAGAGAGAGATAGAGAGTGAAGGGCAGAAATATGATTAGAGCGTGCGATGAGACTGACTGAACGAGTCGGTGACAAGGGGAATGCCTGCTACTCATTTCATCCATCGTTTCCGTTATTACGAGAACTGGCGGGGAATTGGTGCGATGGTGGATGGCAGCGATAACGATCCACCGGGGACTCGTCAATCAAACTTTCCAATGCCACCCCGAATTGAAATTTCATCTGCATTTGAATTAGCAACATTATTCGCCAATTTACCTCAGAGTGAACATTTTTCCATTGGAGATGGAATTAAATTAGAAAATGAGTGAGTCTTTAATTTCCAGATTATTAATCACAGAATATAATTCACCTCCTTGTACCTTAAGGGCAACCACATTATCCTAAGTACCATTTTATCTCCTGACCGTGAAGCTGATGCCCTGATGGCGAGGTGTCATACAAATTCAGTTTTTCAGAAGCAGATGATAAAAGAATACATCTCTCTCCATCACGCAAGACATAATATTAGAAGCACTTCCTGCTCAACAGCTTATTTGACATGAAATTGTCGTTTTTAACCTATAAATGCAGCTGTAAAATTACTTTTCTGTACGTGGGGAAAGTCAGCATAATTTGTGATATATTCTTATGAGAAGTGCTGCTTAAGACTGCTGTTCATAGGGACTACCATAGCTTTTAATAAGACTCATGGCGATACAGCCAGATGCCTGCGATAAGTTTTACTCCACCTCCTAAAGTACATACTGTTGCTGTAGTGAAACACTAACCACATTTTTACAGAACTGTGGAGTTTTAGATATGCATTATTTAACACTATGTGTGTGGATATGAAAAGATCAGAAGCAAAAGCAGCTAAATGCCACCTCCATTAAAAAATGAGATAATGAGATTGATCGAATGTTCTCTGCACGTATTATACCGTATTAAATAGCCATTTCACAGTGTGAAAAGTCTTTCAATACATAGACACAGATATGATACACCAGTCCTTCGCGTTCACTAAATACAGAGCCTCTTGGATTTTCTTTTTTTTTTCAGCTTTTTTACCATTGTCGTTGGGTTTGGGGTTAGAACAACTTTTTGTTATACTCTCAGGAATAAACGTACAAAAGTTTTCAAAAAGGTTCACCTTTGTACCCAAAGTGTGCATATTAGTATCTCAAAGGTACAAATTGGCAGTTCAAAGATACATATTTGTACCTAAATGGTACATATTAGGACCTTTTTTAAAGGGTACTGCCCCAGTGGCACCTTTGTACCTTTATTTTTGACAGTGTACATAAAATGACATCCTAACCCAAACCCAAATTCCAAGCGACCATGGTTTAAAAATAGAAAAAAACATGCAAAAACCTATATATTAACTCTTTCACCGCCAGCGTTTTTTTAAAAAGTTGCCAGCCAACGCCAGCGTTTTTCATGATTTTCACCAAAGTTTAATGCCCTCCAGAAAATGTTCTTCTTTAAATATATAAACATACAATATACCAAATGAAAGAACAGACCCTCTGCTTTCAAAAAAAAAAAAAAAACGTTTCATCCTACCTTCAGTGGTTCTTTTGCAATCAGCATTTGAATATGGGTAGGTTTCTGCAAAAACACCACATTTTAAGCAAAAAGCAGAGATAATTCCATTTTTGTGACGGACTGTTCATGGAGATCCCATTCAGAGCGATCTTTAAAACAGACACGGACATGCAGCCGCTTGCCATAGGGCAATACTTCCGGGTTTAAAAAGTTGCGGACACCTTGTGGATAATAGCGGTATTGCGGTAAGACGGAAAATCTCGTCATTGGCGGGGAAGCGTTTTCTCTTAATTGACGAGATATCTCGTCAATGGCGGGGAAAGAGTTAAATGGCATCTTAGTGCAAATTCCAAATCTAACCCCAAACCCAAGCGACAATGGTTTAAAAACCAGGTAGAAAATTGAGAACAATACATAAAACGACATGAAAAGATGCGAAGTATTAAGTAAACGGGAAGGACTGGCGTATCATATGCATGCAAAATTGGAATTTGGCATATGTATTGCACAACTTTTCACACTGCATGCTATTTATACGTACTTAAGAATGCATTGGTTCATCAAATACTTTAATCCAAGCCTCAGACCATTCTGAAATACTGTTTTTTTTTTGGCAGAATCCATTAAACGGCACAATGATTTTTTGAATTTTTTTAGCAAAGTCCTCTAAGTGAAAGGAATGTGTACTAAATATACTGGATGTGTACTAAATATATTAGGATATTGACAGAATTTTTGAACCTTAGTAAACTTCAGCAGAAAAGAAGGTGAAGAGTGACTGGAGTGACTTTTCAGAAATGGAGATTTTTGCACTTTTGCAGGAAAAGACAGTCACATTTGTTAAATGCCATTACTAAAGGAACATTAATGAAAATAATGAATTTCAATTGCTAACTAATAAACATTTTATTGCCATTTAAATATACTTCTATAGCATTTATTAATCATGTAAATTTCAGCATTGACTAATATATTGTTATAATTCAAAGTCAAACCATAAGTTAATCATTAGTTAATAGATAATGACCTAACCTGACAATTGTACTGGTATTATCTAACATTAACAAAGATTAAAACGTGCTGAAAATCTCAACCCTGTATCACGAAATTATGTACATATAGTCACGTAAATTTGTGAGTCTTAAGCGTGACACGTTTTTTCGCATATTTGCGTGAACATGTCACACTTTTCTGTTTACGTGTCACTGTCAATTATTTGTTACTCAACTGTTTTGTCCTTTTATCAAACCATTGATGCTTCAGTTTAGGGGGTTAGCGTTTGATGTTTGCGTTAAGATGTCACTTGAAGTATTGGTTTATACCTTTTTTCATTATTTATTTTTTATTTTTCATTATTTTTTAACCATTGTCGCCTGGCATTAGGTTTAGAGTTGGGTTTGGGTAAGGATGTCATTTTACAGTATGTAAATCTATCCTTAAAGCGAAGCGACAATGGTAAAAACATCTACTGTATATTGTTCATTGTCAGTTCATGTTAGCTAATGCATTTACTGTTAACAAATACAACCTTATTGTAAATTGTTACTGATAAGTGTGTTATGCAAATCATCTTTTACAGTTACCCCTATTTGTTACTACTCTGCTTAAATTTACTAAATAGCCCTGGCATACACATTTTTCATTTATTTTCTAGCATTCATGGTAATGGTTGTTGAAGGTTTGTGTGTCCACTTCAGTTTATGCTTTTTAGGAAATGAAACATCAGTAGGTGTGACGAACTGAAATTGGTTTTCAATTTCTGTAGTCTTTAGTCTTTCTAAAGTCTATATAACATGGAGATCGAACATAGTGAAACTCAAAGAAGCTCCGTTTATGTAATAGTCTAGTATGGTGAATTCAGCATCTGAACTATGACGTGGTGGAGGGCAATGATCCAATCTCACTGAACTTACTGCAGGGCAGTAATGGTGTCTTTTAGTCAAACCTAACGTCCTGGGGTACCACAGCTCTCCCTGTGCTGGTGTGCATGAATATTAATGCTAATACTTCTAAAGCATTATAGACTTAAATATGACAGAGCAGCTAGCGGCTAATCACAGATAAAAGCCCATTACAACTCTAACTACTGCTCTGTCTGTGGACGGAGCCACTCTGAAGGTCAGTTTGAAATGTTTTAAATCAGAAAACATGAACACGATACTATACTGACTTTAACTCTGGGTTTTATAGACTCACATTATGAAAATGGTTTTGCTTAAAACTGTATATAAATTGCCCCTGGTTGTGGCATGCTAATGGCTATGATTATGCTAAAGCTAATGTGCATCGCAGGAGTGTTCGCTGTTAGGAAAGTTAAGGTAGTTCGAATTAAGGATTGTTTAGAAACTTCTCCTAAACATAAGTATATGTCAAGCCAATCGTAGACGTGTTATCAAGAGGTGAAGATGCTGAAACGTCCAGATGTAATGAAGAAAATTAACATAAATTTGGGAAATGTGACCCTGCCTGTGAAATCCATCCTAAACTTGCATAATTTTATTATGTTATTAGGGGCATCAAAGTTTGATTTAAGTCATTGATTTCAATCTTTGACATGACTTTACTCAGTCAATGTTAAAGATCTCAATGATATTAAGATTTACAGAATGTTCGGTAACACTTTACTTGAAGGGGTGTTCATAAGACTGACATGACACCATCATAATCATGACATGTGTCATCAACACAAAGGAGATTGTATGCATGCTTATGACAACTGTCATTAAGTGTCATTTTTAATGCAAAGATGACATTGTTTGAGATGTCTTCGTTATGACAACTTGACATTAACCAATACATCATAACTTGTCATGACAACTTGACATTACCAAGACAACATAACTGCCCCTTTATTTCCCAGTGAAATGTCATTAAGTATTAATAATCTGTCAAATAGTTTTATAACAGTGTCATGAATATTTTTCTTGACCTCATCTACAGTGGTACAAATATAATTTGTCATTAAAATGTCATTTAGGGTTAATTCTCTGGCAAATAGTTTTATAACAGCATCATGAATATTCTTAAGTTCACAATGTTGTTTTTTACAGTTTCTCCAGGTTCCTCCAGAAAATAAAATCAATTATCCAATAATAAAATAATAATCATAAAATTGATAAAATTAAATTTTATTGCGTTTGGAGACAGTTCACTTAAAATTAAATGAAAACGATACAATAATGGGTTAAGCCAGCCTTGGAATATCCTTGAAAAACATATTCAGCAAAAACATATCGCACAAAAACAGTTTTGTTAGTTTTTTCTATGTCAGAAAATGTCAGAACCCTCTGTGTAAGGAAAAACAGGTTCTGTAAGTTGTCAGTTTTTTATGTATTGTGCATATAAAGAAAGCTAAGTATAATCTTTTGGCATGTCTGTTGCTTTTTGTTAAGGTATTTAAAATTATTTGACCTAGTATTAACACGATTGATATTTTAATGACAAGTTCAATTTGTACCACTGTAGTTAAAGTCAAGAGAAATATTCATGATGGTGTTATAAAACTATTTGATAGAGTATTAACACTTAATTTAAATGACGTTTAATGTAACGTTAACCCATAAAGCTAGGTAGTTTCTTAAGTTTGATAATTATTCTGCTATGTCATGTTGATGATAGATTTGTGACAATTTATGTTGTATTGGTTTATGTCAAGTCGTCATAACAAAGACATCTCAAACAATGTCATATTTGCAATAAAAATGACATAATTGAACAAATGACACTTAATGACAGTTGTCATAAACATGCATAAAATCTCCTTCGTGTTCATGACACGTGTCATGTTATGATTATAAAGGTGTCATGTCAGTCTTATGAACACCCCTTCAAGTAAAGTGTTACCAAATGTTCTTTACACACATAATTCAATTTAAAAAAATAGTGAATTGTACACATACTGTACACCAAAAAAAAGCAGAAAATATGTACGAATGTGGTTGTATGAATTAATAGTAGGAATAAATAATATAATTGAATTTAATGGGTACTGTCAACTGTGTGCTTATCATTTATCAAAATATTTTCTTTATCTTTTATCTCAATACTTCCAAAATATTTTTTTCCTACTATGGAAGTCAATGGTCACTATCTACTGTGTGTTTACCATCATTTCTTAAATTATCTTTTTTGTGTTCATCAGAAAAAAAGAAATTCATACAAGTTTAGAACAACATGAAGATAAGTAAATGATGACAGAATTTAAATTTTAAGATGAACCATCCCTTTAACTCATTATCTGGGCATGTATTGTTCTTTTTGTATGTACTGTACATACAAAGTCACCTTTTAGTAATGCCATGTGTGTTACTTACGAAGAAAAAAAAACGTGAGAGTCACTAGCCCAAGATAACATCTTAGTAATGGCAGTGTTTGATGCCCCACTGTCTTGATGAAAAGAATGTTTGCCACATTACAAAACAACTGGAAAGGTCACAGACAGTTCCCATAGAATGTCAACCTCAAAGCACACAAAAGTGAGAGGATTAACTGGAACATTAAGCTAGGAAACACTCTAGAAACTCAACAGAGGAAGGATAGAGAATTTAGAGAAAAAGTAAAACAGAAAAGCCCCTATATACCTCCCATAGAGCGAGGGAAGATGTCACACAGCATGTACTGTAGGATTACAATCTGCAGCTTTAAGAACCGCTACACTCCATCTCTAAAAAGAGATTAAGACCTCATGGGGTCGGTTACACAGATAACACACAACAAACATCTCCAACAGTACCAACTAACGCCTCCCGACTTCAACAACAGCAGCCTTTTACACGAGACATCGCGCCGCATCCATCCATCAACTTGAGGACGTTGGTGCCAAAACGATAGTATGACAAATGTCGGGTGGCTTGATTGAAACCTGACAAAATTACCTTTTATTTTATAATAATGTCTGGCAGCAAAACCCGGCCCACGATAAACACAGATCCATCACCTGACTGTCACAAGCCGACTCTCTATAATGGCTGATCAGCGAGTTTAGCCTTCTAGACTCCAAACTTACCAGCAAACTGTCAACACGAGCCCGTACCGCCCCGACACTGACAAATACTCACCCTGACAGGGCCACAAATCACACGCTGAAGAGTTTTAAAACTCAATATTCACCGGGCACGTATCTGCAGCGCTCTTGTTAAAAGTGTATTACCACAGCCTCAGCTACAACCACACTCTTTATTATTACTGTATTGACAGCAACTATAATAAAGTTGTGTTTTTGGAAAGCTTGGAAGATGAGAAAGGCGAGAAAGAGACAGGCGGAGAGAGTGAGAGAGGGGGTAAAAAAGCAATAGCTATAACGACAGAGGTCCCTTCTATGGAATATAGTGAAATGGCTCATTGATTGAAAAATGTTATGGCGGAAAAAACACGAATGTGTTGTGATTGATGACTCTTTCTCACTTTAATTCTTAGTCTTGGCCTTGAAATACACAAGCAATAATACACAAAATGACTTTGCCTTTTTCGCTTACAGCTGTAAAGATATATTGAGTTCTCAGCATCAAACCTGTTTTAATTCGAGCCAACTAAATCTTTGCAGAGAAATGTCATTGGGTCTTATAGTTGCACCTGATGTTTTTGTTATCTGAATTTTCCATTTTATATAATATTTATGTGACTGATATCTCAGAATTTCTATCTAAATGTTTCTATTATAAGTAATTACAGATTTACTAACACAACCAAAAGTCAATTTTCTCTACCGTGCTGACCAGGGGCGTTGCTAGATATAAAGCTCTACTGGGGCACAGGCCCCTCATTTGTTTTTTTTTACTTTTTTCTTGAAAGCCTGCAGTGTCCAGAAGTGTGCAACACTTCTATACAATTTCCTTTGCTTAACCCACTATTCCAACACTGCAACAAGTACTGGGAAAGAAAAAACATGTATTTAAAAATATTTAAGTATTATAAGTATAAGTATTGGTTTGTGCACGCGTCAGTGCGACTGCTGCGTCGCTTTTTCAAACGTGAATTGGGTAACTACATTGCATATAGATCCGTTTTGCCTCGATTATATTTGAAAATTAATTCACAAGTTAACTGCTAAAATGTAAACTTGATATGTACACTGGGGCACAGAAGATTTACAGTGGGGCACGAGCTCCAGAAAAAGGGGTCTAGCGACCCCTCTGGTGCTGACCATTTTAGACCAGCACATACAGATGTTTGTAAACCTGACTGATCGCTGTTGTCTTTCAGGGTAGGTTGGTCTACTAAGTCTTTCTGGTCTAGTTAAAGGGACACTCCACTTAAAATATGCTCATTTTTCAGTTCCCCTTGAGTTAAACATTAGATTTTTACCATTTTGGAATCCATCCAGCTGATCTCCGGGTCTGGCACTAGCACTTTCAGCATAGCTTAGCAGAATCCATTGAATCTGATTAGACCGTTAGCATCGCGCTAAAAAATAACCAAAGAGTTTTGATATTTTTCCTATTTAAAACTTGACTCTTCTGTAGTTACATTGTTACTAAAACCGACGGAAAATTAAAAGTTGTGATTTTCTAGGCAGATATGGCTAGGAACTATACTCTCAAACTGGCGTAATAATCAAGGACTTTGCTGCTGTAACATGGCGGCAGCAGGCGTAGTGATATTGGTCAGTGCCCAAAAATAGTCCCCTGCTATTTAAAGTAACCAAGGGGACTATTTTCGGGCAGTTATTTTTTTGCGCGATGCTAATGGTCTAATCAGATTCAATGGATTGTGCTAAGCTATGCTAAAAGTGCTAACGCCAGACCCGGAGATCAGCTGAATAGATTCCAAAACGGTAAAAATCAAATGTTTTACTCTAGGGGAGCTGGAAAATGAGTATATTTTCAAAAAAAGTGGAATGTCCCTTTAAGACAATGGAGACACCAACATCTCATGCATTTTAAAATGTCATTTTATATATCTCCATTTCTCAATATTAATTGTAAATACATTCATTTATTTTAATAGATTATTTATTATGAGTTGTCTTAAAGGGATAGTTCGGCCAAAAATGATATTTAACCCATGATTTACTCAACCCCAAGCTGTCCGAGTTGCATATGTCCATCGTTGTTCAGACAAACACATTTTCTGATATTTTAGAAAATGTTTTAGATGTTTCAGTTGATTAAATGTAATGTTACGGGGTCCACCCATAGTCCACGACCTTCAAGTCCAAAAAAAGTGCGTCCATCCTTCACAAATTAAATCCAAACGGCTCCAGGATGATAAACAAAGGTCTTCTGAGGGTAATCCGCGCGGTGTTGTTGTAGAAATATCCATATTTAAAACTTTATTAACGTAAATAAATACCTTCCAGTAGCGCCGCCATCTTAGTTGCGTCCGCATTCAGGAAGAGAGCTTACGCAGCCTACGGAGGCTACTCTGCTGCTGCTCTGTGCCCCCGCCCTCCGAATTTATCATATGTCACTAAGAAAAATGCGTACACTACGCTAATACTCTCTCCTGAATACAGAGGAGTCTAAGATGGCGGCGCTATTTTCTAAAATATCTGAAAATGTGTTTGTCCAAAAAACGATGGACATATGCAACTCGGAAAGCTTGGGGGTGAGTAAATCATGGGTTTAATATCATTTTTGGCCGAACTATCCCTTTAAAGGGACACTTAACCCATTTGCATAAAGCTTTGTATAGTTAGAACCCCAGTCGTGTTTTTGAATGGTCATGCATCATTTTCTTAGTTTCCGCTAAGACAGGAGAAATACAGATTTCAGTGTTGCACTTCCTTCTTTCAGTGATGTAAAAATCATCATTTTGCATCATTGAAAGAAGGAAGTCCAATATCTTTGTTGAGGGGGTGAGACTACAAACACCCCTTTTCTCGATCAAATAGGAACCAAATTCTAAATGTATGTTACATTTCGACTACAAATATGACACACTTTCAATAAAGATTAATGTTTCTACGGATGAAATGCTCCTTTAACCCTCTGACAATTCTTGAACCTGCTTGAGTACCGTCTCAAATCGTAGGGTAGCCACGATCATCCTTTAAACTCTGACTATCACATAAGCTCTGTCACACTTTGGATACGGCCCACTAAGTGTGCTTAAGGCTCATTGTTAACATAAGGCCAAATCTGTAATATAGCATGGACAATTAAGTGCACAATTTTTGTATAAATGCAAAATCCTTCACTGTGAATAATTCAGTCGGCCCTCTCCAGCTCGTTTAATAGAATGGCGACAGAGTGAGGGAGCTCATTTGGCCGTGCAGCCGGGTTTAATTAGATTTTATGATGTATGGTATTGCTAATTCGGTGGCCCTCTGCGCGCTGTCTAAGGCGGCCCCTGCTCTCCAGCTCGGCTGTCACGAACCCATTTTTAACCGTATTGAAAAATTTAGGCTTTATTATCGCCCAGCTCACTCACTCCACCCAATCAGAGGGCAAAGTAATGAGCTGCTAAACTCTCTCTCTCTCTCTCTCTCTCTCTCTTATTTCTTCCTTCTACAAGAACAGCATGAGAAGAGAAGCATGGGGCGAATAAGAGAGAAGAGGATTGGCAATTGAGTTAAAGAGGTTAGTAAAAGTGAAAGGAAAAGGACAAGAAGTTAATGGAAAAAGAAAAGGGTGTGCAGATTACAGACAACAGAAGAGGGGATGAAATAAAAGAGGGTAAGGTAATTTAGAGAAGAGTGCAGACAGGAAGTTAAAAATGCGAGCTAGGGGAGATAAGGAGACATTGATGTCTTTCTCTCTGTCTCTGCGTGAGGCATCCACAACTAATGCTGCATTAGTGTTAGCGGTACTGATGCATGAGGGAAGTTTCTACAAGCCTGTAGCTATTAGCCCTCAGTTCCTGTGGCTGTCACCAGACTGAGGCTGCTGCTGCCTAATACACTGTTCCTGCATGAGCTGCCAGCCTAATACATCTCAATCTGAGAAAGGTCACAACTGGAAGGCAAACAGATTGGGGGAAACACAGCATGATAGCAGGACGCAAGGCTGCAGGGCTGTAAAACCGGCTTACTTATGGCGCTTTTCCATTGCATAGTACCCCACGGTTTAGTTTAGTTTGGGTCGGGTCAGCTCACCTCACTTTGGCGTGGTTAGCTTTTCCATCGAGTTTAGTATCACTTCGGAGTGGAAGGGATTATAGGCGTGTCGTTATATTTACGCTGCCTACTGCTGTGACATCATACACGTGAGAGCGTTGTTGTACATTCCCATACATTCATTTATTTATTTCTCAGTCTGCCACAAAATTAAAATTGGCCACCACAAATAGATGTTTGCACATCGCGTTTATAACTACCTCTGTCTCACATGAAAGTTTCTGTTCAAACACCCGACCCGTGGCGTCAGTCGACGGCGCTCCCCTGAGCCTCATTCAAATTGCATTAAGCATATATAAAGCGGACGTGCACGTCGCGAATGTGCCGCCACAAACTGCAAGTCTGGAAAAACTGTTATGGTGTCCCGGATTCTCAACCTGCAGATGTTTTTCATCGCTAAAAGGGTGTTTGGAAACTTATAGCAGAACACAGATAACAACATGTTTGCTTGAGACAGCGCAAGCTAGCAGTAAGCTAAAGCTAATATTTACATTATAGGGATGACGTGACGATTCTCTCAGACCAATCAGTGATCTACAGTGTTTTCGCGTCACGTTTGGTATCAGCTCGGGTCGCTTGGAACCCCAGCCGAGGTGGTACGAAAAAAAGTATCGGGTACTACGTGCTGCACCCAATGGAAAAGCTCCCAAAAGTAAGCTGACCCGACCCAAACTAAACTAAACCGTGGGGTACTATGCAATGGAAAAGCGCCATTACTGACCCAGTGCCAACACAGTGAGATCCAAAAGTCTTAACCTAATCTACCTTAAATCTGGAATTAACCAAACTTTTGAAGAAAGGTAAAAATGTAAATAAAATTATTACAATTAAAACAATAAAAAAATATAATTTTAACAGTTATAAACAGTAAATGTCATTATTCAGTTCAACTTCTTTTCTCTTAAAGAGCATCAATGGTCCGATTCACAATTTTACATTTCCTTTGGTGTGTTAGTGTGTATTAGTACATGTTAACGATATGCAAAAGGTACATACACCATGATACATACACCACAAAAAAAAAAAACCCACACGAATTGTAGGCAACAGTTTACTTTAATTCCTCCCGCTTGGACTCACAGCCTGTAAATTAACTCCTGTTAGCATTGTTTTCTGACCGAATCTTTCAAACATGGTAAGGAGTGTCACATTCCCATCTGACGTCAGAGGTATTCAGGCCAATCACAACGTACAGATTAGCTGGCCAATCAGGGACACAGGAAGAGAGTGAAATCTGGAGGTACAAAAATGTACGGAGTGTGGAAAATAATGTGTTTTTTAACCATAAACGACACATTATATTATACCAAATACACAAAATAACCTTGTTTTTTAGCAATGAAATAGGTACACTTTAATTATTGTGCTAAGAAGTTTGCTATGGAAAATATGAAACTTAAAAAATGCATAATAAATTATTTTGTAATGCATCTCAGACTTTTGTATTCCATTGCATACACTCCCCGTTCATTTTAGCCAACATACATACTGTAAACAGACACCCTATATACATTGCTAAAGTTTGATACTCTCGTCGGCTTAAATAAGTTTTGTTCCTGAACAGGTGAAATGGTATCAGAGAAAATTTAAAGTAATGGATGAAAAAGAACAATCAGATCTGGGAGAGAGTGTTAGAAATTAGATGAATGTGGCAGAAATGAAATTAAAGGGGTAAAATGAGATTAACAGTCGAAGGTGTCAAAACTTCAGTTAATGAAAAATATCTTTCGACTGCTATAATTACTTGTCTGTTCATGCAGGTAAAGGCAGGTGAGAGATTAAATGAGACTCTTTGCAATGAAGAATCATTTTGGCTCTCTTGAAGTTCTAACATTTTGGAGAATATTGGGGAAAGATCTATTTTCAGGCTGCACACCAGGAATTTGTATATATTTGTGTTTCAATAAACGTATCACTATAACAAATTTTCTAAAAGAGAAAGTTTACCCAAAACTTTATCTGCACCAAGAGTGAATGCCGTGGCTACCACCGCGTTTCAAATCCTTCAAGATTGTCAAAACATGTTTTTTTTGTACATTTCAGTCAGTTCCTCTCATAAAGTTCCGGGAGATATGGAGTTATGGTGCATTTTTGAAGTTTGGCCCAATATGGTCACTATTTGCTTTTATTGTTTACTTTGCAGTTTTATTTTTTGAACTTTCTTTTAGGTTCCACAGAATAATGTCATTCATACAGGTTTGGACCATGGGGTCTCATTTATAAAGCATGCGTACGCACAAAATGGGTCTGGAAACATGCATACGACAGTTGAGAATGGGCTTGCTGGGTGGGATCTGAGGATGATTCACGCACACTTGCAGGTAATCTGTGATTTATAAAGGGAACATTGCTTTGTTTTATACACGTAAACTTTTCATTAGGATCCTACACACAGTTTTATAAATGAAAGTTCTGGTGACTAAAGGATTGCAAAATCAGTATTTTTGGATGATCTCTACACAAAGTTTTGCATCCACTTTTTAAAATTCAATGTAAAATTTACTTAGAAAGGTGAATGCAAAAATTATGCACTATATTTTTATGTAAATACAGCTTATTATTTTAGTCCACTGCCTAGTTAGTTATATTTAATAAATCTAATTTAAAAAAAAATGTAAAAAATTATTAGTTGAATTTCCTTCTTACAAATTTACATGATAAAATTTAGTTGAATTTACTAAATAATGTGTTAATTTAGAATGACTAACCTTTTTGTTATTTTTACAATTTTTTTATAGAATTTGCTAATTTTATTTAGTTAAATGAACTAAGCCACAAAATCATTTTTTACAGTGTATGAAGGATAAATAAAAATTTACCTGCAAATACAGAATTATGTATAATAATTTATTTGATTTAGCCTGATGTCAAAAGAAATAATATGTATTTTACATATGAGTTGTACAAAAACATATGATTATCATAAAAAAACAATAACAAAACCCCTAACCCCAATGTCCCAGGGCCAAAAGCAAATCGTACAAAAATGTACGCATATGCCCATACGAATTAATACGAATTTGCCACCTTGTAAAAAAACGTACAGTACGAACTGCCATGAAATAACGTTATAAGTAGTGTATTCATAACCTATAGGCAAACAGTTCTCAATTCTAAACATGCAAAGCAAAATTGATATTAGACTAAAGTGTTGCTGGAAAATAATACAAACATCCTGATTAAGAAAATAATTTCTGGTCACCACTAGAGAAAACGCACACACTCACAGTTTTGGTACCCTGTAGGTAAGTTTGTTCCCTGGCACTGAGCCAATGCAAAAACCACATTAAAACCTACCAAACTCAACATCTAACAGTAATCCATTTACAAGTAATCAAACATTTACAGTAATACAGTTCCAGCCAGAGAGAATGATTCATCAACCACAAACCTTACGTTCTGCTTCACCCCACATCTCGTTTTTCACACTGCATCTACCTATGCAAATGAGGCATAAGGGGCTCAGAGAGCTGACTGATAAACAAACATTCATCTATCCTGCTGAGGAAATTAGAGGAAAAAGGCTAGACATATAGATTTGGGCCTGAGTATTTGCCATGTCTTTGTGCATGTCTTTTCTCCCTTTCTCCCCATCTTTAGCGTGTGAATTATGCATGTGGCAGTAGCTTGTCAGCACCGTCGAGGTGAATTAACTGAGCACGTCGCGGCTTTTGTTATAAATCCCACTGCCTAGCTTTGTACTCGTTTCCCCAACATTCTGTGTACCTGTGAGATGACGGATTACCACACCGTTCAGATTAATGCTAGCGCCCTGCGCCAAGTTCTCTAGCTGCGCAAAGCAAAGGGGGTGGGGCCCGAACCCCAGGGCCTAAGATTGAGAGGCCTTGTTTTTTTCCTCTTACCCTTCATTTTTTGAAAGACAGGCTCACCCCTCCTGTATGGTAATCCTCTGGTGGGGTCACCACAGGCTAGGCGGCTGTGACTGTTCCTCCATTACGGACCCCATTTGTATATCAGGTTGTAATTACACAGCGCCGTGCCCCCAGGCCTACATTGACCGATCTCACCTTTCGGAAATATACGATTCAAACACAATATAATTATGGCTGTATTAAATGACTAATGAATTCACATGCCGCTAAGTTCCCTCTGCAGTAGTCATTTGTAAATATTTCCAACGTAATTCTTTGATTTATTCTCGTTCACGCTCCGATATGGAAAAAAAACGGGAGGATTACCTTTTAAAGGCCTCAATTTTCTCCCGTGTAGCCTCTAACTCAGCAAAATAGACGGAAAAACATCTTCTCCTGAAACGCTTCTGTGGTCGTTCCGCGCTAATCATAAAATCAGAGTGTGACAGGGTATTATGCTAAAGGACATTTTCAGTGTTGCTCAGCTTTAAATGGTTAAAATCAGGGAGCTGTTTTGAAATAAAAACCTTCTCTAACACCCCAGACGCTTATAACACTGCAGAAGGTGGAGGCAGCCAATTCCTTTTCCCTCAGAATAAAGTGTACCCTTTTTTATTTGAGATGAAAATGTCAGTAATTTATCCAAGATTGATGACGTCTTACATTTGTACCCAATAAATGAAAAATAGATGAGCCCCGAGTTCTTTCGTTTAATATTTAAGGCAATATTAAAGCCTTCGTACAGCCAGTGGAAGTAGTTTTATTTAAGAGGAATAAGACTATTGGGCATTGTTTGCTGAGCGCCTCATGTTTATTTGATGGGATTTTTGTGGCTTTCTGAGGAATTCGCAGAAATCGCTCCTGTTTTGCAGTATGTATAAAACGGCTAAAGTGTTGTTTCACATAGCAGCTTTTCAGAGGTTCGTGTGTCCTCATATATTTGATTTGCCCAAGTCTGAACACGATTAGCCTACGTCATTATTTTGGGGCAGTCAAAAGTTTAATCGCGATTTATCACATACAAAATAAAAGTGTTTATTGTGTGTAATTATTTGGTATATATAAATGCACACATACATGTATACATTTAAGCAGAATTTTATATATTAAAGTTTCTTGAATACATACATGCATGTGTGCGTATTTATATATACAAAATATTTACACGCCGTGCACACACGTATATTATGCAAAAACAAACTTTTATTTTGCATGTGATTAATTGTGATTAATCTTTTGACAGCCTTAAATTATTTATTTATTTATTTTCCATACCAGATAAAATAAATGTGTTGTGAAAACTTTATTTGAGATAAACTTTTGCCTCTTTAAAGCATAAAATTGCAAACTATTTTACATACTTGGGTGATTCTTGCCAAATTAGACTTATAAGGTGTCATGAAACATTTTGATAAAAAAGTAAATGCAAAGTAGGAGTATCAAAATAAGAAGCATAAAACATCTCTTCATGTACTATTTTGCACATGATTTGACATCATACAAACCAATTTTGTTATTTTTCCACATTAAAGGGGAAAATTTTCATTACCGCAACTTGTCCATGATTGGATTTAGGTTCTTTGACATGGAAATATTTATTATTAAAAAATCTAAAAAATAAAAAAACTTCAGTGCATGTTATACTACAGTATAAACATTTACAGTAAAGAAACATGTGGTATTTGGTGATCATTGGTAAATGTAGAGAATATTTATGGAATAAGGAATATAAATGTGTCCAAGAAAATGTTATCATCCTCCACAACAATTTTCAATCGTTGTTTAAGCCCTCAAGGAACTAACATTTAAAAAAAAAAATTTGGGAAGGGACATAATTGACTGTGACACTCAAGATGGCTACCAGGTAAGCAGTTCTTATTTTTTCTCTCCAGATAAAAGTTGAAATTTTGTTTGTCATAGTACCTAGACAACTTTTTAGTTCTCATTACCGAAACATGAGTTTGTAAATGGATAAATTTAATGTAATATCATGTTGCGGTAATGATAATTTGATAATCTAAAAAATGTAAATAATTCTATAGGAAATATTTTTTTAAATCCTCTTAAATAATGGTTATAGTAAGTTCAGACATATATGTGCAAAAAATATCTTCAATGGCTTTTTAAAAAAATCTGATGTTGGACACCTTTTAAGTCTGGATTTCGTGAGAATCACCCACTTGTGTTTATGTGTATTGCCAAAATATTTTCGCAAAATCCAACCCAACAGCTCAACTTATATATATCATTATTTTAAGCTTAGCGCTGTAAATCGAGCTAAGTGAATGAGACATTTTGGAACATTGATTGTTTATGTACTTGTTCAATAACTGATTTTTTTTCTAATTTTTAACGCAAAAAAGTTACATAGTGCCACAAAGTTGGATATTTTCCAGAATAGCTCAACACGCGGCATCATTTTAGATTTGAAACTTACCATATCAGAATTCAAGTTTTTTCCAAAACGTTCATGAATGTCAATTGCTTGAATACCGAACTGATTCATAATAAACCAAGTTAATTTGGTGCTTGTAGAGCTGCATTAGTCAATATGCTTCTCTACTTGTGGGGTATTTGTTAGATGTAGATCTGAGCTATCAGTCCTGACATGGAGTTGAGTAGTACTTCTCACTCTAGTGCTGGTTAACTGCCATATTCAATCTAAGTGCAGAACAATGGTGGGTACCTCCTGCATAAGGAAATTAAATCAAGCCTCTAAAATATGTACCATAAGCTGAATCTGAGAGGCAGCATAAAAAACCTCTTTCTAGTCCCTTGCTTTCTCCCTCTCTATGTCTCATGGCTCTTAAATGGGACTTTACAAGCTCGATTCTGGGCCCTTGTGTTATTTGATTAACGCCAATTTGTTCGAGCTGTACATCAGAAGGGCGAGCGGCATCAAGTCAGCCGTATGATCGGGCCTCTACACACACACTTGAGTACGAGCCCCGCAATCACCCACAGCTGAGGAACAAGTGGCCCAAACACAGCTGTGTGTCGGCCCACACCCGCACGCAGCCGCCCCGCTAATAACGAGCAGACGCTCGGCATTTTTCGCAGAGATTAAAAAAATTGGTTAAGAGTGGAGGTGGGAGGAGGGGAGGGAGGTAGAGAGATCTTAGCACTGCGGTGACAGACAAAGCAAATGCACTCTATGAGAAAACGAGTGCCGTGTAAAATGCAGGCAGATGGAAAGAGAGCTGGATAGTGACCAAGGTTATATAAGCTCCTAGAGTTTGAGAGATCTGATTGGTGGGATCAACGCTTTGGCATCGGAGATGAACGGATCTAATGAGCGCTATCTGCAAAATGGCCTCCTGTAGAACTTCAATGGGCTTCTCGCATTATAGCAGATGCAGTTTTTTTCGGAGAACAGATGTGGAGATGTTTCAGAGAGGAAGAACGACCACTTGAAACAAATTCGTCATGCCCCATCTTCGTTTGCACATGCAGTCGAGAGTCTTGTTGATCGGTGTCACTATAAAGTTCATGCTATTGTGCTTTGGTTGCACATTATACTTAAAACAATAACTGTTATCTGTTTCATAATTTTCTTTTCATGATTGTGTTGTTGTATTGCTACAGCTGTTACATTTTGAAGATCGGGGATCCCTAAAATCTGCTGATGATTCTGGAGATCTATGTAAGATTTACATTTACGCATTTGGCAGATGCTTTTATCCAAAGTGAATTACAGTGCAATACAACATTTAGATTTTTTACAGTACATGGCAACCTACTCACCTCGCTCCCCATCTAAGCATAACTACAAAGGATGAACCGATATATATGCGCCTATAATCGGTATCGGTAGATAAAAGCATTTTTTCTTACTATTGAACATCGGCTGATTGTTTAAAAATAGACGATGATCAGGGCAGATTATATACTGGCAATTGGAAAAACGTATCATAACTCATGCTGTGTGATTATTTTGAGTATACCAATAATGAGATTTTTTCCAATAATCAGATTGAGGACTTAATCGCAGTAAGATGTTAACATTACTGGAGCTAACCACAAATGATGAACTCCCATATTGTCCACTGTTCTAAGTTACTTACGTTAAATGACAAACACGTTCTTATGGATGTATTTCGTTATTCTGTGCCATGTTGAAGACATATTATGACAGGTTGTGTACGCTGCTGTCACATTATTTGAGCTGTTTCTGGATTAAGGCAGAGTGCTGAGAGCGAGTCATGTTGACAGAGTTCAGGAAAACTTCCTAATGTCAAGTTTGAAATGAATTGGCGCTTAACCTCCCAATACCATTTTTTTGTTTTTTTGCACCATAATACTTAATTCTGTCTTACTTGAACCTGTTGTACACAAACGTGGACAATTACACTGCTTCGTGTTCAATGAAAAATATTTGGTTATTATATTTTTTGGTTCTTCCCAACCCCAAAATAGCTGGAAGAAATCTAAAAAAGACAAACCAAAGCTCGGGTCTTGGGAGGTTAAGGTGATAAAAACACACGCACACTCCAGTTAGTGTGGTATAGATGCGATTACATGGACACATACTGCGATTTAAAGCCGGCGTACACCACCTCTTTTAATAGGATTATATTTACTGCAATTATGAGCTTAATCCACATTATTTTTATCAAAGTATTGTGTTTACATGATGTAAATTATTATCGCAATATTGCCAAAATCCAATTATAATAACATTATGAGGGTGCATGTAAACGTGGTCAATGACAGATTTGCAGTTTTTACACTTTGCACTTCTAGGATTTCACAACATAATACTTTGAAACAAGGAGTAAAAAGCCAAAGTATCTGTCGGTATCAATTAATATTTTTTGAATCCTGAGAATTCTATGATTTTGTGTTTTCGGTTTGTTGAGTTCTTTAAAGCAGCTTTCATTCATTTCTTTGTGGCTTCTGGCATTTTCCTAGCTTCATTAAATTTTTGATTAAATATTTTTCTTACGTGTAAATACATAAATACATTTCATTTTCATGTGTGGTTTTCCTTGTGGTCATATTAGAACCGCTATGACAGATGTAAACAAATATCGGTATCGGCACATACATTTTGTATCAGTGCATCCCTAATATTGACCTAAATTAAAACTGTTTTGTGCTACTACTACTACTACTACTACTACTACTACTACTATATCTATCTATATATATATATATATATATATATATATATATATTTTTTTTTTTTTTTTTTTTCAATTTTTTTCCCATAGCAAATATGTGACCCTAGACTGCAAAACCAGTCATAAGTAGCATTGTAGCAATAGCCAATAATACATGGTATGGGTTACAATTATTGATTTATCGAGTTTTATGCACAAAATAATAAGGATAATTGAATGAATAAATAAATAATAAATAAAAACTGACTAATAATGGTAAGTGAGTGAGAATAGACGGTTTTAGCAGTAACGACATAAGGACTTTCGTGGAACACACGTAACTTCAGGTAAACTCCGCTAAGAATCAATAATATCAAAGTCCTTTTAAGGTAGTTAATTTACTGTATATAACAAGCAAAATAAACAACATGTAGATTACCTAGCAAACCAAAACATTGGGTCTCATTCACTAAGAATGCGTACGCACAAATTTGTACGGACGTTTTAACTTACAAATCATGATTCAACAAAAACGTTTGTACTAAAATTTATTTTAAATGTATGCAAAAACGTAAGAACAACTAAGACCAGACTTGCACATTAATCATGAACAAGCAAAAAGAACCCTATACTATATATCTGTGTTATATATTTTATATATTTTTTTCCTTGTTCATGATTATTACGCACCTGTGGTATAAGCTGTTCATACGTTTTTGCATACATTCAAAATACATTTTTTGCGTGAAAGTTTTTGTTGAATCATGATTTGTAAGTTAAAGGTAGGGTAACAGATTTGATCCTGAAACATTTTTAGTTATGCTGGTTAAAAGTCTCCTCACATCCTGATAGCAATCACTGTGTTAAGTTGTTTAAATGTATTTGTAAAAATTTATGTCATCTGTGAAAGGCGTAGGACCAAAAAATGTTCAACAAATCATAGATTTCGGTCCGAACGGACGTTTCCTTTTATGTCCCTCATACGTAAGCGTAATTTGAATTCCCACCTCGCAGCGAGTCCACGCAGATACCATACGTCATCGGCGCGTTCACGTGCGCTCGCCTCCTGTAAACAGCGAGAACAGCAAACTTTTCTGCTGAATTGACAACCTACACAGGAGCCACAAAACTAAAGGCATCTTTTATAACAACAACAGCAAAAACTGCCTGGATCAGCAAGAACAAAATTCCAAATTAACATCGGTAACTTTACTGCTTTACCACGAGATGCAAACAGCTACAGGAGGGAAAGGGTCTGAAAGGGTCGTTGCACTGTTTATTTTGGTAAGGTAGGTACGCGATATGTTTGTATTGAGATGGATTCAGATATTATACTTTCATGAAACGTTGTGTTGCTTAAACTAATTCTGATGTAAACCAGTTGTTTATGTTGGTTATTTTGGAAGTGTTATTCACTTTGTACTGCAAAGTTTTCTCACTGGTGAATGAGACATGAGACGTGACCGTCTGATCTGTGCGTGTTCATGTGTTTGGAAAGAGGCGTGACTTTAGATGGCGATTTGACTTGAGGGTGGGATCGGGATTTCATTGCTAGGCGGCTACCGTTAGCATTTTTCAAAATGTGTTACCCTACCTTTAAAACATCCATATGCACATTTTACAAACAAATGTATGCGTACGCATGCTTAGTCAATGAGACCCATGAATTTTTCGAGGAGGTATTTGTTCAAGAGTTCAGTTTAGCAGCTAGTCTGACCATTAAACAAACAGAAACCGGAAGTAATTTTCCGACCAGATGCGTAATCGCGTCACCGCATGTGCATCCGATGAGACAGTTTATATCAAAAAAGTATTTATCATTAGTAATATGTGTTGCTAAGGACTTCATTTGGACAACATTAAAGGTGATTCACAGATTTTCAAAGTTTTGGCCAAATTTTATCCTATCATAATAACCATATATCAATGGAAAGTCTATTTATTCAACTTTCAGATAATTTATCTAAATTAAATCTCAATAAAAAAGAAAATAACCCTTATGACTGGTTTTGTGGTTTAGGGTCACATGAATAAAAATCTCTGAGGTCAATATACTGTACACAAATTTAGATTTATGCTTCTGGTAAATACTTTGATCCAAACCAATTTACAGTACATTAAAGCTATACATTTTTTTATCAGTTAGGCATTCCATGAGAATCAAACCCATGGAACTTTTGCTCTGCGAAGAAAATGCTCTACCAATTGAGCTACTGCAACACCACTTGCCCACACATTACTTAGGGCCAGTGTTTTTCAAGCTGATTGCATCTTGTTTTTGATGCAGGCACCCCCTAGAAAAACATAAAACATTTCACAAACCAAGCAAATTAGTCACTGCACTTGGTTGCATTTTATTTAGTCACCGGAATGGAGAGCAAGCCACAAAGAGTCTGAGAGAGAGGACTGTGCCGCTCAAAAGAACATTGTCGCCCCAGGCGATTATGTCGCTTTAACCAGGGTCCGCCGCTAATTGGAGGAAAACATAATGCTGACTTTAGTGAACTTTAATGTTTTTTGAGTGAGTAAGTGAGCGAGTGAATAAATGGAGAGGGAAAATGTGTATATAATTAAACAGAAAGGAGCTAGGGCGAGAGCATATATGGATTAATTGGGTTGACAAGCTGCCAATAAATTTTTGTGTTTTCAATCATAGACGAATGCAATTACTGACCGTTCCAGCCCAGATTAACCTGACTATATGGTAGCATAGTTTAACCAGTTAGCAACTCTGGGTATTTAAGAGTTTTGAGAATATTGGAGAATTTAGACAATGTTACATTTTTTAAGACTTTAAATCCTTAAGCCGACCCCATCCGTTAACCTCGGATGAAGAGGTTCAGCTCGCTAACCATTGTAGCCTCAGGCCGCTCTTTACCAGTAGGAGCAGCTGACTGTGTGCGTATGCTGTGTTGTGTTATGCTGGCGACCGTGGCCACCAGATGGGTTCCATGTTGTAATTCACCCTTTGAAACCCCTATTGGCTTATTCAGATGATATTAACTGACAGTCATTTGCTTACGGGACACAAATTAAATCATCTGATGGCATTAAGGAGCTCTCTGTGGGCTCCAGAGAATAAACGCAGCGCTGTGAGAGATTTGTTGCAGGATTTAGGGAAAGAAAGGAATTGATTGAACTCGAGCACCACAGCTGTTTTCGGTACAAAAAGTAGGCCTGTAATATATAAATATATACGTTTTACATCTCGTGTCAGTTTTACTGCACCGTTGTGTGTGTATGGATTTGAAGCCGTACAGATACCTTGCTTTTACTGCCGGCCACGATTATGACGGATGTGTTGGAGCGTGGCGCGCCGGGCGCGTTCGATCCGGGCACAGTGACACGGAGGGTCTGCCTTCAGTGCAGCTGATATGAATTACCCACAGGTAAAGTAGAACAATCACAAAGAACTGTGGCCCGTCCATTCCAACAGCATTTACAAGAAATCAATATCAATACTTAATGTAAGCTGGGTGAAAAATGAGCCAGCATAGAGGGGGCATAATAACAGAACAAATGAAAGATATTGCAGCGTCTCCCTCCCGGTAGGGGTCGAGAGGAGAGGGGGATGGAGAAAATGGGAGAAAAGAGGAGAGGAGAGATTTTACTTATTATGATGGTGTGTTGATTGTATTGGTAGTATAAGTGAATGGCTGCTAATCTTACTACAATGACATCATGAATAAACTCTTAAGTTTAAGGTCTGCAGAAAGTTTTTGATGCACAATAGGTACGTTTGTAATCGTTTGATGGCTCAACTGGATTGAAAAGCCTTTATGTAAACACCCTGATCAATACGATTAAGTTTGATCGAATGCAAAGGGTGGTGTAGTCTGATCTGTGATCCGATAATCAGAAGATACAAAAATACCTTGTACACATGCGCAAAAGAATTGTGCTTAAGTTCACATGTTATATTTACCTTACCTTACTTATTTACGTGTCACATGATTCTCATTACAGAAACCTGCAATAGCAAGGTAATGGCAACACACACTATTAAGGAAATGGGGTAACACGCTACATTCTGCAGCCTTCATGTATTACATAACATTACATAAAGCAATAAATTAGCATTGTGCCTTTCGAAAAGTATTTTCTGTCAACTTCTTAAGAACAACTTTCTCCAACTCAACTTTGACTTTGTACATTTATCCAGAGATAAAGCGCAAACTAAATGAGAGATGCTCTGTGCTGCGTTGCCAAGTATTCTGCTATTTTGTGGACTTCAGATTTGGGTACTTTTAAATTTTTTCAGCGAGTTGATTTTTTGTTAATTCGTTATTGGATGCTTTTGGGCTAGTTTTGATAGTCCATTGGGATGGTTTTGATACGTGAATCCGGCAACCCTGGTAGTGTGCTTGCGAAGACGTTCGGTTAGGATTATAAAGAATGTACATGTAAATGAACATTTTAATCAGATTGCAATGTTTAGGGTACATGTAAAAAGGGCACTGTCGTAACCTGTAATCAGATTAAAGTCTGTCGGATTGACAAAATTTTGTGCACGTAAACATAGACAACACTCTAATAATGGCTGGGTTATTTTTGCCCCACAATGGGTAAATATTGGAAAAAAACGTGCTGGGTTAAAAATTACCCCATGCTGGGTTAAAAATAACACAATGTTGGGTTGTTGTTATGCAACCATGGGGTATAATAACCCAAAAGTTGAGTTAAAATAACCCAGCATTGGGTCATTTTTAACCCAGCACATGTTCTGTCCAATATTTACCCATAATGGGTAAAAAATAACCCAACCATGAATGAATGATACAAGGAGGGGTCTTGAAAATAACTATGAGATGCATGGGCCATTTTAGGATAACGTTCAGCATCAACTGTTTGAAACATTTTCACTAGATGACCCGGTCTGTGAAATCTAAGCTAAAATTTCATAAATTTGATTTTTAATTATTGATTTCAATCTTTGACATGGCTACCTTACGCAAGTCAATATTAAATAAACCAAGGTTATATTTTCATAGAATGTTCTTGACATTAAGTTGAATGATTTGTAGAAAACAGTACATCACAAATATGACTTAAGCTGGGTTTTCACAGTCACATGTGTAAGAAGTTCAGTGTCAGTGTGAAACATCCAATACAGTACGTGTTGTGAGGATACACATTTACAGTAATACCTGATAAACATATCAAACTTTGTTAAAATATACCCATAGTACAAATTAAATCCCTTTTAGAAATCTACTATTTATCATTAAACAACTGGATTTGTGTTTTTGTCACTTTAACAACTGTGCTAAATGTATTCCTGTATGCTGTCCCAGTTCCCATTTTGTGCTCCTTTTGTGTGTTTTTTTTTAAATGCTGGAGAAACGCTTGAATGTTACATATCACATTAAACCAGTGACATCCATTAACATATTTACAAATTCAATCCTGAGTCAGACATGTAATTTACTTTTAGTTGTCCTGTTGGTTCACTGTTAGTTTGTTATGTAAATCTTTTATATTTGCATATAGAGACTTATAACTTCTGCCGTCACCTGCAGGAAGCTGGTGGATAAAAGTGATTTCACCCTTGTATGTAATTCCCTAATTGGTTAAACTGACAGCGTTACAACCCTCTCCTGTCTCCCGTGATGTGATATGTATGTATGTATGTATGTGGCATGATCGTTGTATGTTATGTAGCAGTCAACTCCAACGTCATTTACTCTGTTTACCAGATGAGGGCACTGCAACCAAGATCTGAAAGTCTTATTGGTGACTTCTTCAGCTCATACAGGAGCATTTTTCTTGTTCTTGCTGTGGGAATGTCCCTTCACCTCTGGGTGGTATAGATGGCAACACACATATAAAAAAATAAAATAAATCAGAGACCATTTTCAAAACATGTAAAGTTATATTTTCTAGACTTGATACACTACCTCCACCTATTTTCTTTATATTTGTAAATAAAGCAAAACTCGAACTTACTATCTACGTTTTTCCCACTTCGATTTCCCACCTTTAAAGTAGACTAAATGCGTCAGCCTACTTACCTCCTCGCAATCCTAAGGTGAACATCGGCAATTAGTCCTGGGAGGACGCAATAGGTTTGTATTGTTGAGGATGGGTGTCGTGTTCTTGTCGTGGGGGATATGAAAGCTTGGGTTCTCCCCGAGGTAATCCGCACTCAGGGCTGATAAAGTGTTGGACAGGCTCAGCAGAACAAAGGCGGGCAGATATTCTTACTGACGCGCATAGTTTGTATCGTCTTTTCAGCGTGAGCTACAGCAATCATGGCGATAGGACTCTGGCAGGCATTCAAAAGCAGGCGAGGCTTTGAACCCTGCCTGGCCCAGTTGGATTATATTTTACACCTGGGGTCTGCTGAAGGACCCATATTAGCTGCACAATGGCGTTGCCTTTGAGGGGTTTAAGGTATTATGTGGCTGTTAGAAAAGGTCAGTTTGACTGCGGAGGGGAGAGGGAGGCGACCTGCGTAGTGACAGTACAGCATTGGGACATGACAAGGGGGCGCTTTGTGGTCCAGCAGGTCTTGGCTGCAGGCGAGCCACAGGTACGGCAGGCGGTTGAAAAAGGCAGTGCTTTATTTCTGACAGGAGAGCGAGCCGCGTCCGCCCGCGGTGCCCTTTTCTCTCCGGGTGTCTGAAAGTAAATGAGATGTGTAATTGTTGGAGTTTACCTGTTTTTCTCTGCTAACGATTAGATATTTGTTCAGCTCAACATGTATGTAATGAGCCACCTTGGTTTGTTTAGATAAGCACATTTGTGCCTGCGCCTCTCGATCAGTGTCTTTCTGCCGGCGCTTCGCTTTATCTGCTCGGTCCCGTATGTTCTTTTAATTTCCTCCATTAACACAGACGTATCAACATCTAATTACTCTCGCGCTCCCTCTCTTCCCTGCTCTCGTTTGCGCCATCCGTTTGCAAGGTGCTTGTTAAGCGAATGCGCTTAATTATATAAGAAGATAATTGCATGTAAATGCAGGCCCTAAAAGCTGCGGCGCTGGCTGGCGGAATGAGCGAGCGCTGGCTTTAGTTCTCTGTTTGTTTATTTTAGAGTGCGGTGATTACATTGAATCTGATAATGAAGCTAATATGTTGCAGTCTCGGTCCAAGGTGGCGACTGCCCAAATTGGACACGATTAGCATTGGGGCACACACAAACACATATACACAAACATACGCACACTTTCTCGCAATGGCTCACGGTGTCCAGAGTGTTATTGTGTATAATTTCCATACTATTAAGGCCTGACTCATATTGCATTAGCCGCATTTGGCAAAGGCTTTCTAGCTCAATGTGATCCAAGGAGACGCAATATTGCTCCCCCTAAAGCAGTTTTCGACTGTTCTTGCTATAAAGCCTTAAACCGACATGTGGTTGCTTACCAAAGATTATTCTGTTTTCACCCGCAAATTATCTCGTATAACCTGAAATGCTGGGAGTAGAAAACATGTTACATTTGTTTATTCCCTTATTAAATGCAGTCTGTTGCTTTTTCGACATGACTTTCCTTTTAAATGATGAGGTTTAAACTCTAGTCAATTTCAGTGGATGTCAAATGAAGGATTATTTATTATGTTTTAAGCAGCAGAAGTCAAGGGGAGCGGGCAGGCAGAGGGCAGCCCCAGAGGGGTCCTTAGGGATGTTCCTTTGGTCCTGATGACATGCGTCGTCCATTATGGGGTAACAAGGGAATGGCGTAGGGGGGGGTTATGGGATGGGTTGTCGCCCTCAGCAACAGAAGGCGCACCCCCTACCTCCGGGACTGTCACCACTGGGGCCTTCTTGAAACACACACACATGCATCTACTTCCAAGTCACCGATGTACCAACTCAAGACAGGAAACATATGGCTCTAATCCCAAGTCATGCCACAGTAATGTAAAATGACAAACTAGGCTTGGATTGGACAGACTGGCAAACTTCTACAAACTCCCAGACAGATGCTCAAGGTTCAATACTGACCCCGGCTCTGCACCCTGTTCTCCTCAAGAGAGTCTTCCACCGTCCCACTGGGATGTTACATAAAAACACGATACGTTATTTACAAAGAAATATTTGTAAATGGACAATGAACCGGCTGGCGATGGGGTCCATGTCGGATCCCTGTGCCGCAGTGCCCTTCAGAGACCGAAACATGAACCTAGAGTTGGATTAGCGAATGTGGAATGGAGGGAAGAGAACTAATACGAATGGATAAAATGAGTGCAGGGCGGTTGAGATGGACGGATGGATGTCAACGGAGGTTGCCCACAGACGCCTGTACTCCACCGCGACTGTCTGCTCAGCTAAGACGTCCTTACATTTTCTCCCACCTCCATTTCTTGCTCTAAAACACAATCAAAAATCAATAATTGCGCATTATTACGATAATTACGAGCACGGGTGATGACAGTAATGGGCTCCATTCAGCACATCCAGTGTTACTTACCGATGCAATATTTATTGATCGTTCATCTAATAATCAAGGCTGTTGGCTCAACTGTTTGCGAGAAATGTTTATTAAGATTTTATTAAGAAACATGTTAATTAAGTCTAGGATAAATATGAAATTATTAATTAATGGCTGTTTTTTGTGTCCTTGTATTGATTCAGGTGCATGTTTTATTCTTTTATGAATACTAGATTAATAATCTAAATATGTCACATACTTTAATTTATTTAATTTAATTAATTGAATATAACTTCATTATCTAAAAATTTTTTTTATAATAATAATAAATACTGATGAAAAAATATAGTTTGAATGCTCTGTAAGTATTTTGGGATAAAAGGGTCTGCCAAATGCATACGTATAAAATCTAAATGTAGAATTACAAAGTTATCTTACTGTAGGTGTTGCACTGGTATAACGGTGATGGTTAAAATAAGTCAATTGTATTAACAAAGAATAGCAAAAAAAAAAAAAAAAAAAAAAAAACATGAATTCAAAATGTGGCATTTTTTTGCCTCCATATTTTAAATATCTTGGGTGTTTTTGTCTAAGCCCTGTTTAATTTATGACCCTGGATAAAGGTTAAAAGAGGGATTACAAAATTTTCAGACACCCTTATTATTGTTTTATAATTGTTTATGGTAATTATTTTGTATATAGTGCTATATAAGGTCTCTATAATAACTGTAAAGTCTATGTGATCATGCAATGGTTCACAAATATAATTTTTTATAATAGCTTGAGCATGTTTTCGTTTTTTATCCGTTTAGAAAAAAACTGTTCAGCTTTCTATCCTTTCTTCTTACAAAAAAGTATGTGCATTACATGTGTGTCTTACAAAAATAAGAATTCTTTCTTTGCTGATCTAAAACTGAAATAGATCAGAAGGGGCGTCGATCAATCAGGATGCATTAATTTCTTATTTTCATATGCACTCTGGTTACAGGGATTCTGGTTCTGAGGTGAGGCTGTTCCTGGAAAAGCCTTGTGCTTTAGGATCGGCCTCTTTGAGATAATGAATTGATGTTTCGATTCAATAGCCTTTATGCTCAGCCTCCGTGGAAACAAATATGCCCCAAGAAACCAAATATTGTAGGGAATGGGTGGTCAGAAGAACCAGCCATTGATTTTACCTCTTTACTCTCTTGCTTGCTCGCTCTCTCTCTCTTTCTCGCTCTCTTTCTTTCTCTCTCTCTCATTCTTTATTGCTTAGTCCATAAATGTTGAGTTACAGAGCATTTACTCCACTTTAGCCCAAAGCGAATTATAGTTAAAAGCACAATGTAAAATTAGTATTATGTTCAGTTTTTCTCATCAGAGCCTTTGTGATTATTACCACTAAACTCTGTTACTTTAAGATATTGATTTTGTACAACTTGCATTACATTAAAACCCTTTAAAAATAGATGCATTTATTCAACACATTATACCCGATGGTAAAAACAACTTTTGAAAGGAGATGTCCAGTAGACGAATTGCAGTTATTCTCCAGAAGCAGAAAGCATCATCTCTATGCATCAAACACTTTTATCCCCACTCCATCAAAAGCATTTTATTAAAGGCGATGTCAGCAATGTGGGCTGATCCATTGCAGGGTTTGGCGGATGGCATCTTCTGGATTGCGATGAGTTTGTGTGCAGAGGGCAGACACCTGATAGCCCCCCAGGCACTTTCCAGCAATACATAACCAGCCGCACACTTGATTCTCTTTGTTGTAAACAGACTGAGGATTGTGGCCTTGTCTTGATCCTGGGTCTTATTCCCAGGGTCTTATTCTTATGATTTGCCATTTTGACAAACGGGATCTGTTAAAAAATAAGTAATTGCCAGTCTCTATTGAAACAGATCTCTTTGAAAGGTTGTGCCAAACACAATTGATGCCCACCCATAATGCAGTTATCAAAATGTAAACTGCTGGACTTGCAGTCAAGACATGCAATGAATTAAAATAAATATGATTTATTTTTTAATATGTATTATTTTAGTTAAATAAATATTCCATATAAGAGATATAATTAAATATATTGAATTAAATTACAGCAAGGACAACAGATGACTTGATTTTCTTTTACAGCACCTTACACAATAATATAAATATCCTATAGAGGCTATACTCTGTAGCACTTTGAGATTGTTTTTAATTATGAAAAGTGCTTTACAAATAAAATATATATTATTATTATTACTATATATTATTTATACATTCGATAAATTGTAATAAGATTTGATTCAAACACTGAGGTCACTCTGAAAATCTCTATAATGTAATTGCACCTAAAATGTCTTGTTGTTTTATTGAAAATTATTTAAATTAATAAGACTAGAACAATTAAATACAAAAACATATTTGTATTTCTGCATAGAAATGGCAGCACAATATATATATAAGCTGTGTATATATTGTTTAAGAATTGACATTGCAATGCATCCATTAGTTACATTGCAAAACATGTAGAGCATTTATTTTCAAAAAGAAAAAAACATGCTAACATTTCACCATGTTCAAGACATTATTGTACCAATTAATACGGTTCCAATGAGGGTTTTAATAACACAATATGTTTGCTTGACAAGTAACGCAACTATTTGGCATCACAGAGCTATGTAAGAAATGCAAGGCAGAAGTCAATTTCTCACCAACAGAGTCTTTAAGTAATCTAGTAAAGTCATCCAGTATTTTCATATCGCAATACACATAGCAGAAAAACAATATATATCAGAATGTAAATCCCCCCACCAAATATCAAGCAGGCCTGCTTTTAACAGATTTTGAAGGTGGGATAGCAGTATAAAGCTTTAACTGATTCATAGCAATGTGTGTGAAATGCATTACATAAACTTGCCAATATTTGCCTATAATGTTACCAAAGTTTGCTTTAGAGGTCTCAAGGGGATAGTTCACCTAAAAATGAAAATCCTGTCATTATTTTTACATCCTCATGTCATTCTAAACTTGTATACATTTATTTTATCTGATATCTGATAAATGATGGTATAGCACACAGCTGATTGTAACCAATGACTTCCATAGTATGAAAAACAAATATGATGGAATTCAATTCACTGCGTGCTTACCATCTTTAATCAAAACATCTTCTTCATAATTTATCACAATACTTCCATAATATTTGGATGAGAAAATGATGACAGAATTTTCATTTTTGGGTGAACTATCCCTTTAAGGGGGCTTTACAGAAGATATTATTGTTTAGCTCCTTTCCTCCTGTACATCCTCATAAATTAAAGTCCACTGTTACTTGAACAATATAGATTTTGTGTTGGATTTAAGAGGTTGACTCGGCCCAGTATTTATAATGAACTGTACATATTGATCTTTCAAAACTCTTTTATCTTTTCCTATTGAACTATTTGCATGTTATATTAAGCCTATATATATAGTAAATTTCGAACCTATATTTTTTAAAGTGCGACATCAGAGGACTGTAATAGGGGACTGAGAATATAAAAATATAGCCTGATTTAAATATTCAAAAAGAGAGTTTGATAAATGTGCACATTTGAGGCTTCAGGGATGTTTGTGTCTATGTGTATTAGTGTTGTTGTTTGTGTGTATTAGTGTGTCTTTGATGTTGATGAACTGCTCTGTTTATCTTATCTGATGAATCATACAGTAATTGATTATAATGAACACAATTGTTTTGAATACTCTGCTCTTGGCAGCTGCCAGGATGAAAAAGCCATAAATTGTCGTTCTAGAATAATGAAGCTCTTAATATTTAAAGCAGTCTCTTACTGAGTCTTTCAGTTCCTCGTAGAATAAAAACAAATCATTCTCCTGATATAATAATACTTGCCGTCCTCAAAGTAAAAAAATTGAAAAGTGAAGGATGTACAAGTATACAAAATGTTTAGAGAATGAGTAAAAAAGTGAAGAACACGAGATAGAGAAGGGCAGAGAGGATGAGTCAGGGTCATGTCCACTGTGTGCATGCGTATGTGAATGGGCAGGGGGGGTTGATGGTTTGGACGTGTGGACAAGGAGACAGCGTGTGGTAGACTGTCTGCCTCCAGCTAGAGAATTTGAGGCGATGTGGTGAGCTAATGCGAGCAGAGAGAGAGGAGGAAAGAGAAAGAGTGAGTGAGAGCGGACGAGAGAGAGAGAGAGAGAGAGAGAGAGAGAGAGAGAGAGAGAGAGAGAGAGAGAGGGTAAAATAGCATGTCCCTCTGTTGCCTAACAATTAAATGTGGCACCTCAAGCAGATCAATTTAATTTCTCTCAGCCAAAGGCTTTCGTTTCCTTTCACTCTCTTCCTCCATCTCTCTTCTTCCTCTCGCTCCCCCTTCTCTTTCGGAGTTAAAATGACTTTCTATTGACCCGTTCCTGTGTCTGTCTTCAGGTCTCCCGGCACTGTTTTTGGAGATGCTCTTCGGAAACAAAACACCATAATAAAACAGCACTTGAAATATCAACATAACCCTCGGCTAATTAGACTCTGGCTAATGGGGCCTAATTGCATCTACTCAGAGTGCCGAGTCAGTTCCCCGTACTGTAACCCGACCCCTTGCCCTGCCGCCTCATTGATGGAGTCTGTTCTGTAAAGTAAAATGCAGTTAATTTATCGTAAAATCTATTAAAGGGACGAGCACAAAATAAGTAGGGGGAGGAGATGAGCTGTGAGTTTGATTAACTCTTTGTTTTCTGGCTTAACCATTTATTTCCACCAATCCAAGGATGGAAGGATTTTAATTCGTATCCCGGCTGCCTATTGAACTGGGTTATGAGTAGCGCCTCGGTGGGAAATAGAGGGAGAAAAAAGAAGAAACGGGGAGTGTTGTATCGAGGCTCTATTTCAGAATAACAAATGCATTAAGGACCACACGCTTTTAATTTCATGTAATTACACCAAGGGGACGAGAGAAAGGCAGGCGCGTGTGTGCGCGCGCGCTAGCCTGGGCTTTTATATATTTCTATTCTTTCATAGACCCCCATCCATCGCTACTAGATTTTTTCTCTTGTTCTCAAAAGAAAAAAGGATTTGGCCCATTTTCAGCCTCAAACGAGACAAAACAAGCTCAATACGCACGAAATGTACTTGTTTAAATTACCCTTTTCCCCTATGTGAAAAACCATTACCACGAACAACTTTTTTATTCTTCCTTTCTCTCTTTTTCCCTCTGTGTTGCAGTTCTGCCGCTGATAACAGCTTTTATCAGATTTTGTTATTAGTCCATTAGATGGTGATAGTCGTCAAGCCTAATTCTGTGTTTCATTGGGCAGTTCGTGAATTGAAAGAGCGGAGAGAGAGCTTTAGTATTTAGACTAATGTGCTTTCGATCTCAATGCAGTGTCCATTTAAGTGCTGCGACCAGGATGTTTATTGAGAAATGTGTTTTTAATCTCGTGCTTGTTAACCAGACGCTTGACTGGGTAAAAGGAAAAGCGTGGAAACGAGTCTGCGATGAAGCCTCTGCCTTATCATAAATGATGGTCTCTCTCGGTTTTTCTGTGACCTGGGGAGGGAGGGGAGAAAGAACGAGAGAGACAGGGAAAACAAAAATAAGACCAGAATAAAACAGAAAATTGGTCTTTTTCATGTGTCTTCAGTAAAGGTTTCGAGCACTTACACCAGATTAAATCTTTTTCTTTCACATTTTCTTTCATTTTACTTTCCAGAGGGGATCTGTTCAAAACACTTTTATGGTTTCCATCTTAAAGGAAAAAATTTACTCCCGATTAACTCACCCTAATGCAATCCCACATTCGCTGTATATTACTTAATTTCTTCAGCTAAACACATGGTAATAATTTTGGTAAATACGGTTGTATTTGTTATCAATTAGTTAAAGGAATATTCCATTTTCTTAAAAGAAAAATCCAGATAATTTACTCACCACCATGTCATCACAAATGTTGATGTCTTTCTTTGTTCAATCGAGAAGAAATTATGTTTTTTGAGGAAAACATTGCAGGATTTTTCTCATTTTAATGGACTTTAATAGACACCAACAATTAACACTTAAATCAACACATAACAGTTTTTTTCAACGGAGTTTCAAAGGACTACATACGATCCCAAACGAGGCATAAGGGTCTTATCTAGCAAAACGATTGTCATTTTTGACAATAAAAATAACAAATATACACTTTTAAAGCACAGCTTCTCATCTAGATCCGGTCGTGATGCGTCAGCGTGACCCCACACAATACGTCATGACTTCAAGAGGTCACAGAGGACGAACGCGAAACTCCGCCTCAGTGTTTACAAGTGTGTTGAAAGAGGACCTTTCCTACGTTGTTGTATGTCAACTGATACTAATTAATGTCTTTGTGTCAGTTTATTGTTTACAATGGTCCGCAAATGTGCGTTTTATATGTAACACGTGACCTCCCTACGTCACTACGCATTTACGTTAGGTCACGCTGGACCGGATCTAGACGAGAAGTTGTGCTTTAAAAGTGTATATTTGTTATTTTTATTGTCAAAAATTACAATCGTTTTGCTAGATTTAGAGTCCTTTGAAACTGCAAGTTTAAACTGCATTAAATATGTTACGTGTTGTGGTCCATTAAAGTCCATTAAAATGAGAAAAATCCTGGAATGTTTTCCTCAGAAAACATAATTTCTTCTCGACTGAACAAAGAAAGACATCAACATTTTGGATGACATGGTGAGTAAATTATCTGGATTTTTTTTTTTTTTCAGAAAATTGACTAATCCTTTAACTATCATTATTAATACATGCTGAAAACCTATATTGCTCATTGTTTATGTTTATTAATGCGTTTACCAAAGTTTACTAATACAAACTTATTGTAAGGTGTTACCAAAATTATTACTGAAAATGCCACCATGTTCTCTTCTGAAGAGAAACAGTATGTTTGTGTGAGAAAACGATTCACATTTTGAGCGATTAATAAACATTGTGAATTATCATAAACACACTAAATTACAATTTGAAAGTCATATTTGATTGCAATTCTCATTGGTTCTTGCATGTCTTGTGACTACTGTAGTTGTTATACATGTGTTTTTGTTGCATAACATGCAAGAACCAAGATTTAATATTATCAACATGCCACCATATTTGAACTCACTGCTTATCTCTATGTTGCTATGGATACACAACATGAGGGTGAATTAAACTATAAGCGCTTAAATTATGGGAGAATGTTCATATTTTATTTATGTTCCTTGTATCCTACAGGTGATACTATACACTGTCAGAAAAAAAATGGTCTCTATCTGTCACTGGTGGAGTACCCTTTCAAACAGTACACCTTTGCACCTAAAGAGTTCATATTAGTACCTCAGAAGTACAATGGTACCAAATGTATATATATGTGTATATATATACCTAAATGGTGCATAGAAGACCTTTAAATTAAAGGGTACTGACAACCTGGGTCCATGCTTTTGACCATTTTTTGACAGTGTAGTTCTGACTCTTATGTAAATCAATTATGTAAATTGATCCAAAATTGTCAGGTCCAAAATATTGTAACATCTGTTTGCAACCCATATCTAAGTAAATTATCTTAGAAACTGTTCTCATGCCTTTTTTTTCATCATATAAAGTCATTTTCAAAGTAATTCCCCCAAAAGCAGTAGCAATTCTGTCTGTAGCTATATAGTTTTTGTGACTCAGGGGATATGTGCCATATTTATGAATATTTATGAATGTTCCATATTGAATGAATTATGAGAATAATTATAATCAATATTGTTCTTTGTTAATTGGCTTGATACCATTTTTCTTTTTTTGGGTAGTTGCGTTGTGTTCCAGGTTTTCCCTTTCCACAAAGAACACATACAGTGTTGTATTTAGCCAAAACAAGACTAAAATTTACCATTAACCTCATGTCTCTTTCTTTCTCTGTGACTTGGATGTTCAGACTTGTTTTGTGCATTAGTAAATCATTACAGGCCTTGGTCTGTGTAAATGCACCCATCAGGGCTTTAAAGGCACCCCATTATTTCCCCAACACAATCTCAATGGGTCTAATTGGCTGCAGCATATTTTAATTGGAGCCATATTGATTTGCGAGGTCCCGTGTCTGTCGAATTGTCCGACAATTACATAGTGCTTTGAATTGCTTTTGTTAGAGCTTAATTTTGTTTCATTTGTCCAGATGTAAAGCGTCTGCCCCTTCATCTGCCAGTAGGATAACTGGAGATCACTGTCAGATAATTATAGTGCAGGTCTCTGCGTGCTGGCTGCTCCGTTTGAATACAGACTCCCACTTTTATTAAGCTTACGATCTGGCCTAAAAATCTGACCTGCATACACGTACGCACGCGTTCCCCGTATCATTGCTAATTCCTGTCGTCTCCTGTATCTTTTTGGTCCTGGTGTTGCGGTTCTAATTGGTCGGGATTCACAATGGCCGTTCTGGCAAGCAGGAGGCCTCTTCCCACAAGTCCATTTATTTCAATGTGTGGACAGTGTGCGTGCGTGTGCTTGTGTTTGTGTGTGAGCGACACTGGGTGAAAAGGAAATCAATAGTGTTTCATTAGTGCAGTGTTGTAGCAGTCTTTTGGCTGGGCATGGCTTAATTATTCTTTTCTAGGCGTTTGCTTTAATTGGGAGAATAAAAGAGTGAAGTGGAGAGTATGACTGCATTAGCATATCTATTAGAGACATGGCCACAAGTACACACAGCCTTACGGCCATAAGCTCACCCCAGTAACCACACACACACACGCATGCTTACATAGCTACTGAAATGCTTCCATTGACTTCATTGAGTTCTTCTGTGTGTAACTACAGTTTTTCTCAGTTGCTTTGGAGCATTTCTTGAATAAAAATTTGCTGAATCTTAAGTGCATTTCTCAAAACAATTCGTACAATCAAGCACAAAATCATGGATTTCATGCAAAAGTCTAACTTTGTGCAAAATTTTTTGTTCATCTTTCAAAAGTGCATTTTTAATGTCAGTGAACATGCCAAAAAAGTTTAGCCATGTTGTCAATATAACAAGAGTATACAATTATAGGTGTCGGTGTTTTCTGAAGTAAAATTTATGGCTACAGTTTTAATAATGATTAGGGATGCACCGATACCAGTATCGGTATCGGGCCCGATACCAAGCTCATGTACTAGTACTTGTAAAAATACCCAGATACCAAAGACCGATACCTCATGTGACGTACTTTATGACAAATTTTATTGTCTTGTTGTCTGTGATTTCTTTAGCACTTTGACAGCTTAGCGACAGGCAGGTAAAAATTACATGCATTACGTCCTTGGTTTTGCCCTTTGGAGGTTATTGGACACTGTCGAATTTTGGCTTTGAAAATTTGTGATGATAAGCACTTAAGAATGATTTGTTTTTTTACAATATGAGTTGAAGTTGTTAAAAATAAAGATGCTGATATGTTCATTAGTCTCATTGTGTTGTTCTTAGAAAATTGGCACATAAAAAACTGCACAACAAGCATCGGTATCGGCGAGTACCAGGGGAAAAAATATCGGTACTCGTACTGGATCCTTAAAAAGTGGTAATAATGATGATTGTAAATCATTGCTCCACTTTCAAAAAACTATGTAGTTACTCATTACTGTATGATATTGATTGGACAGAATTTACATTTACACTTTTACTTTTGTTCTCAAAACAAATTACACATATTGTGAAAGTGAAAAAAGAATATTTTATAGTACAAATAAAAAATAACAAAATTAGAAAGGTTTACTGTACAGTGTAAAAAAATCTAATCTCAACAATTTTCTCCTGACATCCCAGTCTGTGGGGCAGATTTTCATCCGTATTACGATATATGCAGTGCGATTCCACAAATCATTTAAAAAATCAAACAGATTATGATTATTTCATGACTTGCAATGAATAAGTTTATATATAATTGTACAAAATCAACTGCAAGAATGTATCAAAGCATTTGCAGTTTGTCCAAAACAATGAGAAATTTGCTTTCTTGTTGTGCATGACTATAGATGACGTGAGGTTGAACAGTGTTTTGAAAATGTAATTTGTGATCTAAGAAATTCCTCAAAGCGACTGAGAAAAACTATAGACGGACCTTGGCCTACAGTACATTATACCCCCCCCCCCCCCCCAAAATTGCAATTTTTACAATAAAAAAACATCATTTACTTTGATTATGTATTATTTTTAAAAGTAGTTATAGATACGTTTAGTGTGTTAAATATGTATACTATGTTACAGTAAATGACAAAGTTTTTAGATCACTTCCATGTTTCTTTGGTCAAAATATTGTCTTTACCAAAATGTCACCATTGCAAATGTGATAAATTAAAACTTAAATCCATAAGAGTCAAAATTTTGCTTTTTTAAAAGTTTTTAAAAAACTTTTAAAAATACATTTTTAAAATCATTTTTTATAAAAACAAAAATGTCCTTTGTTGTTGCAATTTTGTGATGATTTAAAACAATTAAACCATTCTGAAGCTTAAATTTATTGAAGTCGTTATGTGTGTGTGTGTGTGTGTGTGTGTGTGTGTGTGTGTGTGTGTGTGTGTGTGTGTGTGTGTGTGTGTGTGTGTGTACGTGTGTGTGTGTACGTGTGTGTGTGTGTGTGTGTGTGTGTGTGTGTGTGTGTGTGTGTGTGCGTGTGTCTGTTTGCTGTATATATCTCTGTCTGTCTTTCTCTCTAGTCTCTTTATTTCTCTCTCATTCTTTTTTACCACACTATCATGCCAAAGTGACAGTGACTAACGGCTGGCGGTAGATGAAATAAAATGATTCTTTTGTGAGGAGACAGACACTTTGAGCTGTCTTCTCTCCCCTGGTGGAGACACGCACACATGCACACTTTACTCCTTGAGTTCCTGGGTTAATCACTCTATCAGTGTAATGAAGTACTTACTGACAGCTGTAAGCAAGCTATGTAGATGAACTTCCCTCATTCATATCTGCCATTTTCCACACACACTGAATTCATCTTCATGTAAACCCTGTCTAGACAGACAGATACACAGACACTTTCGACTAAAAGTTGCATTCATTTAATTAATTAATTTATTTATTTATTTTAACACCTGCACTCTTAGATGAATGTGTTAAAAACATCACATTAGTGTTGATTCTGGGACAACACACTAAATGCATTGTCCCAGAATCCACCCATCTCTGTGTTATTTTTGAAACCACACATTTTAACTCAACTTGTGTTATATTTTAACACAAAAGAAAACAAAATGACAAATAATGTGTTAAAATTACACATAATGTGTTAAAACTAAACGCACAAAGATGTGTAAATCCTTTCTAAGAGTGTGCATTGGACATTGTGTGTAAAATGATTTAATTTGTTTTTATACACCGACTGTGCAAATAATGTTAATCTAAATGCTAATAAAATGTAAGAAAAGTAAAAAAAAAATATTAAAAGAGATAAAAGAATCAATATAAAAAAAGAAAATGTATATAAAAAAATCCCTCGTTTTTTTCTGTGGCATTGCGGTTTACTTGTTAAAAAAATAGGCGTTCAGCTAATAATAACACTGTATAATTCTGCACAGCTGAAATAATATCTGACCCTGTCAAAACCCAGCTAAAAATGTATGTAGTTTTCTACATTAAAATTATCCTACATAAACATTTAATGAAAATATAATATAATATTTAATAGTGACTGAGTTATGTCAAAATTGAAATTAAAGTGAAATCAATGATTGAAATTAAATTTTGATGTTCCAAATATAATATAATATTATATTTATTATTATTATTATATTTTTACCAGAACCTCGTTTAACTAAACCCTGAATAAGACATTTAACTGTCAGAACAAAATGTTCTGAAAAGAAACAATGTTAAAAATACATGAGCATCTAGAGCAACAAAAAGGACCAAAAACAGTTTTTCCATGAATGGTGGTAATTTCTCATAAAATCACTTCAGTGCAGCACACAGACAGCGGTCTGTTCTCTCTCAGCTCTGAAAGCGCTGGTTATGGCGTGCAGGATATTCAGTTTTGAAAGGCTTGATTTATAATTTGCAGCATTCCCATCTGCCCGTAGTTCACTGTTCGCTGAACGAACAGATAAACCAGTTAGCAAACACTTTTCCCCACTGTCTGTTGTTTTGATAATCACCCATAATAGCATCTAGCTTCAGTATGGTCTTTAAACCTGATTTACTATCTAATGGAATAAGAGAGACTCAGAGAGAGAGAGAGAGAGAGAGAGAGAGAGAGGCAGCCAGTCAGCGCGTGCACCTTTTGGGTAATGTCATTAGACATGTTTTGAAGAATAAATTAAATCAGCCCTAAATTGTGCTCTCAAGTCAGACCTGGAAAAAAAACAGAATAAACGGGAGGGGGAACAATGAGTGGACCTCATTGAAAAGAGAGAGAGAGAGAGAGTCATATTTGAACCTCTCGCAGGGAAATGCACTTAACCAGATTAGAGCAGGCCAGTGTGGATGGATGGGCACGGTAATTGCGCTGGCTGTAATGGGTTCCTGTTGCCCGTAGCAGACAGTGGGCAGTTCAGTGGATAATGCGGGTCTCTGTGAGGTTCGAGGACCTTATAGACTCGACCTGTGATTGGGGTCAGATCTGCGGATGGCAGCTGATAAAAGGTAACCCCCACAGGTCACACATAACCCTAATGCCATACCGCACAACTTACATTTTCCTATTTAAGTGACAATTACAGTACGTGTATAGTGAAAGGACACTTTTTTCATTTCACAACATAGGAAAAACTCACAAATGTCTCAATTGTCCTAAGCTTACTGGGTTTGATACTAGGGATAAGAAGAAAATGTATAGCTAGGATTACAGCGTCTACTTTCCTAAATGGAGACTTTCCTCATGAGAAACAGACAACATCAACGTCTCAAACTGTCCTTAGATTCATTGCCTTTTCTATATATGCAGTTAGAGATATCAGTATGAACTCAAACTCAATTTCCCATGAGGGATCAATACCTATCCATCCTATCTATACTGTACTTTTACTGTATGTTAGCAATTGTGTCATTTGTATTTCCCATTAGGAGTTTAAAGAGAAACATCTGTTAACTGAGATTTCCAAGTTTATTGAGCTTTGAAAGAGCGACTCTTGAGTAATCAAGTTTTCCTCCGGGAATGGATTACCAAAGATGATATAAATTGCAAATATGATTAAAAATTTGCAGGCAAGTGCCCTTGTTCCAGTCAAGATTTTACCTTTCGATGTACCGCACTTTAGGAACGATTGAATCCGATAAACAAAGATCTTTTTTTCTCCTGACCTCTCCTTCTCATTCTCCCCCCACCCCTGATGGTCTGTTTCATGTCTGTTTTTGTTGTCCTAAAGACAGAAACATTATCTACACTTAAATGAATTCAAACTTAACCTGTGGTATTGCTTTAAAATAATCACTTCCTGTCTGCAGAGGGGCTGGGAAGTTCGCTGTTTGTGGCTTTTGTCTCAGAGTAAGGGAATCAATGCTGAAACTGAAATTGATCTGTGGTGTGTAAATGTATTTTCTCTTTCATTGCTGTTCCTTCTGTCACACACACACACACAGAGACTTCTGCCCCTCCCCAATGGTGTGTGTTACCTGTGGTCCCGGGCTCACCTGTAACAGAGTCGGCTTGGCTCCAGGTGAGGGCTGTGGTAACGTTGTCCATTGTGTGAGTGAACAAGCAAAAGGCTTCTGGGATTGAATAGCAAACATGCAGGTGATGACATAGTCTACTTGAACACAAAGTGTGTGACACACACATTTACACGTGTACACACACACACACACACACATGCACACAACTTGACAAGGGCATTTACCTTAATTCAATCTACAGTCAATTAAGCACCTGGGAATTTTTTTTTTCTGCTGGGAATTTGTAAACTGACACATCATTGTATTGTGTGCGTTTAGTGTCAAAGGGGTGGGAATTTTAAAACAGTGGTGTTTATGGCATCTCAAAAGAGACCGGCGTATTGCAAATACAGTATGCAAAATTCATTACATCACAGAAGAGGTTAAAGGAGGTCAGGACTTGGGTGTACTGGATATAAACAATGAATAGAGTCATTTCTCTTTATAAAGGAAATAAGGAGCTATGGGTGGGACTGAAGAAAAAAGGAAGAATCTCCCATGACCTCATCTGTGAAACATCAAACAGATGTTATAATGTTTTGTTGCTTGGATCACCTGCCCCGGTCGAGAGTGTACCTATGTGGAAAAAATCATGTTTTTCTCAACGAATGACAAGCGGGTGTTTGATATGAATGGCTGGCAATCTTTCAGACATAATGATACTTACATTGAACTCTTTACCCTTCATCTAGATCTGAAGCTTTTTGGAACCGTCGGTCATTTAATCTGTTATGCAATAATGCATTTTTTTTTTTTTTTTTTTGAAGATGAAGGGTCATATATACTGAAAGTGAATGGTGACTGTTACATTTACATTTATGCATTTTGCAGATGCTTTTATCTAAAGTGACTTGTGCATTAAAGATATACATTTTATAGGGGTGGTTTCCCAGGTAAGGAATTAGACTATTCCTAGACTAAGAGTTGTCCAAACTGAAAACAACTTGAACTGACATTTTAAAACGTATGTATATGCCATATGTATATGCCCTTTGTTTTGCCTCAAAATGCACACAAGTAATGTTTTTAGTAAGGCATGTTTGTTAAAACTAGTTATATTTTCTAATTAAACTAAGGCCTAGTCCTGGTACTATACCAGTTGATTTGCAGGAACGCTGTCAAGCTCAAGTGATAAAGCAACATAAAGGTGTTCAATACAACAAATTAGCCATTCACTTTCATTATATGGAATAGATATGCCAATATCTTTCAATGGGAGAAAGTAAGGGGATGAGTGGATAATTTGTGATCCCTACATGAGTCCCAATGAGCATATTTTCAAAAAAAAGTTATTGTTCACATTATTGCAAACCTTAAAAATGATGTATGGTTAGTTGGAGTCTGACCAAACCAACATAGATTAACCTATTTAAAGTTTATATCAGCAAAGTCAATTTTGAGAAAAAATTATATTTTATATAGTTATATTTGGGTATAGTTGGGTTCCAAAACAAAATCACCACAACTATACCTTAAAATCATTGGTAATACCAACTTTCCAAAACTGTAGAGACTGAAAGAAACAGTCAATCCCATATGTTTGTAGCTCAAATTCAGACCATGAGCATTCCATCTCATTTAGACACCACGGGTCAAATTTTTATCTTGGGTAAACTAAATAAATCCTTGAAATGCTAAAAAAATCACTCTCTCTCTTTCTCTCTGTGCCACAGGTGTTCTGTGGGGCCTGCAGAAAGACACTGCAGGCTGGTAACTAGAGACCTCTCAGACCTTGTGGGAACTCTGATAAGATACTCTTGCTCCTTTTCTCCCTCCCCTTTCTCCGTTTTCTCTCTTTCTTGGTACGGCGGGGCAAAAGGTGAGGGCGGGAAGCCAAACAAAGACATGTGTGCCTCTGCCATCGCCGATCGGGACCCCTCGTTCGTCTGTCAGAACACAGGGGCGCAACATTACAATGGCATTCCACATTCCGACACAGGAGAAAGTGGCCAGTGATACGGCAGCATGTCGTCCCCACGGTAACAGGACCCTTGGGCAGGTTGTACAGAGCAGTACTGATGGTGATATTGGTGGGGGGCTGTATAACCACTCCAGGGCCTTGTTCTCACTCTCAGGTGTTGTGAGGATATTTTTGTGTTATGTTGAGTATAACGCACTGTTGCTTTTGGCCTCTCACACATCCATTACTGTTGAATGTGACCTGTGGGGTCACCGAGGACATCTCATCTTGTCACATAATGGAAACCGAGAAATGCTTTTTAGAGACATTAAATTGTATTGTAGTGCTTGACACATCACACTTCACAAAAATTCCCAATCTCTGCAGCTTCCAAGTAAACAGACATCTTATTTGAACAGGGATGATAAAACTAGAAGAATTATGTTAGCCGCACACCCGTCTAAATTCAGTCTGTTTTGTCTCATCTCCAATTTGTTTTCGAGCCGTTTGCGATCCTTAAAAAATGTCTGAAACACAATAGAAGTGAAATGCGAAGCTTGTGTTGTCTGGTAGGAGATATGAGTCTGTCTGGATGTTGCCTTCATTCAGAAATTCCCTGGCAGCCGTAGAAACATCGTCAGACCCCAGCCGCTCTAGAGAGCTCCTTCAGCCCCACCCGCCATTGGATCACATTACTTGCATGGGCCCGGCGGCCAAGAATTCAGGATGGAAAGGATAAAAATCGGATAAAATGAAAAATAATCCCTGTTGATGCCAGGTGAGTTTACCTGCCTTTGCGTACCTGTCACGGTATTTAATCCTTTGTTGTTTGCAGTCGGATTTTTGTGGAGAAAGGAATGTTATGAATGTGGTAATTTGGAGTTTCCCGGACACCGCGAGGAGGTTCGAGAAGAAACGGGACGTGTGTGCTCAGGACAGTCAAGACTGATGACAAAAATGTGCAGCTTGCTAAAATGTTGTTTTTACGTCTCCATATTTCCTTTGTGGTTGTTGTTGCAACACACACACACGTGGACACACAAAAACATACACACACCATTCATCTTCAAACGCAGCCTTGGCCGTGTCAGCTGGTAGAGGGTGTCCGGAGGGTGAATGATGTGTTTGTTGCTCTTGTTTGGTGTATTAATGTATTTGTGCGCTTTATAATGGATGACGTGCTGATTTTCGGACCCCTCTGGACACTATGAGCTGATTTTGTTTGTGGAACACACCCCAGTCCTCCGTAGAGTTTCAGAAGCACCAGGAAACAGGTACAACCTGCCTCGGGCTTTGCGTGCGTGCATGCATGTGTGCGTCTGTACCTTGATTAATGTGACTGACAGCTATAGGTCTCTCTTTACTTTGAGACTTCCCCTTGATTCATTTGTAATGAACACACTTAAAATTCACCCTGTGAAATCTAGCGTGTGTGTTGCTTTGACAGGTCATTCCATTTTCCAGTTCCTCGCATTGACTCGAAGACTCACCAAGTTTCACGACAGACTGTAAGCGATTTGGGGCCAGTCCGGCCCGGACAAGGTCCCAACTTACCGCTTCTGTACTGCAAGTGAGATCTAAAATAAAGCCAGTCCAAGATAGTCCATGCTATCAAAAATAACATTTGCGTTTATGCATTTGGAAGAAAATGTGACTTATAGTGCAATACAAGCTATACATTTTATCAGCATGTGTTTTGAACCCATGACTTTTAACGCTGTTTACCTAATGCTCTACCAACTGAGCTACAGCAACAATGGATGCCATGCAGAATATAACAGTCAAGCAATTCATGGATCAATAACGATTCAGTTTAAAACGAAACAATGTTTATTAAAATTCCAAATTCCCAATTATGGTGAATTAAATGTCCTGTTGTGTACCCTGCTTCTTTTTTCCTAAAATGATTGGGCCTGACACACGAGCAGAACAAATTTCTGTATAATTTCACTTACAGTTCAGTTTCCAAAGAAATTCAGTCCGATCATGTTTCATGAATTGTTTTAGCATGTTTTAGTGAACAGTGGACCCGAATACATTTTTTTTTTTTAGAAACCTTTACAAATATGCTGTACATTATGGCCAACGTCTTGATAAGTCCCAGTATCACGATTCTGTACCTGTGAACCATGAAGAAGTGTTTTGTGCGGCATATCTGCAATACCAGAAAACCATTTTTGGCATCGCTCAGTGAAATAATCCCCGTTGTGTCAGTCTGTGGTTAGCAGATGATAGCGTATCATTTCTTGGGCCGTTATTCGGCATGATATAATTGTGTGTGTTGGTATCATCATAGGTCCTCCCTTTTTTAAGGTGTGTCATGTCTTGTCCTGTGATTGTAATCTTACACTGAGTCCTAATCAAAGACAGGCCCTGTTGAATGCCCTTCCATAACCACAAGCGTTCATGCCCATTAGAGCTAACAGGCCCCTGAATGCATCAGATAACGCCTGTTCTTTTGAAGAAGAGTGAGCGAGATTGCCGGAGAGAGAGAAAGAGAGAAGGTGGTCGGGACGTGTGGCTTTTGCGGGGGCTTATCTAGGCTTTGAGAGCGTCACAGCCTTGCTCCCCCTCTCATTCTCTGCATTATCCGGCCATATCTTGAGGGCCCTCCCTGTCCATTCCACATAATCACTCGGTAATACCAGCCACCCTTTTCTCTATTAAAATAATCACCGGCAATTAGGAGGAGAATGGGCAGGCAGAGAGGTAGAAATCACACACAAAGTAATATTTTCCCCACCTTACAAGCTTTTCATCTGTTTTTTTCCTAACCTCCCGCGATGCACGGGGACCTGGGCGGCCGAGACTCAATCCGGCACTATTAAGGAAAAAGGCTCCGACAATTTTTCAAAAGCGGAGAGATGAAAGAAAAAACAGAGAGACAGATAGGAGCAAATAATTTAAAAATTGACCATCTGTAAAATGAAGAAAATGGAAGTGTAAGGGGAGCATTGTGACTTACTTTATCCCCCTCAGAGACGCCCGAAAACTAAGAGGCGCTATTAAATTTTCCTTTGAAATAGATGTGTCGCATTTATCTGTGTGGCCAAAAACGACTAATGAAGCTATTGTCAAAGCAAATAAAGCAGGGCAGATTTGCCGTCCGCAGACAGCGTGGTATCGCACAGACGATGGTGGGGGGAGGCAGGGGGCTTTTTGAAAGATAGATTCACATAAATATTGAGACAGGCAGACAGCCACAGCCTTCTGGTGAAATCAGAGGGTGACAGATTATATAGAAGCTGATATATTAAAAGATATATTATTGGTGTTTTTACATGAGAATAAAGGAAGTAAAAAAACTAAATAAATAATATAATATAATAAATAATTAAATAATACTAAATGACAGAATCAGCTAAAGGAAAGGGCAGAGAATGTAACTGCCGTTCTCGATGAAATGAAAGAGGTGACGTACAGTAATTACATATGGAAGAGTTGCTCAATTACAGTAGCCGCTAGCTGCAGTTGGCATAAGTCACGTTAAATGGCTTTACAAGAGCTTGTTTTTTTTTTTCAAAATGGCGTTTTGCTGCCTTTTATTTTAATTGCCAGGTCAAAGTAGTGCTGTTCTCTCTCTCTCTCTCTCTTGATCTGCTGTCCAACCATCAATCTCTCTCTATCAACACTGTTTATATAGTCAGAGCAACTAACCCTCTACAACCGAACACTTTGTGCTCAGTGTTACCTGGAAAATATTACAATTGCAAATCAAGCCTGACCGTTTCTTTTTTTTAGTGGAGGTAAAATGTTCATGATCTTGGAACAGAGTGTAATGTTCTCCATGCTAATTTTGGCCTTACCATTAAAGGAAAAGTCCATTTTCGTAAAAAAAATCCAGATTATTTACTCACCACCATGTCAACCAAAATGTTGATGTCTTTCTTTGTTCAGTCGAGAAGAAATTATGTTTTTTTAAGGAAAACATTCTAGGATTTTCCTAATTTTAATGGACTTTAATGGACCCCAACACCTAACAGTTTTAATGCAGTTTAAAATTGCAGTTTCAATGGACTCTAAATGATCCCAAATGAGCCATAAGAGTCTTATCCTTCAAAACAATTGTCATTTTTGACAAGAAAAATAAAAATATGCACTTTTACACCACAACTTCTCGACTATCTCCGGTCCTGTGACGCACCAGCACGACTTCACGTAATTGCGTGATGCCGTGGAAAGGTCACTTGTTACATATGAAACGCACATTTGCGGACCATTTTAAACAATAAACTGACACAAAGACATTAATTAGTATTATTCGACATACAACAACGTCAGAACGGTCCTCTTTCTCCACACTTGTAAACACTGGGGCGTAGTTTCGCATTCGTCATCTGTGACCTCTTGACGTGATGACGTATTGCCTGAGGTCGCGCTGGCGTGTCACAGTACCAGATATAGACGAGTAGTTGTGGTTTAAAAGTGATTTTTTTTCTTGTCAAAAATGACAGTCGTTTCACTAGATAAGACCCTTATGCCTCGTTTGGTATTGTTTAGAGTCCTTTGAAACTTTCCTCAAAAATAATAATTTATTCTCGACTGAACAAAGAAAGACATCAACATTTTGGATGACATGTATGGTGAGTTTTTTTTAAATTGACTATTCCTTTAATGCTTTGTCTATTGCTCTTCCCACTGCAAAAACTGCAGCTTTCCATTTGGTTAAAAAAAAATGTCCTGGCATATAGTGGTGACAGATTGTGCATGTCATGTTGTTGCAAACAGCGAATCCCAAAGAGTGTAACTAATCTCTCAGTTTAAGGCTAATCAATTTCATGTTCATGAAAAATCTGTGAACCTGGGAGGTCAAAGGTCATTGTCCTGGATGTATGTTCGTGTCCAGACGAGGGGCCACAAGGTCTCAGTCAGGGTCTTGACCTTGGTGACCTCAGGGTGTCCATAACACTCATATTTCTCCATAACAGGATGACTCTCAAACATCGTATTTCGAGTGTCATCTGACTGGACAGGCCAATGCTGTATAATGTTGCCAGCAGAGCATTTGTTCCTGTGCAATGTAAGATTATATATAAATGACGCAACAAACCTCATGTTTCACCTTGGTTTATTAATCCGGCATTAAATGAGGCATCTTTTAATAATCACGTAAGTTGTGTCTTTTCATCGTCTCTTCCTGTCTTATTGCATCACTTGACTTGTTTAAAACAAACTGTGCAGTGCCAAAGAACAGCTGGTGTATTATACATTACGGTATGCGGTATGTACCGCCACCCAACTGTATGCCCCATTCCTTCATGATTATTTCATATGTGTATGATTAACTCTCTCCACGCTGTCTATGACCCCATTTAGCACACTAGTGCTTGTGGTCCTGACTGCTGGAGCCTGAGAGATGTGACTTTTTCCAAGTCATTTAAATTTTACAGATCCATTTACACCACCTTTTAATTTAGTGCATAATGATGCCATTAAAATAAAACCCATCTGGGCGTTCTTCGGGGAGGAGGGTAATTTGCCAGAGCTTTCCATGCTAATGTTGTTCCCCTCACTTAGGCAACAGATGCTGTGAAAGAAACGGATACATTCTCGCCAATTGCCACGAACCCTGATGCGGACGTTCGAGACAAATGTTTCTCAACGTTCACGGGTATGGAACGCACACATATTCCGAATACAGAGCTTTGAAGAACAGATGTTCCATTTCAGGCTCTTTTGATATGCTGGAATGGTTTAAATAACCTTACTTGTACGATAAGAAATTACATTCTTACAGAAACTTGATTAATGGAAATGCATATTAAACATATATGTAATAAATGTTTATGTATGGATTTCACAGACAAAAATATGTCACATAATGAATAATTGATTACGGGCCGTTGAATTAATCGAAAATAATGCACACCCAAGGTGGTAATGTGGTACTGCTCATACCACGGTTACTTTGGTGTTTATTGTAAGATATTTGACTGGTTAGGTGTGCATTTTACAGAAAAATAATCAACACCCATGGAACATCAGAATTAAGCATTCAACAGTCCCGTGGTATAAAGCACCTATGAAACACCTATAAAGAACCATCCGGGGGTGATATAGCACCACTATAGTACCAGATATGGTTCTACACAGGTACTACATAGGTGCTATATGGCATTTAAAATGGTTCCCCTATATGGTTACGAGCCAGTGAATCACTTTTAGTGCTATTTAGCACTGTTTCTTTTAAAGTGTAATGCTGCGTTTACACCAACCGCGTTTCAGGCATCAGAATCGCGTCTACCGCGCCTAGTTTGCTGCTTGAACAGTTTGCATGCATTCGCGCGTCTACTTCGCTCTTGAAAAAGCAAGCATTTGATGCGTGTCAGAGGCAAAATCCACTTCTTGTGGGAGGGGCAAGTGCTATGCGGTTGTCTGTTTGCAGGATGGCTGATGTTGATTGTGCATTTATCGAGAGAGTTACCAGTTTGTATTTCGTCACCTTACTATATGGGGGAAATAAACGGCGCGGGTCGATAAACGGCGCGGGTCGATAAACGTCACGTGACTCAAAAAGTTAAATGTGTATTTACAACTTTCAGGTTGCCCAATGTCCTAATTGACACTCTTCCAAGCGAGGTCCTTTTTATTCCTGTCTCTATAGACCGTTTCAGCAGAAACAACATAAACAAGCGGCTGTCGCGGTCCGCACGTAACTTCCGGTAAACTCCGTTAAGAATAAATAACAACAAAGTTCTTTAAACATAGTTTATTTATATAACAAGCAAAAAAAAACAACACATAGATTACCTAGGAAACCAAAACATTCTTTATTTTCGACGAGGCATTCGTTCAAGAGATCAGTTTAGTAACTAGTCAGACCATTAAAAAAACGAAACCGGAAGTAAGGTTCGGATCCAGACGTGTATCACGTGCGTCCGATGAAACCGTCTATAGAAATAAGAACTTGTGTCGTATAGCTTCGGGTGACTGCTCACGGACAATATCAAGTCTTCATGCTGAATGAGTGACTCCGGGCGGGGCTGCCGCCACAGCAGCAAGCAGGCTCCTGATCCGCCAAAGTAAAAATTTTTCAACTCGGTCGTCAGCCGCAAATTCGCGTCAAACGCAAAATGCACAAAAAGCACCATTCGCAAGAACTAGACGCGCGAATGAGGCGGAAACACGTCTTCCGCGCCCCGCTAAACGCCTCATCCACGCCGCGGGACCTCCAGACGCACGTCAGCGTGTCTTCACATTGACTTAACATTGAAATCACTCGGGCTTGAAGCATCTACCGCGGTTGGTGTAAACGCAGCATAACCCACACTCTAACCCTAACAAAAAACTTACATTTTTAAAATGTAAAACTTTATTTACTATATTTTTGTGCTGTTTTTACAAATAATTACATCTGCAAATGGATGTTTATCTTATGTTTTTGGTCAAAAGTTCTTAAAATAAGCTTTTTTTCCATTTTTATAGTTCAAAGAACTTTTCCCACTACAGATAACCTTTCTGAAACACAAAGGTTCTTTGGATGTTAAAGGTTATTTATGGAGCCAAAAATGGTTTATTTTTCTGAGTGTTCAGTACACTTCGCATGTCTGTTTAAAACTTTCGGCAAGCCTTGATACAGCGTGAGCTATAAATAAAGATCTGGCTTATTAAATAATGACAAAAATAAGTGATTGATCAAGCATGATAAACTGTGTTTGTGAGAGACTGAGCTGTTGTCCCTGTGCCGAAGCAAACTTTAATCCAAGCAGCCTCAATTATGCTAATGAATGCATTTCTCCTGAATAATTAGGGTGATTAATTTTCCCTTGTTTTGAATTACAATTCCGCTGCCTGCTAGCACTTTAGTCCACTCGTTAATTACCAATTAAATCAGCTGGCTGCTTTGCTTCGGGTTCATTGCCCGTGTGCTTCTGTAGCACTTAGGCGTGGTGTTTAATGTGCTAATTGGAAGAGATTAAAATGTGTGACCTCTTTTGACAAGGACCGGATATAGAATGTAGTCATCAGGAATGACAGTGTTTCTTAACCATCGCTTTGCACGGTCCACAGGGAAGACCAATCACAAATATCTCAACTGGTTCTCCTTGGGGATCACATGGAGAATAATTTGAGACTATTGAGAAGATGAGCACAGTAATCTAATGTTTCTCTTCTATTGAGAAGAGTTCACAATAATCTCTCAAACCCTCTCATCCCAGCAAGCAAAAACCAAGACGTTGAAATGACGCCTAACTATAGACCCAATATAGACCGGCTATGAGTAACCCACTTCTACCCTAAATAGCCTTGCATTTGGTTACATGCCATTTTTGCCAAAATAACTTGAAGATGTATGATATTCCAACATGTAGGCAAAGTCAACAGCTGTTCAAGGTGTCTGTTTTCATTTGTTTTAAACTTATACGTATCGTCTATTCTTGGGCTATGGTAGACTTCTATTAGATTTTCACTGACAGCCCAAATTTAGCCTGGTTTTAGCCCAAATTGCTTGCTGGGATATGTCTTGAAAATCTCTGAGAATTAGGAAAATGTCTGACTTTTGATGAGTATGAACAAAATCTGATACCAAATAATGTGAGCTACTGTTTACTATCCTATCCTATACCATATATTATTACTGTATCTCAACAATTGTTTTTTGTGCCTATTTTATTCAATAAAAAATAATTAAAGTTAAAATTAACTGAAAATTACTAAAACTAAAAAGCAACCACGGAGCAATACGGCGTCCGCTGAGATGTTTTTCATTTGGGGTGTTTTTATTTATTTATTATTTGCGTTCATCTTCTATTCAGCATTTTAGCTGCAGTAGTGTCGTGTGTTTGATCCAAGAGTGTGACAGCTTTTATATCTCAAGCCTTTACATGCTAACGTCGGAGCCTTTTTTCCTTTTACCACCATTATTAGCAATCACCGAAGCGCATTTGTCATTGTAGCCCTTTTCAGAGGTGTCTGTTCTTGCGTTATCTGCCCTCTGCTCTGTGTCTCATCTTAATATCCTTTCATTTCTCTTCTGTCCTTCATGACGTCCACTTGAAACGCATTAACAGGTCTTCCATCCATTTTTCTGAGGCAAGATTGACTCAAATTTAGTTTGCTACATCAATACCACGACGCTCTAGGCAGACTTGAGAGGACTCCTAGTAAAAAGAGAGCTTTTTATGTCCTGATGCCATCTTCTTGAATGGCAACTGGATTATTTTTTATCATGGGCCGAAGCTCTTTGGGCCTCACAGAAGATCAGAGATTTGGATGGGGAGGTATATGTTGGTGGGTATATTGATAGAAGAACCAGAGACTCTAAGATCCATCAATGGAGTCCATCAGCCTGAAGGCTGTGCAGTCCATTGAAAACTTCTGAAAGTGCTGACCTGCTGAGCTCTCATAACATACAGAAAAGAGGCTGAACTAATGCCTGGCCAGGGCCCAGCTTCAATAGGCCAGGTCCAAATTCAAGCCAAAATATTACCAGAGCTCCTCGCAACATGTTAATGCACTTACCCAAATACCCAAAATGATTCTGGGAACCTGAAAACCCTGCAACTATTTCTGTTGCTTTACAAATGTGACCCTGCCTGCATGTGAAAACCAAGCTAAAATCAACTTTCAGAATTTACAATGTCAAGTACACTCAGTGAAAATATATCCTTGATATTGTATTCACTGAGTAAGGCCATGTCAAAGATTTATGTTAGATTGAAATCAATCTTTGATGCTAGCCTGAATTTTACACATAGGTTCCCAAAAACTTTCTTATATAAGTTAAATATTTTCAGATGCAGAGTACATCCATGTACATGTGCAAGTACTCTCACCTAAAGGATTATTAGGAATACCATACTAATACTGTGTTTGGCCCCCTTTCGCCATTAGAACTGCCTTAATTCTATGTGGCATTGATTTAACAAAGTGCTCAAAGCATTCTTTAGAAATGTTGGCCCATATTGATAGGATAGCATCTTGCAGTTGATGGAGATTTGTGGGATGCACATCCAGGTCACGAAGCTCCCATTCCACCACATCCCAAAGATGCTCTATTGGGTTGAGATCTTGTGACTGTGGTACAGAAAACTCATTGTCATGTTCAAGAAACCAATTTGTACATGGTGGTCATAAAGGGATGGACATGGTCAGAAACAATGTTCAGGTAGGCCGTGGCATTTAAATGATGCCCAATTGGCACAAAGGGGCCTAAAGTGTGCCAAGAAAACATCCCCCATAACACCACCACCACCAGCCTGCACAGGGGTAACAAGGCATGATGGATCCATGTTCTCATTCTGTTTACTCCAATTCTGACTCTACCATCTGAATGTCTCAACAGAAATCGAGACTCATCAGTCCAGGCAACATTGTTCCAGTCTTCATCTGTCCAATTTTGGTGAGCTCATGCAAATTGTAGCCTCTTTTTCCTATTTATTAGTGGAGATGAGTGGTACCCGGTGGGGTCTTCTGCTGTTGTAGCCCATCCGCTTCAAGGTTGTGCGTGTTGTGGCTTCACAAATGCTTTGCTGCATACCTCGGTTGTAACGAGTGGTTATTTCAGTCACAGTTGGTCTTCTAATAGCTTGAAACAGACGCCCATTCTCCTCTGACCTCTAGCATCAACAAGGCTTTTTCGCCCACAGGACTGCCGCATATTGGATGTTTTTCCCTTTTCACACCATTCTTTGTAAACCCTTGAAATGGTTGTGCGTGAAAATCCCAGTAACTGAGCAGATTGTGAAATACTCAGACCGGCCCGTCTAGCACCAACAACCATGCCTAGCTCAAAATTGCTTAATTTACCTTTCTTTCCCATTCTGACATTCAGTTTGGAGTTCAGGAGATTGCCTTGACCAGGACCACACCCCTAAATGCACTGAAGCAACTGCTATCTGATTGGTTGATTAGATAATTCCATTAATGAGAAATTGAACAGGTGTTCCAAATAATCCTTTAGTTGAGTGTATATGCATACAGAGTCGACACAACATGGACATGCTTTCAAAAGCAACAAGATTACAACTGCGAATATTAAATTGAACGTTCCTAACCAAATAGTTCTCTCCAGGCTTGTGTATACCAGACCCATCTGGAGCTCAGACAGAGTTATTAACCTCAGGGCAGATGTGGAGCATCCTCACTCTTCATCAGACCCCCTCGACGAAGAGAGGATGAGGAGAACGGAGCATATACGAAACAAAACAAACAAACTCATTTCAACCTTCACGTTGCCCTGATCTCCTCCAAGCCTCAAGTGTTTCGGATACTGGCGAAATCTATTAGCTTGGTATCAGAGGCACAATGGCGAGCATATCAGGTCTATTAAGCATGTTTTGTTCATGTAATTTATGGAGCTTGAGGCAAAGTGCTTTGAACAATACTGGATCATCAAGATGAAAACAAATCGCTTTGTGTGAAGCCGGACACTTGCGTGCGTCGCGCACGTACTTGTCATTTACATGGAAATGTAATGATGTGTTGGCCTCTCATCTGTTTGCTTGTTATGGGTCAATGTTCCCACAATACCAGGAAATAAGAATCTGAAGTATATGTCTATATTTGAGATGGACAGGTAGACAATGATGACAGGGAAAATAAGCTTCTTTGTTATGCCTGTTTGTGTCTGTGGTGAGTTGAATCAAATCCAATATGGCACCTATGGCGCAGGTGGTTTGATTCAAGAGTTGCATGAATGATATGATTTAAGTGCAAATAAGGACCTACTTACCTCTATACCTTACAATAAAATGTTATCAAATAGATATGTTAAAACATAACTTAAGTTCTTTGTTGAGCCACATAATGAATAAATCAATAAGAGGGTGTATAAATAATAATAAAAGGTTCATGGTTGAGGTTGAACCTTAATTTCAGTAAATCATTTTTGTTTCGATTGTTGACTTGCTGTTCAAAAGTGGCTTTCAAAGTCAATGAAAATAAATGATTGACAAACTGATGAATGAATAATTACAAAGTCATTCAAGCAGTCATCCAAGCAGTTGTGTGGCTTTCTACAGTAGGCAATAGTCTGTATTATGTGCAAGATTTATGTGTGTGCGGTGTGTTCAAAGGTCTCCTGGCCTGTTTAACCACTCACTGTCATCGCATCATATCATGGACCCCAGAAACTCTCATCAAAGGGTCATTATATGGGGACCAGATATCAATCGCCCATCCGCCTCTCTCTTTCTTTCTGCTGATCCTTCTCTTTGAGAATATGAGTGATGGCTGGTGCGTGGCCTACATACAGAGACATATAAGACAGGGCAGCTCAACTCGTGTCCCTGCTCCAGACGAGTGGCGACAAAGGGTCCCTTGTCACTCTGGGGGTGGGCGGAGAGGTTTCGTAAAGTGACTTGCCACTACAACGTAGAACGGTAAAAAGATCCTTCCTGAAGTGAGCCTGGGGGGCGGCTGCTGAGGGGAAGGGGAGGAGATGTAGGAGTTGGCAGGATATTGCAGGCCAAATCATCCAGTCAGTCAGAGATCATCTTACCTGTACAGGTGTGTGTGGGGGGGGATTTAAATATAGTTTGGGGAAAAAATTGGGCCTAGAAGGAATGGTTAAGATGGTCTACTCTTATTGGTTGACTTATTTTTTTTAATGCAAAAGATTTATTTCTTTTTTGAGTAAAGTTTGAGGTAGTATATAGTAATTTCAGTTAGTTGGAAAACAATATTTAGCCTATGAATGTTCCCCCTATGAATAAATGTTTTTATTAGGCAATTGTATGTGTGGGTTTGTGTGTACAGGTTTGGCTATACGCCCCATAACCAATTTTTGCTTGAATGAAGACACCTCTCTAAAACTGAATTGTACTATTTGAAAACCTCATAAATTAGCCAAAACGGTTGTGTTGATACCAATAGGTTTCCTGGTTTAGGGTTTGGCTTTAGTAAATATCATATAACAGGTTTCCAGACCTGGACCAACCGTAGAGGGGTCTTGAGCTATACCTCAATATATCTAACAAAATCATTTAAAATGAAAATATGAGACAAAAAGACACTTGTTATTGCATGAATTAAATATTAATTCATAATTAAATTAACTAAAAAGTTTAATTGCAATACCAAAATATCTTAGGGTATACAATATCAAATCATTGTCATTTTCAGTCTTTAAGTCCCATGTGGCGTTTTTAATATGCTTTAAGACAAACCATGTGCAAATTCATCATTCCACCCCATTGCTGAGTATTATATCCATAATATTTGAGATTTTCAAAGACATTTCATTCCCACGGTTTGAAATCACCTTGGTTTGCTACGTCACACACACACGTAACCAATCACATAATCACATTTGAACTCACATGTTGTAAACTTACGTGCAGTGTGTAATAGTCTTACCTGTTAACATCAGTGCTAAAAACAATTAGTGCAGCAAACGTGCAGTTTACATATGCATCGTGAAACCGGACTAAGCAGTCATGTGTCTATATCGATAATATCATTTATTTACACATACGAAAGGGGACCAATTCGGGAACTATTGGAGGCGGGGACTAATTTGCATATTTATATCTATGGTCCAAGCTGTGTGTTTGAGTAAAGGTGGGACTAATTTGCATATTCATTGATCTGCATATACAAAATGAGGAAATTACATTCAAGCAGTTAAAGCATGTAGAAATTACTGTCAAAGAAAATAATTTGACATGCTATTATGATGCTATTAAAGATGAGTTTTAAGTGATAAAATTATTGACTACAGAGACTTTTAAGTTTTTTATGATGGTGTAAAACTAGGTTTGGCACGACATGATGCGGCCTGGCTTACTTTACTGTGGCTCAGATTGCTTTTCCACTGCAGTTTAGTGCTGCTTCAAAGTGGATGGGATTATAGACTTATTTTTAAAGTAGCGTTGCGTCTACTTATGTGACATATTTGTTACTGTAACACAAACAAACACAAGAGCAATGAACCGTATTAATGGAATGGTGTTCTTGATTCTCAGCATATGAATGTTTTTCACTGCTAAAACTCATACAAAGCAAAGACTTGGTGCACGAGGGTAAGCTAATCTTAAATTAAGCTATGATGCTAGTAGAGATGATTCTCTCTGACCAATCAGTGATCTGCAGTGTTTACACGTCACATTTTAGTATCGGTACGGCTCACTTTGAACCTCCGGCAAGGTGGTCCTAACTGTGCATTCACACCACTGCCAGTGAAAGCGTCAAAGAGGCCGGAAGTCATTCATTTTCAACAAAAGCCGGCGACGAGTTCTAGAGTTCTCAACGGGCCTGAAAATTACAACCCGACCCGACCCGGCCCGTGGCTTTTAAAGCCCGGACCCGATGTAACCCGACACATCAACGTGAATTATCTGTCCGAACCCGACCCCGCCGACCCCCCCTGCCTTTTTTTCTCATACACGTATGGGCTATTATCTTGACCAGCAGACGGGAATTCAAATCAAGCTTTAATGTTCACGCCTTTTAACAATACAAACAACTGAAACAATAAACTTTAAATATAGGCTATATAAATATGCCTTAAATAAAAAATACCCAATAATAAATAAAAAGAACTCAAACATGTACCCAGCCAGCAGCTTTTCCTCCTGTAGTAGCAAGCAACGGTGAATTCACCTGCGGCAAGTTTACTTTTCTCCATCTCTTCTTCTCCAGACAACAGGCGTGCACACAATGTTAGCAATAAGCTCCGGGGCGGATCCGCAGCTTATTGCTATCCCCCGCCCCTCTCTGTGATGCACGCTGCCAGACCAGACTTTCTTTACGGTGAACAGCAGTAATGATTAATTTTTTTTTCACGAAGCGTAAAAGATTAAGCCCGAGGTCCGACCCGACCCGACTCATTTGCTTTATTTTTGACCCGAGTTCCAGGGAGCAATGCTGCGTCTTAGATGGTATGAGCGTTGAGGAGAGTTGAAATCAGCTCAATTTTATGATAATGAGCTATGATGCGTTTTGGCAGCAACCAATCCGAAGGCGGACATTTCGACTGCAACTAATCGGAAGGCGAAAACCCATAGAAGTCCTCCACTTGAGAGGATTTCAGAGCGTCCACTACTATTTAACTATAGCGTTGTTGGCAGGGCAGCCAGAGCGTTTTTGATGCGCAGTAGGGATTTCGGACCAGTCCTGCGTAGTAGTGAACAGGAAGTAAGGCAGCAAAATCAATCGCTCTCGCAGAATGCGCATATCACAGCTGTCAATCATGACAAGATACAATCGTTTTTATAGCATTTAATAACTAACTAAAAACAAACTTATTTTAAAAATAAACACTTGAATTTACATCAGCGTTGTAAAAACTACAGTAAACGACAGAAACCAGCTTTGGAAAAAAGATAATTGAAGTGTAATTAAATTGTTTAGTTGGTCTCAAGTCCCACTGAATGACATGGGGGAGGCGGGGTTTATGACCTATACTAGGACCAGTCACTGGTTTTGGCTTCACTTTTCAGGGCTTGTGCTGCACGCTTGTAAGTGAACGTACAGTAAAATAAATAACAGGTACTTGGTACTGTACACAGTGGAAAACACCCCAAAAGTGAGCCAGACTGAGTTGTACTATGCTGTGGAAAATTGCCATTTATTAACCCCCTTATCCCACTGTGCGACCCACAAGTGGGTACCAACTCACAGTTTGGGAACCCCCATCATATGAAAACTACATCAGTAATACTGTGAAGCCAACAAGAGTGTGTCTGTATGTGTGGTCCCTACGGTATATACCAGGTAATACCAGTAATTTTTTGACCATGTGAGGATATTTTTTAGTCCCCATGAGGAAAACATTTTATAAATCTTACATTTTTAAAAATATTAAATGATGTTTATTTTAAAATTTTAAAATGAAGTATGTTTTCTGTGAGGGTAAGGTTTGGGTTAGGGAAATATACAGTTTGTACAGTATTAAAGGTCACATTCTTTCTGATCCCATTTTTTAAACCCTAGTTAGTGTGTAATGTTGCTATAATAGCATAAATAATACCTGTAAAATGATCAAGCTCAAAGTTCACTGCCAGGCCATATATTTTCTTTAACAGAATTCGCCTTTCAAAGCCTACAGCGAACGGCCGGTTTGGACTACAGCCCTCTACTTCCTGCTTTAATGACATCAGTAGAACAGTTTTCTGACTAAACTCCGCCCACAGGAATACACCAGTCCCCAGCTAAGCTAACGGCAAGCTAAGCTGCTATCGAATCACAACACACTAAACAAACTACACAATCAGAACTCGATACGTATTTCTGAAGGAGGGACTTCACAGAACAAGGAAGACATCAGCTCATTTTTAGGACAGTGAAAACAGCGGTATACAGATAAGTAAATTGTGTGAAAAATACCGCATTTTTTAAACGTGATACATGAACATTATATTGTGCACTGTAAACACAATCAAAGCCTCAAAAACACGGAAATAACTGGACCTTTAAAGTCATTTTGTCTATGTAGTTCCCATAAAACATGGAAACGCAACGTGAGTGTGTGTGAGTGTGAGTACATGTGTGTTTCATAGGCTAAGACTTACGACTTTATCTTAGAATCATTTACAACATCAGCAAAGACCTTAAAATACATGACTGAAAACCCTGGTTTCTAATTTTAAAATATGAGGTGGAAATTGCAGAATCTTTTTTTTCAATAAATTATATTTTGACTTAACCCTCACACACACACACACACACACACACACACACACACACACACACACACACACACACACACACACACACACACACACATTCTGGTTTCCATGTTTTGTGGGGACATTCCATAGACGTAATGCATTTTATACTGTACAAACTGTATAATCTATTCCCCTTACCTACCCCATTCCCTAACCCCAACCATCACAGAAACCATTCAGCTACTTCACATTTTCAATAAACATCATTCTGTTTGATTTATAAGCTTGTTTCCTCATGGGGACATCAAAATGTCCCCACAAGGTCACAAAAACACTGGTATTCCTATCTTTGTGGGGACAATTGGTCCCCACAACGTGATAATTACCAGGTACACACACACACACACACACACACACACACACACACTGACCTGTCTATCTCAGGCACATAATCTCTCTGTTTAGCACATATTGATGGAACAAAGCATTCAGATCCACACCCTCTCATGTAATGATGTCTTGTTGTCAAAAGGTGACGTAGGCCGGAGTCACACGCAAGTAAGTTACTCTTGTGTTACATATCGATTCCTCTCTTTTTTGATGGCCCAGAATACCGCCGTAATTAGCGCTAACCATTAGCGTAGGGCTAAAATCACCATTAACGCCGCCGCAGGGTTTTTCATTCCTGTTAACATTCATTGTGACTTGCTCTTTTCTAAAGACAGCCGAGCGAAGGAAATGGTGCAGAGTTATCTGAATAGGATAAAGAGAGAGCGCGCTGAAGTGTAGGTGTAAAAGCATTAGACAGGCGTTGGATTTAATTAACAGTCTTTAATAGCACCGGCCTTTGTTCCACTGCTGAAAATAATCGGCTAGAGAGAGTCTAGAGTGCCTGGGTTTGGAAAGTATCACTAAATGGTGCTCATAACAAAGCCGGCCTCTTTTTTACCTGCCTCACTTATTTTGTCTCTTATAGTCGGCACAATGAGTTCCTTCTCCCGACAAGCTTTGATCGGGCAAAAAGCAGAGACCTCATGTACTTTCGGCACATGCACTCTTTGTCACCCCCCTCTCATTTCCCCTCTCTGCTCTTTACATGGAACACAATGGGAAACCGAGCAGGCCATTGTTGCCACCATTAATCTTTATGAGTGTAACCCATTATGGCTTCAGTAATCCAGTATCACTGACACTAAAACTTATTGCTACTAAAATGTTCTTTTGCATTTACAGAACTATTAGTGTAAATTCAGTTTCAACCCTGTTAAGGAAGTGAGCGGAAGAATACGTTTGCTATGAAAGTGTGCATTTTTCCTTCATGCATTTGTCTGTGTGAGATGTTTTGGTTATCATCTACCTGTCCCCCTCTCAAATAATGTTTATGTTCCCTGGCAGGCAAGGATGCTCCGCTTGAGTATATAAGCCTTAGACCCTCATTACCGTGCCTCGGTATGAGTATGCAGCACCATTGCTGACATAATAAGCATTCTTACGGAAGGCCAAAAGAGCATTTCTAAGGCCCACAGAGCAACAAAACATCAGCTGCAAAATGCATACCCACATACGAGAGCTGCTGCTTCACCTCTAACCCTGAAGGAGAGGCAGAGAGAGAAAATAAAATAAAGAGAGGAAAAGGGATTGCTGTTGGCAGTTGGCACACGCATAATTGCCAAATGTCTTGACATCATCTCAGAATAATCTCGGTTTACAGTACGTATCTTTTCAGTTGCTTATATTCGCAACAAAATCAGTCCATGACAGTTTTAAAGAGCACCTATTGTCCGATTAATGATTTAAATCTCTTTTCTTGGACTACAACAAACACACGGATTGTAGGCAACAGTTTACTTCCTGGGATTGGTGATGTAGACAAGACTGACATTATCATAATTCCTCCCGCTTACTCCTGTAAGCAAACGATTTTTCAAACATGGTAAGGAGCGTCACGCTTCCGGCTGACGTCAGAGGTATTCAGGTCAATCACAACGTACAGATTAGCTGGCCAATCAGGGTTACAGAGCTTTTCAAATCTGTGTGTTTCAAGAAGAAAGTGACATCTGGAGCTACAAAAATTAACGGTATGTGGAAAATAATGTGTTTTTTTAACCATAAACCACGGCAACAAATTGTATTATACCAAATACACTAAATAATGTCTTTAAAGCAATATATAATTAATAATTGCTATTGTAAGCTTCCATTTTAATCAAGTTATGGGGTGCAGCTGTAGCATGCCATAGGAAAACTGGACCTCTCGGCTAAGCTTGGTCTCTTACATGGTTTTTTCCACAAGTGGAGTTTTGGTTACTTGCTGCTGTCAAGATGTTGGTTTGCTTACGGCGAGACTGCTGATATTAGCTTAGCATTTTGTAAATAGAGATTTCTTGTAATGGTCCAGCTCTAAAAGGAATAGTCTACTCATTTTCAATATTAAAATATGTTATTACCTTAACTAAGAAGAGTTGATACATCCCTCTATCATCTTAGTGCGTGCACGTAAGCGCTGGGGCACGCTGCGACACTTCGATAGCATTTAGCTTAGCCCCATTCATTGAATGGTATCAAACAGAGATAAAGTTAGAAGTGACCAAACACATCAATGTTTTTCCTATTTAAGACGAGTAGTTATAAGAGCAAGTTTGGTGGTACAAAATAAAACGTAGGGCTTTTCTAAGCGGATTTAAAAGAGGAACTATATTATATGGCGGAACAGCACTTTTGGGAGTACTTCGACTCGGCGCAGTAACACTCTCCCTCTCCCATTATGAGAGGGAGAAGGGGCGCGGATTTTTCAGGCGAGTCGAGGTACTCCCAAAAGTGCTGTTCCGCCATACAATATAGTTCCTCTTTTAAATCTGCTTAGAAAAGCGCTACGTTTTATTTTGTACCACCAAACTTGCTCGTATAACTACTCGTCTTAAATGTGTTTGGTCACTTCTAACTTTATCTCTGAGTGGTACCATTGAATGAATGGGGCTAAGCTAAATGCTATCGAAGTGTCGCAGCGCGCCCCAGCACTTACGTGCACGCACTAAGATGATAGAGGGATGTATCAACTCTTCTTAGTTAAGGTAATAACATAGTTTAATATTGAAAATGAGTAGACTATTCCTTTAAAGGAAATCTTAAAGAGCAACTATCGTCCGTGTGCATGGGAGGACTGGCCATGTTCCCGGTGAGCCTCGGAGCTATTCGGGCCGACAGTCCTGAGTCCGACACTTTTTTTAATCTATATATTATTGTTTCTGACCGGCCCATAAATCCAGACAGTTGATCAGCGGCTTGATTGATATTGGGCTGGCCCAATCACATCGTTAAGCAGCAACCCCTTTCACTTTGGTCCTGGCATAATGCATTCAAAGAAAAAAAATAGTAAAAAAAGTAACCACCAGCCCACGGATTGTAGGCAACAGTTTACTTCCTGGGCCTGTTGACGTGGACAAGACTGACATTATTATAATTTTGCCCGCTTTGGACTCACAGCTTGAAAATTAACTCAGCATTGCATTGTGAGCGAATCTTTCAAACATGGTAAGGAGCGTCATACTTCCAGCCAAGTATTCAGGCCAATCTCAATTTACAGATTAGGTGGCCAAATTAGGGAAAATTCCTTAAATTTGCAATACTACTATATAATACTATATATTCCATTATATATTTTACTCATTTAGTTTTTTTTCTTCACCCTTTTTTATAAAGCTGTTTTGAAGCAATGAAACGTTGTAAATATGCCCTATACAAATATACGTGAATTGACTTTATACTGTTATCATAAACGTTAAAGTCATAAGGTCAGCACAGAATTCCTAGGCTACAAACAAGTTGCGTTAAATCTATTTGTGATCAGTTGTGATTTGTATTTAGTGGCAAAGGGAACAGAAGTGTTAGCAGAAGGAAAAGATCATTGTCAAAAATAAAATGCAAATGCTTTGTATCTTTTGTGGTTCATGATTTTACACACACCGATTCTGGAATGGAACAAGAATATTTTGCTTTATATACGTAATAAGTATTCAAGTTAATTTAAAAAAAAATTATTAGGTTGTTGTCATTTTAAAAACTAATAGCAGGTGAATTTAACAATCATTGAAGATTATCCCTAAGTAAATTCTCCTTATTATCTGATTGCATCATGTTTTGCCATTCTCCACCCTGTTTAGGGGCTGAACGGAGCATGACTGTATATCAGCAGCCGGGGATACGACTCCGCTGAAGGCTGGAGGCTGTCTATTCCTTCAGACAGACAGCGGTAAATAAGGTCTAAGTCTCATTATCCCAGCACCAGGACTCGACAGCTGCATTCATCCAAAATGCATTTCTACCTAAAGGTTAAGAGTAGTTATGAGGACAGTAATGTATTATTAAAATACCTTTCGGACTGAAGTACCTTTTGATATATTTTCCCAGGTAATGAAAGCAGCGTTCGGAGGGGGGAAATGTAGTAATTTGCTGTCCCATTTTGTCAGCTGCTTTATTCTGTCTCTCTCTCTTCCTCTCCTTCTCTATCTTTACCTGCCTGTCATCTCAGGGGTGAAGGGGGGATAGTAAACCGGCCTGTGAAAGGCAAAAACGTATCTTACATTACCAAGCTTTCATTTATGAGAAAAAAACTGCAAAGCATTCAGAGCACGAGGATGTCTTTCAATTTCTCTCTCTCTCTCTCTCTCTGATGTTGCCAGGGCAGTGATTGGGTGAGGAAAATCGCTGTTTGGTATCTGATCCTGGCATGATAAGGGGTGGCAGAAGGTTTTCAGGTATTCAACGGGGAACGGCGGAAAGATGGTTTATGTCTCAGCTCTTTTATCCAGGAGAAAAAAGAGAAGAATAGCAGGAGAGATGCAGAGATTTTCGTTGTGAGGGAAGAGAGACGCTTTAGAGTAGTCGGTACTCAGAGCTCTATTAAAAGCATCAGCCTTGTTAAAACCAGTCAAAAGACAGGAAATCAGGCAGTGAAATGAAGCCTTTCCACCAATTATGGGATCTGAGTGGAACATCTTAGTGCTTTTTGTGTCTAGCATCACCGCTCTCTCTTTTACTCTCTCTCTTTTTCTGTGTGTGTGTGTGTGTGTGTGTGTCCTCTAGGTGTGGATATGCTACCTCCTGTTAACTCTCTTCAGATGATCCCATAAAGGTTTAAAATATTTGTTTATAAACATACCAAATCTGCATAATTATTCTAGACACAGGATTATTTAATTGTTGTTTAGCATTTTTAGCTATGGACTCAAAGAAAGACTACTGTATTTGTGAATATCAGCTGACGTCTCTCACATTTCAAACTTGTCTTTCGCCATTTTGAGTACCTGAAGTGGTCGCAAAAAGAACTAGAAGCTATGCCATGTTGTGAGCATCAAAATCGCTATTTTTACAACACTAAAAAGGCTCGACACAACATCATACTTTGCTCGAAGTATCACCTGTGTCTCTACACATGAACTCGAGCATTTAGAACATTGTTTGTGTACACAGAGTTTACTAAAAAGAAGGTTTGGTTGTTTTGGTGTCAGCTCGCCGCCATCTTGCCAGTCAAGATGTATCGATCTCCGAATTAGGGCTGTGTATCGCCAACCATTTCCCGATACGATACGTATCCCGATACAAGGTTCCCGATACGATGCGCATTACGATACAAGACTATTTTGAATTACATTTTTTGTTTCAGAATTTAGTAACATTATTATTATCTGTTTATTGTACATTTGAATAAGCAGTGTTGTAACAGTTTTGTTTTTGCCATTCATTTATTAGCTTTTGGGGTTACATAGAAATGCTTAAAATCCCAGAGTTAGTATTTATGTTTTTTTTTAAGCAGTTTTATAAAGATAGTGCCTTACTCTAGTCTAGGCATTATATTTGTCTTTCACTTAATTATTTTATATCTATGAATATATCTATAAAAATGCAGTCAGAATTAATATTATTTAGTAGAAATCAGATTATTAATGTGACAGCTATAGTTTGAAGTAGCTCTGTATCTTCTCTAGATGTACACGTTTCACATGCAAATCTTTGTCGTGTTTCTTCTCAAATGCGTTAGTACTGTTTTATAAGAGAGTGGCTAATAAAGCCCTTTGCAGTAGTATAGGCTAAGATATCTGCGCTCAGGGTTGCCAGGTCCAAGAAAAATTTCCAGCCCAATGACAACTTAAAACCCACCCAAAAGGAATGAAAACTAGCCCAATTTTTACATTTGTCCAATCACAGTTGAAAACTCCGTGATTACAACAAAGACTCTAAAATAAACTCTTACTATTGCTTTCAATGTACTTTCCATACAGATTAACATTTTCTTAATGCACAGTGCTCTATTTTCACACAATATTCTGTTCTAAACAAAAAAATTCTCCTTTAGTAATTCTTAAGATTATCTTAATGTTAAATGTACCCAACCGGGCCATTTTGAGACAGTATGAACTCTGCGCTTTTAATATCATATCATACAAACATGGGTTTACATATTGTGTAAATATCCTCTCAGTATAGACGTAACTTCTTACGTAAGGTAATTTCTTGTTTCTAACGTGATACTAAGAGCAAAACGTGCCTCTCCACTCACTTTTCCACTGACTTCCTGAAGCTGCAGCTGTCCTTGGGTTGACAGGTATTTCTTATGGGATTAATGCACATTAGGAAAATAAAGAACGTTAATTTTATAAGTCTACAGATAAACATTTTTGTGGCCGCGGCACCTTATAAAACTAGCCCAAAAAAACGCAACCCGCGGCTCCGAAATTTTTCCCGCAACTGTATTTTCAAAATAGCCCAATTGTGCGGGAAAACCGCAAACCTGGCAACACTGTCTGTGCTTTCATACTGAACTCATTGATTTTAAATACGCACGACGTGAAAGAAAGAGAGAGCGCGAGTACGCGGCTCGCTATGCAGACACGCAAAGCCAGCGAACAGACACGCAAAGTGAAAGTATACCCTGCTACCTTTAACTCTACGTACTCCACGGGACACATGCGTCCTTTCCATATGCATCACGGATCAACAGCGATTCGTCACGTTACTTTCAAAAGTGCATCCAAATCGATACGGAAGGTGCTTTTTATGACGATGTATCGTCGTATCGATATTTTGAACACAGCACTACTCCGAATGCGACGTAAGAAGGGAGGAGAGTCAAGATGGAGAGCTCCTAAAGCGTAGTTCCATATAAATGCACGGATAATTTGTTGTTTTGTCTCAAGTGAAAAACAATATTTACTTTCTAGTTGAAAAAGGAGCCTCATATGAGATTCATTCGCATTTGACGATTTTTATGTCTCGGAAAGATGACGATCGAACACCATAACATCCAAAGTCAGTTGTTCAAAACCTTTCTTTTTAGTAAACTCTGTGTACACAAACAATGTTCTCAATGCTCGAGTTCATGTGTAGAGATCCAGGTGATACTTCGAGCAAAGTTTAATGTTGTGTCGCACCTTCTTAGTGTTGTAAAAATAGTGGTAGTTCGGTAGCAGCAGACAGCGACTGGAAGAACGCATCAGGGATCGAGTAGGCATCACACCCCAAGATATTTTTTTTAAGTAGCGTTTCTTTTCATGACAGTCGAGGTGCGAAATGTTTTCTTTCGTAGCCATTTCCCCTATCCGTAAGAATCATAGACAGTAAAAGATAAGAAATCCGTAAATCGTAGCAAGCTAGCCAATGCTTGTCAGTAGCCTACTGGTACTCTGTAGGTACTCAAGATGGCGGCATGACGTAAAAGGTCACATGACTGATATTCATCTATATGGGTCCATGAAGGCCTACATTTGGACACTTTCTACACCATCAAGCTCATCCTTACAAAAACACTTAAAAAAAATCTGAGTTTTGGTTCTGAAGAACAAAGACATGGGGGTGAGTAAATAATGAAAAAGTTTTTGTTTTGGTTAAATTATTTTACAGTATATGGGGGAAAAGATCACGTTTATTAGACACACAGACATAGGATATAATTAGAAATATTTGTATCTACTGATCTATTTCAAATTTAGTTGAGTTGTGAGTTTACCTCAATGTTCTTGTTATCTTTCAGTCTTTTTGTCTCTCTATCAGTACATTTGTAAACATCACAGCGCTCCATCTCAAACAAAATTTGATTAACTGTGTCTACATAGATGGGTTATTGGAAATGCTATAGATGAATCACTCCACATTTCCAGTTAAACACAAAAATAAAAAAACAAAAACAAGATGCACAGAAATAGTTCACTCATAATGTGCTGCTCAGACTTATAAATTGTCCTCACCTGGTTTGACATTGGTTGTAATACATGCAGGCAATCTGGAGTGCAGATTTCTTTCAAACCACCGTAAAAACTGCTATAAACTTTTGTGCAAATCTCAGCCCCATTAAAACCCATGATTATGTGATTTTTCAGTGTTTATTAAAAACAACAGCTGCAGTAAGCTTTTTTATATTATTTTGATAGGGTAATAAATCATTCAACTTTCAACTTGAAAATATCATTACAGCATAGTCAGTGGTTGTTCCTATATGTGATATGTTCCTACATTATTTTGCAGGCAGAAACATCTTTTCCATTGATGGCTATTTAAGTACGGTTATGCTTTTGTATGGGTAAGGGGGTGGCAAAGTGCCCAAAATGTGCCACAGTGTTAAATATCTGCTGCCATTGAAGTCACAGCTCATGTACTAGAAGGATATAGTCAGGTTTGGGTATTGTGTGGTGCCATCAGCCAATCATTATTGTCAGGATGTAATTTTGCTGGGGCTGCACCAGTGAAGCATCTGCCATTGGGATGAATGTTATCATACACCTCTGTCAATGTATTATAGACCTACAGTACGTTTATTTTCACGTTCAGAAATAGTAAAAACACATACCTCAGCTGTCACTGGAGCAGTACCCTTTCACAAACTACAGTTTTGCACCTAAAGAGTTCATATTAGTAATTCAGAGGTACTGTGTCCCTGATTGGCCAGCTAATCTGTACGTTGTGATTAGCTTAAATACATCTGATGTCAGCCGGAAATGTTACGCTCCTTACCATGTTTGAAAGATTTATGCACAATGCAATGCTAACATGAGTTAATTTACAGGTTGTGAGTCCAAAGCAGTAGGAATTATGATAATGTGGGTCTTTACTACATGCTTTCCACAGGGTTCCCACACCTTAGTTTACTTCAAATTCAAGGACCTTTCAACGACTTTCCAGGTCCAATACCCTCAAATTCAAGGACTAAATGTGGGACGCATTTCAAGTGAGAGCAAGGTTACATCGTGTTACCTTTTAAGATACATTGTTCCAGTTCCCTTTCGAGGGAACTCGCGCTGCGTCACTGCGGTGACACTTTGGGGGCACCTCCAGAGGTAAGTGTGTCTGAATGTGTATATCAAATTTAACCAATGGTGAGGCTTAACGACAAAGACAGGGTGACGTGGGAGCCAGGAAGTATATCTCTTTCTGAAATATTGCCGAAGACGGCATTACAGGGACGCAGGAAGTATGGCAAGGGGTACGCAGCGTCTCGTTCCCTTCTCAGGGAACAACAGTTACATACATAACCCGAGACGTTTTCATGTGTCAAACACAACTGTGCAAAAAAGCATTTTGGTATAAATCAACATTGGCATACAGAAGATATATAAGCATTTAAAGTGAACAGTTTAGCACGTGTGCTTAAAAAGTCTAGAATTTTTATGACATTATCCTACACTAAACAGAAAACTTTGTGAATAAAATAGATTCAAGCACTTTCAATGACCTATATCTATGCATACATATTTTAAAAAACTTCCCAGGGCCTTGAATTTTTTTACCCCAGATTCACAAACTTTCAAAGATTTCAAGGACTTGTGAGAACCCTGTTTACAGTAACCTTCATGTTATATATTTGTAGCTTAGTTGGTAGAGTAGGAGTTGTCAAGGTTGTCAGTTTAAATTCCAGGGAACACGCAAACTAATAAAATGCATAGATTGAATGCACTTTCATAAAAATGGCCACCAAATGCATAAATGTAAACTTTTTCAGATACTATTATAGTCACAATAAAAATAATTACTGAATTAATGTCAAAATATTTGTACCTCGAATGTATAAATATATAAATAATGTTTATCTTTAAGCCACATTTCTATTTAGGTCAATTATTTTACAGGATAATGTAATTACATTGTTAATTGAGGGGACTTGAGGGAATGTTACACTCCATTTACAAAGTGTGAATTATAAAACTGCACAAAATTATGCATTATGCATATCAGTGATGATGCCAAAAACTCAACTTAAAGTATCTGAGAAGAGCTCCACACACATCTTTTCCGCTTAATTCCGATCCCGCTTCTAGCCACTGGTGCTCATCAGTCACGCGCTGCGAACTTTAAAAAAAATCTAAATTTCCAAATCACTCAACGGCATTTCACTACAAGCGTGAGGCCATAACGCTAAAAAGACTTTCATTTCCCACAGCAGCGACATAATGCGCTCGATGTCGAGGCGCATGGGGTGTTAATGGCTTTGGCTCCTGTTTAATGTTAATGTCAACAATGACAAAGTTATTAGGAGTTGAGGGAGGTGCGGGTTCACGTGCGAGTGTGTCGGACGCGTGCGCTCACACGCTATGATTCCCTGACAGCTATTTGCAAGGTTAATGTAGCCGAAAAACAGCATCTATCCGGGCCTATCCCACACCTCCCCTTTCTTTTTCTATGGCTTAACAGTTTCATTAGCCCTCTAGATACAACCTCCCCCCAGCATAACGTTGTCAGATGTGACGCGCATCAAATTATCAACGAGGCCCGAGATCGATCAATATGCAACGCCGGTGTTGAGCTCCAGCGCTCCTGGCGTTGAACGGCGCACAAATGGAGGCCGGTGTGTGTGTTTGGCCGCCTTTCTCTTCTCATTCGTCATCCATGTGGCTGTAAAGAGAGTGTCAGAGCTGAAAGATCCATCAATAACTCGAGCAGGACCTGGACTGTATCACATATATTAGACTTTCCTTCGCCATTCTGATTCATTGCACAGCCAAATGATCAGCTACTAGACAAACATGCTGAATCTGGGGATTACATTAGTTAAACAAATACAGTGGATAATCAATTCACTCACTCTCTCACTCACTGACTCTTGACATGAACACATCAGATTTTGCAAAAGCATTCTTGTTTGTAATGCAAATGCTGTCGCACGCTCTCTATGTACGTGCAACTGTAAACGGATATGGATGTAACAACATTAAAGAAATATCCAATAAATTTATAATTAATTAGATTTATAGACGGTTTCAGCAGCAACAACATAAACAAACAGCTTTTTGGACCAAAATTAACTTCCGATAGACTTCCCTATACAATTAACAATAACAGGACTTTTAGAGTAGTTTGTTTCTCAGTCCCTCCTGAAAACGTGATTATATGTGCCTGGCTGCCAAGCCTCTCTTCACAGCAATGATCTATGTTCGCCTCTCCCCTCGTCTTTAGGAAACCGAAGCATTTTGTTAACACAAAGGTATTTATTTCAGAGGACAGTTTAGCCACTAGCCAGACCAATAAACAAACACAGACCGGAAGCTACCTTCGGGCCAGCTGCATGCATCCAGTTATGCGTCTTCATTGTTCTAAGAATTATGATAGGCTAATAAAAGTTCCTTCACAACAATGCAATACAGTACTATTTCGTTTTTTCCTCATGAACCGTTTGTGTACTTGGTTCTGTAAATGTTGAAAGTTGTTGTAACCATACAGCCCAACAAAAAAGCTTTAAAGTGGAATTGAACCCTGGACATTTTAGCCTCTTATCACCGAAAAAAAAAAGAAATTGGCAAGATTTCGATTATAAGATTGATAGTCTTTGATGGACTCAATTAACCAGAATGCACTGCGCGAAACTGAGTCATTAGCTCCACCCAATAACCACTGACCGATGCAGCCTTCAGGATGGACTTCATACGGCGCTGCAAGACCCGACAGCCGGATGATGTCAAGGTTCCGCGAGAGCAATTTAAAAGCAAACTCCTCCATATGATTTTGCAAATCGTTCTCACTGTACTTTGACGTCATCCGGCTGTCGATTCTTGCGGCGCTGCATGAAGTTGAACAAGCCTAAAATAATTTTAACGCTTAACCTGCTTTCAAATCAATTCAAGTCAACTTGAAGTTAGCCAGGAGACGAATCTAACCAAAGAGTAACTCCGCTTTTACTGTCTCTGAAGGGGAAATCACCAAAATCCTCGATAAAAGATGACTAGAACCTGTGCAGTATGTGGATGTAAGAAAAACTAATTCAGCCCACCGGGAGTTTTAATTGTTTACATCAACGCGACTCCCTCAGATTACTCGAAAATTTGAATATGCAGCAAGCACTTTCATCAGGAAGATTTCGAGTACTGTTTTCAGCTCCGTTTTTCCGCTCAGGTAATGTAAAATGGTAAAAATATCTAAAACATAATTTGGCATAGTTGTTGCTTGTTTTGTGTAACTACGGTAAACATACTACATAGAAAGTTATTATCATGTTATTATTATGAACACGAGCAAAGCAAGCTTAGCTCATCCTGTGCAGCTGTCAATCAAAGAACGTTATCATCTACTGTCAATCATCTCGCCTCAAGACCATTCCCATTTAGAACGTACAGAATTATGTAGTCGTCCATTTTTCTTCAGGTGATTTGTCGGGTCGTTACTGTAGCAGTTAAAAGCCACTTTTTTTATGGAGTTAGTACATTTGATGGCAGAACAATTAAAGGAGTAGTCCACCTTAAAGATGGGGTCCATTGACTTTTCATAGTAGGAAAAGAAAATACTATGGTAAGTCAATGGGCCCCATCTTTAAAGTGGACTACTCCTTTAACTACACATATGTGATGAAATATAGTGTTGGAGCATAATGTTGTTTTAGGGTGGACTTCCACTTTAAAATGAATCTTTATTTTTTAGAGTCTACCATCAGTCAGTCATTTGTTTAGATTGTAGCACCTTAGAGTGGATGTGCAGATATGCACCACATACTGTATCACCCAACTGGATGCTACTACACTAAAAGAAACACTCTGGAAATATACCTTTCACCCTAGACAAAAAGCGGATATAATGCAGGGAACATTGGTTATTTTAGATGCCAATAGTTGAACCAAAACTTAACAACTTGAACTTACATGTTTTAAAACAGTGGTTCTCAAACTTTTTTAGGCCCCCCTTGTGTACAGTGCATTTTTTCGCAGCCCCCCGAAAGAAAATTTATGACAAAAACAGTTCTAAAATGTAATATTTAATTAAACAAAACATATTTAATTATACTTAGTAGTGCTGTTGGTTAGTTGGCTTATTAAACAAAATATATTTAATTATACTTAGGACGGTTTCACATTTGGTGCGATTGCCTGGTCCGAACCCGAGTTCGATTGCTTCCCCCTCCCCATCCCCCCCATGGACTGTGTTCACATATTATTTTTGCATCCGAACCGCGGTACGCTTGCATCATCAAGCTGCAGCCGCCGCGTTCTCATGTTGCTTGGCAACCGCTGTAAACGAGAATACGACAAGTGTGATTGACTTAACTGCAAGCAGAGAGATGATTTCTGAATGCCTCCGCAAAAATTGACGTCGGCGGACAGACCGCGTTGTCATCGAAACGACTTTAGTATGTTTGCGGCAGACGTCTGTTTTGGTGGGACATTCCATATAATACGTAATTAACAGCGGTTCACTTCCGCGATTTGGTACGATTGCGCTCACATTAGCAGCGAACCGATCTGGAGTTCACATGAAACGAACCCCAGACCACCCTTTTTAAGCGGACTCGAGTACGTTTCGCGGGTGCGCACCCGAGTTCGGAAGACAACGTTCACATCATCCAAATGTACCGAACTCTGATGTCAATCGAACCCGGGTGCACACCAAAAGTGCTAATGTGAAAACGCCCTTAGTAGCTGTTGGTTAGTTGGCTTATTATTTTTTAGGTTTATTTACACAGAATTCATGATAAATGAATGTATTTTATAAAATGTCATAAATGTTTTATAAAATGTCATAAAACTGGGCCCCCCCCGGCCCCCCGTTTGAGAACCACTGTTTTTAAAGAAAGTTGTAAAACTGTCATCTATGGAAAATTGTGTTTTTTGTCAGTTGTCATGTATTTTTGTTATTTTATACAATTCAGTAATTACTATTGCTTATATTATATTCATAAACCATTTAAAGTGTTTCTGTTAACCTTAGACAAGAAAAGGCGAAAAATAATCTTCCAATATAATTATTCTCAATAAACATTAGGTTTCCACTAAAAAACTAATCATATATAATGTAACAGCTTGATTGTAAAGCGGGGTATGCTGTCACTCTGTATGGGGTTTGTAGTCACAATGGTATCCTGTTGTTTATTGACAATGACTTATTTGAGACTCATACAAAGGAAATTTTCATTTCACAGAGACTTAACATTAGTTAAAAGAATTCTTGATTGTTTTAATTGAGAAATAGTGGTAGAAAGATGTGTGCTTGACTTGCAAAAATTAACCTGGATATAGAAATATAATCTCAAAAGCAATCTAATAGAAAATCCTAGACATTGTACTGGGTTTAAATTTAATAGTTGCTCAGTGTGGACTTCTTAACTATACTTTCTATTTTCTTTCTGTTATCTTTTCAAATACTGCAATGGTATTTTTTTATGAATAAAACGAAAACAAAAAATAATCCAAACAAATGACAACATATTCAAAAGTATTTAAAATGAATCTAAAACACTCCAAAATATCTACTCAACCCACTTTTGTATTAAAGGATTACTCCACATTCATAAAGAAATTCCAATTATTACTCACCCCCATGCCATCAAAGATGTTTCTGTCTTTCTTTGTTTAGTCAAAAATATGGACTTTAGTGGAATTTAACAGTTTACAGTTTTAATGCAAAATTGCAGCTTCATAGGGCTCTAAACGATCCCAACCAAGGCATAAGGGTCTTCTTAAGCGAAACGTTTATCACCCCCCCCCCCCAAAAAAAACACAACTTTTAAACCACAACTTCTCCCTGTGTGACACGCCAGCGACACATTACATATTAATTATCATGTCGAAAGATCACACACTACATATGTAAAAACCGAGGGCAACCTTACGATCTCTCTGATGAAGCCAATATGGAAGTGATTTAAACTGCAATTCATCGACTGGCCGCTAGAGGCTGGCTCCAAAAGGTAGTCAATTCCCATAGACCCCCATGTTAAAATGCCCAACTTTACAATAGAAAATAATATCTTTACAGCCTGGTACAAAAATTGTTTTTGCTCTGTATAACTCATTTTGCCCTTCATGGCAACTGTGAGTGGGTGAATGTTTTTGTAACTCATCTGTTTAAATTATATTAAGCCTTAAACTTCTGCATAATTAAGGGCATGGCCACTTAAGTGAGGGGTGAACGGCTACTGCTGTCATTAGAGTCGAGCTAGGCGGGCATGGTTTCAGCAACCAGCCACCTCAGCTTTACCCATGTCCTGCCTCTTTACCCATTTTTGGTTTTCCGAGTGATTTGTGGTGACGCGGGGCCAAGATGGCGACGTCAGGCAATGCCTACTTTAAGCTTCAAAAACGTTCTTCACAAACCAATGGGTGACATCACGGACACTACATTCATATTTTTTACAGTCTATGGTAAAAACCAGGGGCGTCGCTAGACCCCTTTTACTGGGGCACGTGCCCCAGTGTAAATCTTTTGTGCCCCGGTGTAAATCTCAAGTTTAAATTTTAGCAGTTAACTAGTGTATTCCTTTACAGAGACAATCGCGGCAAAAACGGATCTTTATGCAAAGTAGTTACCCAATTTAGGCTTGTAAAAGCGACGAAGCAGTCGCATTGACCCGTGCACGCACGTATCCATGGCCGCGCGCGTTTGCGTTCACCGCGCACAACCACATTCAAAAGGTGACGCCACGCGAGTGCTTATGAAAGCATAACGAAACTAAAGTAAGTTTCTAAATAATAATGCTAATCTTATTTTGACTCGATCATTATTGGCTTCTGTAGATGTACATCAGAAATATTTTGTGCAAAGCAGGGAAAGGGAAGAAGAAAGAAGAGATGATGAGTTTAAGGGAGGTTAGACAAACTACATCCTTGCCCTGTCAGGTCTCAAACATTAGAGGAAAAATCTCAGGAAAACCTCTGTCAAGTCTATAGAATTGCACTGTTGCTGAAAAAATCAACAGATGTATGTGATATACTTTTCTGTATTTTGAGATATGAAATTAATATTTAGTTTACTAATATTTAACTCTAGGACACTAATTTACATAACAGTTAGCAGTGACTGAGATTATTCAGTATAGCAGTCATAAAAAACTGGTTTCTTAAAATATTCTTGTAAAAATAAGTTAATAATCATTGCTATCATTTGTATAATGTAAAAAATATTTCTCTGCTGTCATTATTTCCAAACATGTTATGCCATTTATGCCTCCAAACATGTTAATAATGTTAGGTATGATGAAGATTACACTTGCATATATGTATCTTTCGCTGTAACTGTTGCACTAGAATAGTGGGTTAAGCAAATTGCATTGTATAGAAGTGTTGCACACTTCTCGCACACAGCAGGCTTTCCAAAAAAAGTCAGCAAATAATTGGGGGCCTGTGCCCCAGTAGAGCTTTATGTCTAGCAACGCCCCTGGTAAAAACGCACACTTTTAAACAATAAACTGACACAAAGCCATTTAGTTTCATTCCACATACAACAAGATTGGAACGGTCCACTTTCTTCACACTTGTAAACACTGGAGTGGTAGTTTCGCATAGGTCATGACATAAACATCTTGGATGACATGAGGGTGAGTAAATTATGTAAATATTTTACATAAAAGTGTAATTTTCCTTCAATTGTTAATTCACTTGTTGATGACCGCATTTTAAAAATCTAACAGAAATACATTTGTTTGTGGCCAAATCGTTGTGTTTGAGCATTGAGGTTATTGCAAATGACAGTAACCGGATTGTGGTGATTTTGCTTAAAAGGGCCCTCTTTGCAACCTCTTCATCTTATCCTGACCTGGAAAATGTACCAGGCATCCTATAAATGGCAGCTTCACTACCAGACATCAAAAGCACAGACATCCAATAAGGAGCAGGAGAACAGCCAGGCACTTTAACACACCTCCTTCCCACCCCATAATGACAACCAGTTAGAGTCATAACAGCCAGTGGTAAATAAAGAGATATAATAATAATAAAAATAAGAGGAAGAAAAAAGTGGAGAAGAAAAAATTATATTTGATTTATATCAATTATTATTATTATTAAGATTTATGAACATAAACACACAACACTAGTCAAGGCAAGTTTATTTGTTAATCTGTCTTTGCTAAGTCTACAGAATGCACTGATTTAAAATATTTATGTTAAGGCTCAATGCAGAGACATTAGACATTGCAGAATAAAATATGTTTAAACATAAAAATAACATACAGAAAATACAGACTTAAAAAGGGGAAAAGTATGCATTGTCACATGTCAGTGTCACAATAAATCATCATTACTCGTTTCCAGATTCTTATACTCTTTTTTTTCATGACCGCTTGCCCCCTCTTTGTTTCCCAGTTATTCTTATCCATCCCATTGCTTCTTTCCTGATCTCTTGCCCTCCAAGTGAACTTCAGAGGATTCAGTAAACAGTTATCAAGATGATATGTGCTTGTGACTGTAACCTTTTTTTTTTTTTTTTTAGAAAAAAACTTGTTTTTATTCGGCGTTTAACAAACCAGTTGTTGATCAGCAGTATGTTGCTCCATGTCTGCTGAACAAGCTTCTTCAATGAGCGAAATAATTGCTGCCATTTCTGGTGGGAGCACAGATACATTATCGACTTTCTGCTAAAAACCTTTCGCGGTAAATATTGGCAAGCAGCATTCATTAAACAGAAGTGCTATGGGCCATATTGCGAAATGTGAATCAACCATTACCTTGAATTACTCTGATTAGCTAGATAATTATTTCTCTTTGCTAAACTGTAGATTCAATCCACTGCAATTACAGATCAGCGAGCAGCAAAATCTGCCAGTTTGTATGTGTGTGTGTGTGTAATTGTGTGCTTTAGAAATGTATGTGCAATCGCTCTCCTTGTGTGTTTTCTATGGAGTATTGTGTGTACACTGTGAGGAAAAAAAATGGTCCAAACTGTTACTGGGGCAGTACCCTTAGCCATTTAGGTATGGATAGTTCTAGTCTCACGTAGGTTTGTGATATAGTCATGTAAATTTTTTCGTGATATTATCACAAATTTCCACGTTTTTGTGATCGTATAACGAATTTCTGTTTTCGTTTGATTATCACGAATTGGTTCCTCAACTGCTTTTTCCTATTTTCAAACCATTGTTGCTTTGGTTTAGGGTTAGTTTTGGTGTTTGCATTATGGGGCCTTATTTTAACGATCTGAAACGCAAGTGCGAAGCGCAAAGTGCAAGTGACTTTGTGGGCGGATATTGGGCTGTTGCTATTTTCCCGGCGCCAGGCGCAAATCATTAAGGGGTTGATCTGAAGTAGGTTCATTATTCATAGGTGTGGTTTGGGCGTAACGTCAAATAAACCAATCAGAATGTCATCCAACATTCCCTTTAAACGCAAGTGCGCAAGTTCCATGGCGGGTTGCTATTATTATGACGGATTTTTTGCAAGATAGGGCCCATAATGTCACTTTGTATATTGGTTTATACAATTTTTTCTGATTTATTTTTTTATATGTCACCTGGCATTATAGAGTTGGGTTTGGGTAAAGATGTCATTTTATGTAAATCTAACCCTAAACCGAAGCGATAGCGACAATGGTAAGAAAAAAGGAAAAAGCAGTTGAGCACCCAATATGTGATAATCACACGTAAACAGAAATTCGTGATACAATCACAAAAAAACGTGGAAATTCGTGATAATATCACGGAAAAAGAATAAAAAATGTATGTGACTATATAACGAAATTTTGTGAGACTGGGTTGGGATAGGTATAAGTTTGGTACCAATGTGTACTTTTTATATGCACTCTTTGGTATCAATATGTAGCTCTCAGGTACTAATATAAACTCTATGGGGGGGGGGGTTCCTGGACAAACCTGTCCAACCTGAAGACAACATGCAACATATCTTAAAATACACCAATGCCCTTCGTTTTGCCTCAAAATGCCCACCAGTAATGTTTTAGTAAGACATTTTTGTTAAAACTAGTTATATTTCCTAATTAAACTATGCCCTGGTCTTGATTTAAGCTAATCCCTGTCCGGGAAACCACCCCTATAAGTGCAAAGGTGTACTTTTTGAAAGGGTACCACCTATTGACAGCTACTCTAGGGACAGTACGGTTGACCTTATTTTTTTTTTTTTTTTAAAGTAAATAAAAAGATTGTAGTGTAAGAAGAGATAATGAAAATAAGAGAATCTATGCCATCACTCTGAATAACCTTTTAATCTCCATTATTTAGCCAAACCTCTACACCCACTTATTTTTTTTATTGGACTTTATTGGACCTTAACAGTTTAAAGTTTCAATGCAAAATTGCAATCTCAATGCAGCTTTAAAGGGCTCTAAACAATCCCAACCAAGGCACAAGGGTCTTATTTACCGAAACGCTCGTCACCCCCCCCCCCCAAGATAAAAACAACGACTTTTAAACCAAAACTTCTCCCTGTGTGATGCGCCATCCATATTAGCAGAGTGTGTTAACATTGTAAATCTGGAGTGTTCGATACTTGGAGTGCTTAGAAGAATTATTGATTGGAGTTTCTGATCACCACGATGGCCAAGTCACAACAGATCAATCAAATGTACAAGTTCTCTACACCAGAACTCATTTGATGGAATCTATTTGAGTATGTGAAATCCAAAATAATATGCCACGATTAACCTAAATCCCCCCCAACCTTTTGTGACATAACGAACGATGAGCTACCTTACAAGTACATGTGTTAGGTGTTTGATTTCAGGCCAGAGAAGAGAGTAAATATATCAAGAATAACATGTTCCTATTATGTCTATTATGAAGGAGAACAAGTGGAAGTTCTCAGCCTCTCTGAAAGCTAACGGGTGGCGTGAGAACAGTGTTTAATGACCGATGGAGAAGTGACATCTAAGAACCATGAGATCACGTCACAGGGCACTAAATAAAGGATGGGAGATGTGTGTATGACTTAACAGCGTCCAATGAGATTACAGAAAAAGATTCATGACCTATATGTTTAAGAAAATCCTAGATATTTAAAAGAAAAACATCATTAGGGTGTGAAATGAAAAAGAAATAGAAGACTGGCTAGGTGGAGACAGAGAGAAAAGAAGCAGATTGACAGCCATAATGGGGAGCTTTTCAAATGCGCTGCTTTAAATACATGCTGGACAGTTGCCCTTGGCTGTTATGTCTTCTGTCAGGGATACAGTGTTTGAAGAGCACTAGCCCACAAGACATGTGCCCTCTTCTGTATGTGTGTGAGAGAGTGCATGTTGTTTAAGCTGTCAAGTGTCACAGTACAACCCTTAGATAGAACATCCCTTTAGTTTAGTTGTCCATTACCTAGCATAGAGATGATATATGGACTGTATTGTTTTCAGTTTGTCATCAGATTTCTTCCCTTTCTTTCATTCTTTCTTTCTTTCTCTCTTCTTGCAATGATCTATTTCAAATATTGTACACATATACATTTTAGGGCACTTTAAAGGATTAGTCCATTTTCTTAAAAAAAATCCAGATAATTTACTCACCACCATGTCATTCAAAATATTGATGTCTTTCTTTGTTCAGTCGAGAAGAAATTATGTTTTTTGAGGAAAACATTGCAGAATTTTTCTCATTTTAATGGACTTTAATAGAGCCCAACACTTAATACTTAACTCAACATTTAACAGTTTTTTTTCAACGGAGTTTCAAAGGACTCTAAACGATCCCAAACAAGGCATAAGGGTCTTTTCTAGCGAAACGATTGTCATTTTTGACAAGAAAAATAAAAAATATGCACTTTTAAACCACAACTTTTCGTCTAGGTCCGGTCCTGTGATGCGCCAGCGCGACCTCACGTAAATACTTAGTGACGTAGAGAGGTCACGTGTTAAATATATGAAACGCACATTTGCGGACCATTTTAAACAATAAACTGACACAAAGACATTACTAAGAATAATTCCACATACAACAATGCAGAACGGTCCTTTTTCTCCACACTTGTAAACACTGGGGCGGTGTTTCGCGTTCGTCCTCTGTGACCTCTTGACGTCATGATGTATTGCGTGAGGTCGCACTGGCGCATCAGAGGACCGGACCTAGACGAGAAGATATGTGGTTTAAAAGTGCATATTTTTTATTTTCTTGTCAAAAATGACAATCGTTATGCTAGATAAGACCCTTATGACTCGTTTGGGATCGTTTAGAGTCCTTTGAAACTCCGTTGAAAAAAACTGTTAAGTGTTGAATTAAGTATTAAGTGTTGGGCTCTATTATTATCTATTACGTCAAAGGTCACACGTGACGTATGCGAAACTACTGCCCCTAGTGTTTACAAAGTGTGGAGAAGAGGACCGTTCTGACAATGATGTACATGTATGTGGAATGATACAAATTAATGTCCTTGTGTTATATTTATTGTTTAAAATGGTCTGCAAATGTGCGTTTCACATATGTAACGCTTGACCTTTCCACGTCATGACGCATTGCGTGAGGTCTCGCTGGCACGTCACACGGATAGTGCGAGACAAGAAGTTGTGGTTTAAAAGTACATCTTTTTTTTATTTTTCTTGCCGAAAATGACACTCGTTTCGCTAGATAAGACCCTTATGCCTCAGTTGGGATCGTTTAGAGCCCTTGGAAAGCTGCAATGAAATTGCAATTTTAAACTGCATTTAAACTGTAAACTGTTGGGGTCCAATAAATTCTATTAAATGAAGAAAAATCCTGGAATGTTTTCCTCAAAAAACTTACTTTGTTCAGTTGAGAAGAAATTAAGACATTTTGGATGATATGGGGGTGAGTCAATTATCTGGATTAGTGGAATAATCCTTTAAAACAAATTTCAAATTAAAAGGGTTTCCTTGCGGAAGGTCTGCATTCTTAAAAATGAGCTAATAAAATATTTCAAATCAATATTTAATGTTTCTTACCTTACTTATGATGTAAAAAGCTGTGTAATAAGCAGGATAATGTACAGGCAACTGGTTGTTATCGTGAAATAAGCCCCTTCGGTGCGCTGGGTCCTCGTCAGGGTTTATTTCTGCGATAACAACTGGCTGTCATTATCTCTTACTTAATACATATAAGCTAACATGAATGAACAATAAGCAAGCAATATAGGTTTTCAGCCTTTATTAATTTGAGTAAATGTTAGTTAATGTCAATACAATTGTTCATTGTGCATTAAGTAATCAGTTTGATTGAAAAAATGTATTAGTAAATGCTTAAATTAACATGAACTAAGATAAAAATCTGCAGTTTTTGGGTGTGTCCTTGAAAATGCAAATGAGCTGATCTCTGCACTAGATGGCAGTGCCATGGATGGATAGTGCAGATTAAGGATCAATATTTTCCCCTTCTGACATCACAAGGGGAGCCCAATCTCAAAATGGGAAAAAGATCAACCCAGTAAATTTTGGTAAACCATTCTCTGCAAGCATGTGAAAAATAGGTCATATTTTTTTCACATGCTTGCAGAGAATGGTTAACCAAAACTAATTTACTGTGTTGATCTTTTTCACATTTTCTAGGTTGTTAGAAGCACTGGTGACCCAATAATAACACTTAAACATGGAAAAAGTCAGATTTTCATGATATGTCCCCTTTAATAAATGCAGTATTATTGTTTTGTTAGTTTATGTTAGCTAATGCATTAACAAATGTAACTTTATTGTACATTGTTGCCAAAACTTTTTATAATTGAAGTAGTTGAAGTTTTATAGTTTATGAGTGAAGATATGCTTTTTTGCTTGTATTGAGTCTATCCTCCGTGTGTCCCTTCCTTGCATCTTTCTTTTCCTTTCTTTTTCTTTTTTCTTTCTTTCTCCTTTTGTTTTATTGGCCAGTAATTCTCTTGTTCACCTGTAAAGCAGGGCTAATTTTTTCAGGTCAGAATCTGCACACAGCAGCAATCCGACAGTCCCACAGGCTCAAGGGTTCTACTTTTTGTTATTTTTTGTTTTGAAAACAACCCCATCATTAACTTCTTAAACACTGACCTCCTCAAGGCTAAATACATCCCATTCCCAGCGTGTGTCCGTGTATGTGTGCACTGCTGTTTTTGCCCCTCTTGAGAGCAAACTACCAATAACACGGCTCCCTAATAAAGCTTGTAATGGATCTGAATGGTTTGTTCTCTCTCTCTTTCTTGTTCATCATCTCTCTCTCTACAGTCTAATCTGCCCAGGGGTTCTTCGACAGCGAGCTCGTAACTCAACACTCTCAGATTCACTGCATTAGTTCTGCTTAGCTAACCGTGAATGCTAATTGCAGGAAGGACAGAATTGCTACCTTTCCCTCCCTCTCTCTGCCCTACTATCCACTCTTTCAGCTGATACCTCTTCTGTTCGGTCAGGAGTTTGAAAGTAAACTGTGGAGGATTGCAGTTAGAGCAGATCGTAGAGGGGAATGGGCTTGACGGTTAACGTGTCACACAAGAATATGATTTGATATGTGAGAGGTGTCACAGGCGAGCAGTAAATTCTGCCTATAGCAATCTGTGACAGGTGATGACATCGTAAAGATTTCACCAATCACTCAGCACACTGTTGGCTCTAATCCCCATAAAGCCTTCAGATCAGTTCTCTTTTTCTGTCAAGTCTGTGGATCTGTGTCTTTTTCTTTGGGTTTTCAAACTTGAAGCAGAATCATTTTATTTAACTGCATTTTAATGTTGCAAAATAAAATGATTCTAGATTATTGAATGAAGACGAAATTCTGGGAAGGATTTTAAAAATACATGTGTCACTGTTAAACTTTTAATAATCCAGATTAGTTTTAGATGGTTAAAATCTAATCTCATTGTAGCACATTTAACTTTCCAAATTATTTTTATTGCTAATTAAATGGATTTGTAGTTTAATTTTTTTTAAATAAATGACTAAAAAAACCTATATTTTTTGGAAATGATAGATTACGACATTCATAAATAAATTAATAATAAATAAAGTATTACAAAATTTTTATATTTGTGAATGTCATAAAATTGTATATTTTTAATATATTTCCATATTGTAATGTACATAAAGTACTGATCTACTTAAGTACTGATCTAGCATTATATTAAGTGCGTCTGACATGTTGTCTTGTAAATATTTGCATTTTTTTAATCAGACTCTTATGTTTGGGTTAAGTAATTTCACTTTAATGGCAATGCAAAGGTTATTAGTCAGTAATCGAATTGCTTTATTTCAATCCCTTGAAATCCCTTCAGTGCATTTAACAAATGTAACCGTCTTTGCTGCAGAACCCTCTAAGTGCATGCAAGCTTTTTGACAATAAAACTCCACTTCTTTGTACAAAACTGGTTGCAAACCAGCCTGATCTCATGAGAAATCATACTTATTTTACGAGTTGGCTAATTCGTATCAATTTATACGAAGTGAATCGTGCAAAATCTCACGATTCTCATGAAAAACCACAACAATGAAACAAAACCTTTAACCCCGCACCTAACCCCAACGTCACAGGGGACAAGGCAAATCATACCAAACTGAATTGAATTGATACGAATTAGCCAACTTTCCAAATTATTTTTATTGCTAATTAAATAGATTTATAGTTTCATTTTTTAATAAATGACTAAAAAAACTGTATTTTTTGGAAATGATAGATTATGACATTCATAAAATAATAATAAATAAAGTATTACTAAATTTTAATGTTTATGAATGTTATAAAACTTTATATTTTTAATATATTTCCATATTGTAATGTGCATAAAGTGCTGATCTACTTTAGTACTGATCTAGGATTATATAAAGTATGTCTGACATGTTTTCTTGTAAATTTCCATTTTGTTAATCAGACTCTTATTTTTGGGATCAGTAATTTCACTTTAATGGCAATGCAAAGGTTATTAGTCAGTAATCGAAATGCCTTATTTTAATGCCTTGAAATCCCTTCAGTGCATCTAACAAATTTAACCGTCTTTGCTGCAGAACCCTCTAAGTGCATGCAAGCTTTTTGAAAAAAAAAAACCCTCCAATTCTTTGTACAAAACATGGTTGCAAAACAGCCTGATCTCACGAGAAATCATACATATTTTACGAATTGGCTAATTCTTATCAATTCATACGAAGTGAACCGTGCAAAATTGCATGATTCTCATGAAAAAACAACAACAACGACACCGAACCCCTAACCCCGCACCTAACCCCAACGTCACAGGGGACAAGGCAAATCATACCAAACTGAATTGAATTTATATGAATTAGCCAACTTTCCAAATTATTTTATAATTAAATAGATTTGTAGTTTCATTTTTTAATAAATGACTCAAAAAAACTTTATTTTTTTGGAAATGATAGATTACGACATTCATAAAATAATGATAAATAAAGTATTACTAAATTTTAATGTTTATGAATATTATAAAACTTTATATTTTTAATATGTTTCCATATTGTAATGTGCATAAAGTGCTGATCTACTTTAGTACTGATCTAGCATTGTATAAAGTATGTCTGACATGTTTTCTCGTAAATATTTGAATTTTTTACATGCTTTTTGTTTTGCAACTGTTTGCAACACTGCTATCTCACGAGAAATCTTACATATTTTACTTATCAATTCATGAAGTGAATCGTGCAAAATCGTACGATTCTCATGAAAAAACAACAACAACGAAGATGAACCCTTAACCCCCGCCCTATCCCCAATGTCACAGGGGTCAAGGCAAATCGTACCAAAACTTACGAATGTGGTTGTATGAATTGATACAAATTAGCCAATACGTAAAATATGTACGAATTCTCGTGAGATAGCAGTGTTGCAAACAGTTGCAAAACAAAAAGCATTGCAAAGAATGTAAGTCAGAACTCAAAAGGAAAAAAGGAAGAAACTGAACCACACATTAGGAGCTGTGTTGCATGTGGCCAGCACATTTGTGTTGTATTCATGTACAAATACTTTTCAAATTTTTATGCGATTCAACCGTTTCACATTCGTATTCCGTGCACTTTGAGGACTCTGCTGAAAATCAACGTGCCGTTTAACGGATTCTTCCAACACAGCGTTATCTCTGAATGACCTGAGGCTGGGTTTAAGCAGAATTTAACCTAAAGTATTTGATGAACGTATAAGTAAGCATTCGGTCAATATCATTATCTTATTTGTGACGTAAGTGCCGTTTAGCTGCATTTGGATCTGAGCTCTTCATATCCAAGCCAAGATTGTTGCATATGTCCTTCACCACCATGTGTCTCATTCTGTGAGGACTCAATCACCCATTGCATGTAACTTTTAGAAGACAAAGACTGAAGACGGAAAGAAAGGAGGCTTTGGTTAGAGGGTGGAAGTGAAATAAACACTAGTTCTGATGCTGATACTAATCTTAGGTGAAAGTCAAAGATCTTCAGTCACTCCAAGATGGCAAAAGCCTCTGTTCCTTCTAGCCATGAGTCAGGGGGTCATAACCCTGATCACAGACTGTGACCTCAACCAATGAGAGGCCAGAAGCCCACAGGCTGGTCCGGAAGTTTTATATTTTATAAACTCATGCACTAAATTTGTTTGTTGTGAACTTAATAGGACAGTCATAATTTGTTTAGTTAAGACATAGATGCTTTGACAGCCGCTTTTATCCACAGTGCATTCAAGGTATACGTTTTCATCACTACGTGTGTGTGTCCCACGGAAATCAAACCCACAACCTTTGTGCCACTAATGTAATGCTTTCCCAGTTGATGTACAGGAACACAAATTCTATTGAAATGATTCAAATGTTTTTCTCTTCTCCTATACTATCACAAAAGTAAATTTGACTCCTCAAGACAATTCAGTCACTGAGCTGTTGATTTAAACTGTATTGCACAATACTTAAGCAAAGTCTAAGATTGATTTATTATCTTCACCAGATCCTTTGATATCCCGCAAGAATAGATCCGACTCTATACTTCTCTGCCGTTATGATGTCATTGTTTCCCTTTTTATTGGTTGGCTGCACCTAAATCTGCAGAGTTCCCTCTGGCTCAGTTACTATCACATGACTGTGGCTTCTCTCTCTCTCTTTCCCCGCCAGGCAGAGTGGAGCTTTATTGTAATGAGAGGATACCGTTACAGAGGTGAGGATCATTCTCTCTCTCTGTGCTTCCCACAGGTCTGTACCTTTGATCTGTGAACTTTGACCTTTCAGGTTAAGCCATGCTGTGCTAATATGATTCTAATATGATAACAGTCTTCTTAACGAGGACTAAGGCTAAGTGCTGTCTTTGGCCACTTGGTTTAGCATGGACCTACATGTGTGTGCGTGTGTGTGTGTGTGTAGCTCATGTATTGTGCATTTTTTTACCTCTTAGAAAACCCTCAAGACCGTCAAATGTTCTTTGAAGTAAGAAATACAAGCTATGTTTTTTACCAAAACAATCTTACCTAAGGGAAAAGGAATTGACAGATAATCTGTATTGATGTGAATTCTGTGTATTATTCTTCAGCACACAGTTAGTGTACAACTGCCTTTCCATAGACTTAATTAAAACAGTGAGAGAGAAAGAGAACAAGCAAATTTGTTAGAGATAAAAAATTACATTTATTCATTAAGACCACACGCACCAAAAACTGCACTTAACCAACCACAGATTATCAATTAAGGCAATCAGCATGTCTTTTACTTCAAACGGGTGCTTTCAAAGTCAAGCGCTAATGCCTCAAATTGCCATTTTCCCATTTTGTCAAATTAAATGTACTGAAATGTTGGGTGGTTCACTCTTTATAGCATATATCTAAAATGTCACATTTGTTAACCTGTAATGTTTGTTATGCTTTTAAAAGGCACTTAGTGACTCTCTCTCACTCGGTGAAACAGAACAAGCTGCAGTAAATGTGTTAAATGATTATGGAGACTTCGAAAGACTGCAATACAACAAGACTGTCGACTATAGTTTTCCCTCTTGGCCAAACACAAAACATACATGCTTCTTTAAAAGCAACGTGAAAACAACAAAAGTGCACGGATGCACATACAGTTACTGTGCTCCCTACATTTCTATTGCCAGGCCAAAGTGCAGCTTTTTGGCCCTATGTGGTGCTAATTACTCAGTAATTTAACGACACTTCTTTTGAAGAGCTGTTTTCTCTTGCACCAAATCTCCTTAAAAGCCTCCCCAGGGCTCTGTGAGGTCACAGAGAACCACAGCCGCGCTGGAAGGGAAGCTCGGGTTACTCTTTACACCCCGAATGATGCATCATGTGCGGGACGCGGAGGCACCAGACTCTCCCTCCACTAACATGGAGCTTTAGGACATAGCGCACACACATACACGTATATACACTCTGATGATGCTGTTAGCTCAGAGACGACATGAAACACGAAACAGGAGACCCAACTAATGGTTACAAATATGTTCTCAGTGTGAAAAAGATCTCTGGTGGGTCTCCCTAGCACACACACACGCGCGCGCACATGTCAGAATTATAACCCAGACATCGCCCTTTCAAAATCTATGCAGAGATCTCTGACAAACGGATTTGTTTGTTTACTAAAAACATCCACAGACTCAAGTGCTCTCTGGGGCTCTATAAACCGCAAGTTAAAACCAAAACACCATAAAGCAAAGTTAAAACACTTTGAACTTGATCAAATCAAATCCATGCTATTGCAGAAAGTAAGTAGTCGGGTAAAGTGGACCGTTAATAATTGTGAATGCATTAAAGGACTGTAAATACCATTACTCAACTTGCCCCCATAAAGCACAGGTGCATTTACCTGACTCCTCTCACACCTGAGCGACCCTTGCCTCCAAGTGTCAATAAATCTCTCAAATCACCTTCTATGTAATACTGATTACCTACAGGTGAGAAACAATGTGTGTGTGCCTAAAATGTATCTCCAAAAGTCTTTGTCTCCAAAAGGTAAATTGAGATAATTTGTTCTTATTTGTAAAACTCTATATAAATAACATTTGTTTAATCAAATAATTTTGTTAAATTAGGGTGATAGTGTTGGTTATTTAAAGTCTAAATGTGTCTTCTTTAAAAAAAGTTGAACTTGTAGCTCCTCAAAACGGATAAACAAGTGTGTATGAGGAAAAAAAGCTTTTACATTAATCTCAATGCGTGTGTGAGAGAGAAAAATAAAAAGTGAGAGAAAAAACAAGTAAAGGAGGCTGACTGCCTCTGCATGCAGTTGTAAAAGCTATTCAAGCGAAGTCATTGGGCACCAGTGTTTGTGTGCATGTATAACTGTGCTGTTTTGCTTAAAAGGGGTGAGTAGGCTCCTGTGAATGGACATGTTCATTTATCCAAACCACTAAAGAGTCTTATGTTAACACCAACCGGCCGCGATGACCTTCAGTCTCTCTTTTCCACAGCATTCAGTTGCAAACGCACATAATCTGCGTCACCCTTATTATATAAAAAATGTAATATTTCAATCAACTTTTAAGTATATAATTTCCGGCATGTTATGCTAAACAGGTATATTATTTTGCTTGTTCTATAACAAGGTAAACCGCCAAGCAAACATTTATTTGATTTCAAACAACTGGCTGGCCAGATCATTTAAGACAGACGGCAACAGCGCTCACGATGGCCCGTGCTTCAACCCAACTGCTCTGCAAACTTCATTTTCCAATTTACGGGAACACACAATGGCAGGAAACCTCCCCCTTCCAGCTTTCCTCTCGCTTCTGGACCTCCGAGAACCACGTGCGACTACATCTGAAGAAGCGAGATGCCATGTTGAATTAAGACGTATCTGCATCAGAGACGTTCGGGCCCGCCTCATTACAACTAATTATGAACCAATTAGAAACATCATTTAACTAAACGAGCAAATAATGTTCAGGATATTGAGGGAGGCTGGCTGTGCCTCTGTGGACTGCAGCAAAAGCCATTACTAAAATTGTACCTCTTAAATAGAATAATGACCAACCCCCCCACCAACTGCCCTCCTCTCTCACCAAGAAAAACAGGGTTTGAAAGAAAGAGACAAAGAGTAAGTAAAGATGAGGTGAGAGAGGTTCACACAACTGCTACAGTGACTGCATCATTACGGTTTATTTCTTGTAAAAACAGAGCACTTTTGTGGCATTTCGCTCAGCATTTTGACTTTCTTAGATGGTTGAGAAATTGCACTTTTCGGACACTAAATATATTAATATTTCAACCCAGAGTTTTAAGTTTCCCTCAGTCTACCCTGAAAAAACAATGTTTCATTTTTAGGTTTACATTATACACTGTTAAACTTCCGATTTATTTCAACTTTATTTTTTATATTTATAGCAACTTCTCACTGGTCAAGAAAGTTATAAATTCAAGTTGATTAAACCTAAACATTTCTGTGCAACAAATATTTTTTTTCTTCAGCGTACATTTCTTTTAGGGGCCAAAACATTGCAACAGGTGGTGTAAAATATTTAAATATATGTGTGTGTGAAAATTTGCTGTTGAATATAATTTCTAGTATTAGGAAACCAGTGAGGTATACAGTAGTAAAAATGTCTAATCACGGTTTTTCTTCCATCTGCACAATCAATTTTGAACTAATGGAGAAATCTGATCTCTTTCATCTCTGAGAAAGAAAGTTCAGCCGACTAAGATACTTTTATACCACGGTTATTGATTTTGCCATATAAAATGGACTTACTTTCTACTTCTCAATGAAAGAAGTGACCGACCGGCCTTGCTGGATTGCAGACAGCAGAAAAAGATGAGTTGTTTGTTTCACCACTGGTGGAAAAATGAGAACTATTTCTATATTGTATAAACTTACTGTATATACATTTTTTATGTACATTTCGATTTTTTTGAATTGTATTTTGTTGTGAATGGTCCCCACTTTGAACAATGAAATACTGAACTCTGTTATCCAACTCAAAGTTATCTCTGAGTGCATCTGGAAATTACTAAGTGGCTTTATATTTAGTTATTGTCTGGGGGGATACAAACATAATTTCCCTTCGGCTCCTCCATTAGGATTTGATATAAACCAGAATCAGTTCAGACTCAAGCTCCTCATTTCAGCCATTAGTCTGGAGGAGCAGCCGCTCACAGGAGGCATAAGTGATACAGAGGCCAATCAGAAACCTGGTTATGTTTTTCTTAAATTCATTTTGAGACAAAAGCAGCTCTTGTTAGATGTTGTTTGTACTGAGTGACAATCATGGCGAATGTCTGTCCGAACCTGAAGCACTCCTTCATTATCCGGCAGTTAGACGATCAGCTGCTGGTTAAAGTAAATTTGTACACACAAGAGAGTAAACGCACACACATCCGAAGACAATATAATAACAGATCATTAGTGTATATCTGAACAATATATGAGTCCCCAGACAGCACGCACAGACACAAACATCAGTATTCTTTTCTTTGAAAAGATCATTTTTAGTTTAGATTTTTAAATTTTCCTCTGTCACATAAACTCAAACTATGAAAAGAATTCTTTTTTAAAGATTTAGCACTGCTTTTAAATTAATAGACAAATGTCAGCTTTGATATAAGAAGAATGGAAAAACATTTTTTTCTCTCTCTCTATTTCTAAACCTCTCTCACTCTCTTTGTCTCTCACCACCTTATATATAGTGCCCATTACCTTGCTCATAAATTACATCGCAAACTGAATTACTCTTTCTTTTCGCTGTGCCAGGCAGGTTTGATGAATCCTGAGGCACAACACATCATCTCAACAAATCTGCTCCACACTGTCTTCCACCTCTTCAAACCACTTCAAATCATTTTCATTGCTGTGCTATTAAAATTTGTAATTCACACCTGTCAAATGTGTGTAAAACACTGAATGGAAGCGTATGCAAGTTTACTGGCGTTTAGTGAGAAACACAGAAAACCTATAGGATGAAATTTACACACATGAATACTGCAAACAGTCAGACTTGGTTGGAGCTGTCAATCAAACAGAATACAAAAAGTATTGCTAACAAGCTTAGAGCCTCTCTGCATTCTGCCTTAAGGGAAAATGTTGTGCCTTTGTTGTTTTAGGGCAAATAAGGAATTAAGGATATTTTTAGAATATTTTAAACCAATATACTAAAATACTTGACCCTATAATAGGTACCAATTAAACAATAATTTCAGAACTTTTATTACCAGAGGCTGGTTGTAAGTTCTTACAGAAATGAAGGCCTAAAAAACAGAATAAGATATATTACCGTATATGAATAACATATTCTATGAATTATATGTAAATTCAGAAATTACATTTTCATTATCACTATTAACACAATATCTGTCAATTAGTATAAAATAAAGTTTTCTTAGATCAAAATTCTTATATACTAATTTTTTATCCTTCCAAAGTAAATAATAAAGTGTTTACTGTAGATTATCAATTCAGTATAGTGTATTACTATAATATATACGCAGAACACTATAATTTACTATGGTTAATATATATAGGGAATACTTCAGATTTTTTATGTGGGACCGTATTACACAAGATGAATCAAGAAATAACGTGGTTTAATATTTAATTTTACAATTGGCATATTTTAAGGACTTCCATTTAAACCGTTGTGATGTCGTCTATTTGTATGTGGACATATTGGAAAGGGTAATTGTGTGTTGATAATGAACTTTCTCTCTGGCCTGTACAGACACATGGAATCAGAGCAACATGACACCACTACAGCCTTTGTAATCTGACAGCGGTCGAGTGTTATCAGATTGCACCGCGAGCACTGTCATTCTGGACTGCGGCTTCACTGAGGCCCCGCTGAGCTTTTGACGTTCCGCTTGTCTCCGAGTATGTTTCAATGCGTGTTCCCGTGACAAGGAACATGTAATTATCCCTAATTGCAAAAGCATCAACTGGGGACACTTTACATGACCCAGTGTCACTGTAATACAAACAGGACGTTTGTCTTTATTTCTGATGACCACAAGGGCAGAGTATTTTCAAAATATAATATTAATATATATAACATACATACACCTTTCCATATATAGCCTACCTCCCTATCTAGGGCAGGTGTGTGTGGATGTTCCGCTTGTCTTCAGACAGTGACGTGTCTGAAGAGCACAATATAGGCCTATGTATATATGGGCATATTATGAGAGAACACCGGTATAAATAATACAAAATAAAAAATAAATGCTAAAAGAAACAGGCATCAAAACTTTGCATCAAGTAGGCTATTTAAAAAAAATCAGTTAATGCTATTTTTGATTATAGAATTACATACATATTTTTTTTAATTGCTTAAAAACCACTTTTAAAATAATTAAAATATGTATTATTATTGTTGTTTTTGTTAATATTGATGAGATTTGTTCCAACTGCAGAGACAGGGATGGAATGATTACACATTTATTTAAATCTTTTCATTCCTCGTAATGTGTAAAACTGGTAAATCGAGGGACATAAATGTAAATAAAAGTACAAAATAATTATAATACACATGGTGTATTTTATAGGACATGTACAGAAACGTGTTGCCTTCGTGTTTTACACATATACTCGTTTAATTGCTGCATAATAAGAAATATATTTTTTACCAAAGAAAGGGCTATAAATAGACATGAATTTAAATACTTAAATGTGTGTTTTGTATGCGTGTAATAGTGTGTCATCCTTTTTTAGGAATTTTCGTTGTGCATAAAAGTTAATATTCAATCTTGTTGTAAAGATTGTATAGTGGTAAAGCCGGTAAATTACTTCCCGGATAATACAGAGGGGTTGGGAAAGCAATGGACCTCGGAACTGGCACCCGGAGCAACGAATTTTCTCTAAAAACGAGTGGCATCCCAACCAAAGTCTGCGCCGAAGCGTGCGCCATGTTCGCAGCTTCCAGTTCAGCAGAGAGCTGCCGTTTCCATTTGTTTCGTCGGTTCTGAAACCACGTTTTCACCTGGGTCTCCGTTAACTGCAGGCTGGAGGCGAGGCAGGCTCTTTCAGAGCTGCTCAAATAGCGTTTCATATCGAATGTGGACTCGAGTTGATAAACCTGACTCCGAGAGAAAACAGTGCGCGTCTTCTTCTTTGCGGAATTGCTCTGTTTGTCCGGCCCGTCTCGTTGTCTTTCTTCAGACACGGGAGACATTTGGCTACACGCTCGCTCCTGCTCCTCTTTGTAATCCGGTAGTATGGATGGTGTCAAATGTGGCCGACGGTCTAACCCATCCTGCACAGGTAGAAGTCCCTTAGTGGCACCTGTAACCAACGCAAAAGAAAAATATCGTCCAATAAATTCGTGCTTGTAAGGACCTAAAATAACAACAGGTCCATTCTGTAATATAAATCGTTAAAACGACAATATGAACAAAACCTGCGACCCTTAAACTAACGTGTCTACATAACCTAATTCAATAAATGGTTCTAAAAGCTTTTATTTTTAATGTGGTACCAAATTGTGCTTTGAAATCTATTCGTCTGTCATCAAAATCACTAGGTGATTTTTTGGGCTAAACAAAGCCATTACTCGATACTTTACACAAGAGTTCATTAAATTTGAACTCTGACTGTTTGATCGACTGTAAAAAGGCTACAAGTGCCCTGTTAAATAAACAATACAATATGACTAGCACTGGTGCACGATATTAATTAAATCGTGTTACATTTAACGCTCAATTGACGAAATGCAGCGTTGCCACTGAAAGGCGGCATAATCAATTAGCAGACTCGATTAAATTCGGGATGCGGCAGAAAACATGCCGTTAATTATTTGACCTTTACCCTGTGCGCTGAGGCGCGATAATATGTCGGATAAAACACTACTGGAGTTTTTTTCCCAATACTGGCATTATCAGAGCCGTAACGTCGACAAAACAACGTATTTTTATATAATGCTTCTAAAGACTTCATATGTAGCCTATGTGAATAACTAAAAAAAAAAATTTACATCACTATTTATATTAAGCATGACTATAATGCATAATGTAACAACAACAACAATAAAATGCATAATGTACAACAAAAATAAAATTGCATCTTTTTATATATTCACTTACCAAGACAGAAGTTGAGAGGCTGGTGCGGGTTGCAGGACTCCGGTACACTGGGCTCTGAGCAGTAGCAGTCACCCGAGTCCTCTCCGGCGCTGCAGTCGTCCTCTGATGACACGGACAACGTTCGTTTCCTCGGCTGGGATTTTGGACTGTCTTTTCCAGCTGACCGGACTCCCTCGTTTGAAGTGCCCAGAATTGACTGGATGGTAAAGCTTGAAATGGGGGCAGGCGAGCACTTGCTTCCGCTGTCCTCCGAATTATTCATTCTCGCCTCATAACAATTCAAAAATGAACTAAAAATGTTAAAATGCCAATGCAGTAATACGTTCCGCTACATATAGAGAATGTTTTCTTTTCAGTTGAAAGGGGTTCTTTAAAGCTGTTGGGACGTTTTAAAAAGTTGTTTTTCGTGGGGCTCAAAAGTGTCTGAATGCATTCCTCTCCCCTACCACGCGCTCTGGTCTCAAGGCGGGTGGAACGTGCCCTCATTTGCATGTAGGTAAGACCGGCGCTGGCCAATCACGCGCTTAAAGCGCGCCCGGAAATTTCAAATTTTAAAAAGATTGAGTTCCTCAGTGGCTAAAGAAAAGTGCAGAGTATTCGGTGGAAATTAATTTGATGCAAAATATTAGGCTATTTTAGAGGAAGCTCACCTTTCTCTTCCACAAATCTCTTAAAATGTGCCAAGATTGCCTGCAAATAACAATTAGGCTATATCCAATGTTTTATTGCTTGAGCTTTCTGTATACTGCAGGGTGTACAATTATTCATTTGTAATGTAAGTGCCTGCTTTGACAAATTATGATTATTATTGCTTCTTTAAGTAATTGTCATATGTTACAGTATAACGAGCAAGCTTAGTTTTATTACACCAAATATTTCTTATCTTGAAATTTTGAATACGATTAAGATTTTTAAGTGAGGTATATTAACTGGTTCTTAAATTTCTACCAATAACATATAACGGGTATGTCACTTGCCCTTTTAAAGTACGTTTTTGGTTTTTACAAAATCTGCAATGCAAAATTAAAATTTGCTCACCTGATCCAGAAGTCTTTTTTAAGATTATACTGTAGACTGGAATACGTGACATAAACTTATTGCAACGCAACTGATCAATTGAGGTGTTGCTGTGGCTCAAATGGTACAGTATTGCGTTAGTTGCGCAAAAAAGGTCATAGGTTCGATACCAGAAAAACATACTGACATGCTTATAAAATTTAGAGCTTGTTATGCATCAAGTCGTTTTGGATAAAAGGGTATGTCAAATGCATTAATGTAAACGTTTATTGTTTTGTGTAGTGCATAATACAGTTCGTAAGGTTAGGCTCATATTAATAAGCAACAAAAACTGTATAGAGGCTATTCGGAACTCATAATCACAAGTCATCTGAAACCATGGTTGAGTTCAAAATCATATATCTTATTAAACAGTCGTTTTAAATTCCACTAGTCTTGTGCTATAAATGGCAAATTGGTCAAATAATCCAACACACAGTCTAGGAACTAATAATGGATCCTATCTCATTTTTCTTGAAAATAATAAACTCATTCCACGTCCATTATCTCCGTTTAAGAATTAATTTGATCATTATGGTGGGCTAATCTACTGCCTCTGCATGCCGGCTAGAGCGGGCAGGACCCTCTTTAATTGATTGACTAATTGATTGGGGGGGGTGCGCGCGCGCCCCACCCCTGACTTGTGTCTCTAGGGCAGCTGTGGCTCTGCCACATTAGCTCTCGTTAGCGTTTTCTAAAGGCTGGCGACACTTAACAAATGTTCATGCTTTGTCGTGGTGACAGCGCTCGGACACCTAATGGAGCAGAGGGAGCCAGGGTTGAGCGACCTCGACTACAAATTTCAAAGGTCGGCAAGAATGCCACGCACACTCAAACTGTGGACTGTGAACCACACCAACCAATTTAAAAAAAAAATATTAGATGTGTTTATTACTATTATTTATGCGATCTAAAATATTTTCCAGCAGTGTTTCTTGTCCATTTACAATGTAGCTATAGCTATAGAATGAAGCCCAATGTCTGCTTGGTCCAGAAAGGCGCTATAAGACACGTGCACTGTATTTACACGATGATGGAAACGATGTGGTTGAACTGTCACAATCTGCAACTCTGTTTGGAGCGGTTGTTAAAGAGACCTATTGTGAGAGACCATATGCCCACATATAGCCATTTACTGCGTAAAATATGAGGGGGCCGGTTCACAGCGGCCCTACGATTTATGGCGCATTCACATAAGGCGTAAAATCCGCAATGATCGTTAAAGAGCCGGTTTTATACGCTGCGCCTGTCAACCGAGTCTGGATGGCTTAAAGGCCGTTTAGACGTATTAAACAAAAACAATACACCAGAAATGCAGGCATTGTGCATTATTTTTAGGGGAAATGCGATGGACTATTTTCACTTTAAAAAAAAAAATAAGCATGCGTATTGTGATGCTGTTGTGTGTGTGTGTGTGTGTGTGTGTGTGTGTGTGTGTGTGTGTGTGTGTGTGTGTGTGTGTGTGTGTGTGTGTGTGTGGTTGCGCGCGTGTGTGTGTGTGTGTGTGTGTGTGTGTTTTTTCTTTGCAGTGTTTGACTTTATTGAGAACAAAAAATTAAAAAAGTTTATAACTAAATGTAAGGACAAACTGATTAGTGTTATCGATGTTTAAAAAAATCACAAAGACAGGTGATGAACATTCAGGGTTTATGGCACAATCTGTCAGGCGTCCACGAGGCAAAGATCTTTCAAATGGAGCTTTGCACGAGCTGTCAGTGAAGCATAAAGCAGACAGTAATGACGAACACACCAAGCTCTGGCAAAAATGCCTTCCGCTCGAAAGACAGATGAAGTCATAGGCGCCTTTGATCTGAAAATCAAGCTTCGATAAATATTAAACAAAGGACCTTTTGCACGTGTGTATTATGATATATGGCACGTCTAACTTTAAGATAAGGAAATTACCAGAGAAAATGATATCAATAAATTTTCTAAGTATAAACGCTGATTATGTTTCGATTTTCATTCAAGAATCTGAGGCTGGTCTTTTATTTTTTCTCAAATGGTTTTGCAGAGAAGGGGGGGGGGCAGGCAAGCAGGCGGGAAGCTCAAGCCCTGGAGGTGTACAATTTATGTAATCTACGGCTGGGAAATGAATTGGGTAATTTATTGGAAAACAGAAAGTCAAGAAGATTGGATCAGTATAGTTCAACCAAGGGCTTCTATTCATCAAGATCCAATTAACAACCTAACCATTGAGTCTTAATGGGTTTCCAATCTACTGCTCTGATATACTCATCAATCCCTGAGGGAGAAATTAAGCGAATCGACCGCCCCTCGGCGTTGTGGTGTCATTCCTCTCCGCAACTATATGTCAAATTAAAAACACAATTAAAATTTAAACTGTTTCAATCAGAGGCTGCCCCGCAACCTATGTTTCACTTAATAGAACTTTGATGAAAATCTGATGCTCGCTTTCAATCACAAAGGCAAATAGGAAAGGTGGGGAAAAAGAAGATTTCCCTTTTCCTGAATACACAAAACATTTCCAGAAAGTAGCAAGCAAAGATAGTCCTACTTTCTTTTCAAGCGTTATACACGTGATTGAGTTGACGTTCTCGTAGTCTATTGTGGATAAATGTACTTTGGCAGAGCGCTGAAAAACATGTCCCTTTAAACAGACAAAGATAATTCAATAGGGCAGATGATAGTCAATTTTGTCAATCTCATTCTGTGACGCAATGAGTTATCTGCTATCCTGTCCGGCTAAAAATGTGAGTCTGGCTAACTAAACCTATTGTGCTTAATCGAAATTGTTAAATCACCGTGAGCTTTGAATAAGCTTTAATGAGCTAAAAAACCCATTACAGAAACTCACAATGGAAAAAACATTATTGTGTAAATTGTAATAATCCCATACAGAGAAAGATAAAACATTTATAAACATAAATAAGGTGTGGGGATTATTTAAATACCTGCCTAAGTCTTTCAGTTCAAGCTATATATGCACAAGTGAAGTCTATGCCCACCCTTAAAATCTGCATTTTTATCTGTTTATCCCACCCCCACAATCTCCCTTTTTTACATAAAGATATGGTCAAATGGAAATTATCGAATGATATATATTTTGTTTATTACAGTGGATCAAGGTCATCAGTAAGCCAACAGGAAAAACAGAACTGTTAGCAATGCCCTTGATTTGAAACAATATTTTACAGACGTTACCCGATCAATACTCGACAGGCAATAATGCCTCAGCGATCTATTAATTCACCATAATGGGGTCGTGCTGAGCATGCATTATATTATACGTCAATACTGGAGTTATGATTATTATGCGGCGACATTTGAATGTGCTGGATGCGTGTTTAGCCCCAACTCAGATCTGTAGAGGAAAGCTCCAATAGAAAGTGTAATGCCTGTCGATCTGCCTGACTGACCCATATTAAAGTTCTCTCGATCCTGACTCCGTTTAATGCATAGTTGTAGGCATTTAATTTTGTAACAGTGCTAGTCAAATTCCCGACTATAAAGGCCTATAGAATTTCCTCAATTGTCGGGACATAATCTATAGTCTACCTAATGTTTAATTGCTAATCATATATGAACGAAAATGCTTATACGTAATTGTCTTTTTTAAACGTAATTGCATCAACAATATTTTTAAACAACTGCTGAGCAAAGTTTAAAAAAGCTCAAAACAGCCACACCCAAGAAAAAAAGGCAATAATATTTTTCCAATAAATCACATAATAATAATAATAATAATAATAATAATAATAAAGGATGAAAAACAGTACTTGTTACTGAAATTATTTGTATTTTTTTTTTACTAAATTACTAAATGTATGTATTATTTATAAATCAAATGTGTATATATGGTTAAAACACATAATAAATTAATCGTTTTTTTCTCTCATTAAAATGCACAAACACAGACATATAAGACCCGTAAAACTCTTAATGCAACTGCGCCAGCTCTCACCAATAATTATACGGTTTTACTGACCACGCCATTTAGCAAAACATCGCTTGTTGAGTCCACCAGTTTTAAAGGTGCACCTGCTTGTGATTGAGATGGTAATGGGTATTTCAGCTTGTTGAGGCTTAAGTGAAACAATTCCTGTATCGCTGCAAGGTTGAATTAGCAAAATTTGTTTTAGATTTAAAGCGGTTATTGTAAAAACAATAAAATATTTTTCTTTACATTTAGTGGTGTTGATAAAAAAATACACGGTTTAATTAATTTATTAATCACAAAACCTGTCGGTTAAATTATTGGCATATTTGTATTTACAACACTGAGTATATTTTGAAGTGTTGACACAAACAGAATTACCTCAACACAATTTAAAATTATAACAAAATAACTTTTCTAACGAACTAAAACATTGTTGCGCGATCTTAATGCTATTTGGCATGTTGATTTATTCCCTCTTGATTCTTATCTACGGCCTGTTGCATTTACTCGAAGTCATATATTGTATCCTATCAATACTCTTGCGACGGATGCTGCCGTTTTATTTATATTTTTAATCACCATCAAATTTTAAGACATCAAAGCGACTTTTCACCAACACCTCACTTCAACCACAAGGTAATCACTTCAGACATTTTACAGACTTTCATATTTTTCATTTATTTCACAACAAAATTTTGCAATACAATGTAAAAAAGGTATTACTGTACAAATGACTCCTTTGCTCATTTTGGTTTGTTATATCTCTGTACATGTATACATCTGTAAATAATATAAGTAAATGTTTAATTTGTATTTGTGTGTGTGTGTGTGTGTGTACTTTCTGCAAATTCTGTCAAGTAAACAGCCTGTGATTGTCCATTGAAAGCGCGGGACCAAGGACACAAAACTAGTTTTCAGTGCTTGATACTTTTCAAATAGTTTTATCTTCCTGTCCTAATAAATGTGTCTAAAAAAATGCTTGAATCTCAAAAGAATATTTTGTGTTAATATACAGTAGTACACAGTAGTATTGCACATCCGTGGTCTGAATATTTTTCGGTGTTTTAACAAAACCATGTGTATAAACACTTCTTAATTTGTGAATTATATTTATAGAAAATGAGACGCTTTTAAAATACCTGTATAATAATAATAAGAATAAGAATAATAATAGTGACAGTAAATTAACCCATTTCAAGTCATTATAATTTACCACCAAAATTCAACATCCGAAATGTAGGCCTCTAACAATCGTCTTATGTCTCATTTTATGTCTTTGAGTTGTATAAGTATGTTGGACGCAAATGCATGACAGTGTACATTTTTTTTTCTTTTTTAAATAATTTTTTTAACAAAATAGCAAACAAAATGTCTCTTGGTTTCACTTCCCTCTTTTCTCTTTTCTTTTTTCAAGTCTTTAAGTCTTTGTAAAATTGTATTAGATACATAGTTACATACAAAAAGTCATCTCTTGTCGCCTCAAACTGGTCTAAGGAGCGGCACGGAGGTGACGATGGGATGAGAGTAGTAAACCGGATGAGGGAAAGTGAGCAGCGGCTGTGATACGGGCACGTTGCCCGGTGTACTGGAGTTCTCGGATGCCGAGTTCTCGTGATACAGGATCGGTACTCTCACAATCCTTTGCGCAGCCGCGTGACTCAAATTGGCTGCCTCCAGCTCTGCTGCCAGCTGTCGTTTCCACTTGTTTCTGCGGTTCTGAAACCATATTTTAACTTGGGTCTCTGTAAGATGAAGGGAGGCAGCCAGGCCCGCGCGCTCTGAGCTGCTGAGGTAGCGTTTCATGTCGAACGTGGACTCCAACTGGAACACCTGACTCCGCGAGAACACCGTGCGCGTTTTCTTTTTCCGACAAGTCTTCTTGTCTGCGCCATCGTCACTCTTCTTCCAGTCGTCCACGCCGCCTTCTTTTTTGGCCTCTTCGGTGTCGCTTTCCTCTAAGACAATCTCGTCTCCGCTTTTGTTATCATCTTCGTCGTCTTTGGCGTCCGGGTCTGATTTGAGCACAAGCTCGGGTGAATCTCTGTCGGTGCATTCGGTCGGAGATGATTCTCTCACTTTCTGTGCTGCTAGAATAAACGAGATCAAATTAGTACCAAATTTCTTTCAAAAACATTTTCGTATCAGGTTTCATGGGTCACGTCACATGACAGGTGCAAACAAGTGTGGTTCCTGTGCTCATTCAGCTATCCAAATTTCAAATGTTTGCTAAAAAGACTTCAGAAAACTCTCGTATTTAATGATGTAAATGCTTATGCAAGCCATCTCCCGCTGGTTTGTTTATTTCACATAAAGGCACTAAAACTTTGGGAAAAAGCACATTTGCATTGTAGAGGTGGAAATAATTCCTAAAAACATATTAAGGGTTGACTTTAAATTTTCAACGCCATTCTCAGTTATACATTTTGACCAATAGAAACATTCTCCAAAACAAATTCAAGCAAATAGGTAAGTGTGTAAAACAGCAGTTCAAACCTTACCTTCTGTTCTGTGGAGATGCGCAGAGGCACTGAGTGTGTAGGGGTACCACCATGCAGACGCGCGCTCGAGGTAAGCCGGTAACGCAAAGCGCTGGGTCGGCAACTCAAAGCGAGGAAAGTTGAATTCCCCAACTTGAGAAAGCGAGAAGCTGCCATCAAGTGTCGCTTTAGTTGATGCCAAAATAGGTTTAGGCTTTGATGGCTTACTGTCGGAGTTTAGAAGATTTTTAATGAAAAATGGAGAATCTTTCACTGAACCGCAAGTATCCTGTGTTGTTTCGGGCATGTTGGCTCAAAAGTTGGGGCTCTGATACTTTTGACCACAGTGAAAAACCGCTGAAAAAATCTTTTAAAAATCTGTTAAGAGTTTGAAGGTCCGTGTAAAACTTTTCCAGTACTGGAAACTGGCTTACGCAGTCAGCACTGACGTTAGAAAGAAAGACAATAACACGAGGCGAGATAAACAATATTAATCTTGCTGATCATCTTCCGAGAGTTCCTTGGTGAAAATGATGCTCACCGCGTCCGTCTGGCGCCAGATGCTAATGATGAAATAAAAATGTCACCCGAGTTAAATGCAGAAAGTATACGGCGATTGGGCACGTACAATAGCAAATGGGATGAAGGGAGAGATGGGAAGTGGGGAGTCGAGAGAGAGGAGGGGCCTCCCAGACTCTTCGCGTTGGCTGCTGGGATAAGAATTCTCTCATGTTATTGGTCTTATATAGTCCAATTAGGTGGCAAATGAGGACGGACCATTAACACAAAGGAACACGGATTTAGTTCAAACGGTGCCCACGAAGGCCGTAGCGCTATAAGGTAGTTTATGACAAGAGCATTGCGAAGTCAACGTTGACAGTTTTAATACACATCTGTCAAAGTTATTTTTGTAAATAGGGTATATTTGGATATAAATAGCAGATGAGCATATTTTAATAGAATCTTTGGTCGGGAGATGAAATTGGACAGGAAAAACAGCCTACTTTATTTATAACACGAAAAAATATTTCCTATAAAGGCATAAAGGATAAATACAAACTCATTATGTGCTGAGCATTTGCAACGTAAAATTAAAATATTTTTAGTAAATATTACAATTGTTTATAGCATAATAATCTGTTACGTATAAGCACAATATTGTTTCATAGGCCTATATTATATTTGCAACCAACCATATAAAGGCTATTTGATTTTTATATTGGTCAAATAACATTGCGGTGTCATTAGTTAATTTCGTTCAAATTGATTTAAGTCAGTCCTATAAAAGTCATACTAAATAACAGGCCATTTTTTCTTAACTTCGAAAAAATCGAATAAAATATGTTATTTAAAAGACAAATTATTTTCATAATGCTTTGCCAACGTACATACATGTTAATAAAACCATCTATTTAAATCCTGACTCGACTGAAATTACTGTATGCATTTTTGGAGGCAAGTATTATTATATAGGTTTAAATATCCTTTAAATTAAACAACAAACAAACAAAAATAAAAATAAATAAATATCAGTGCAATGCAATGAGGCAGATTTGGTGACCCTTAATGCCGCCTTCGCCGGTGAATAGCATTTTCACTGAAAACAGTTTTGGAAAAACTGTGTGCACGTGTGATAGGCCTTTTATAAAGTTACCAGCTCTCTGCACATTAAATAAAATCGTTTTTTCATGATGATGATGATCAGTTTATTGATATAATTAACATGAGTGAAGCGGACGCACACAAGTTACTGATTGAACGAGGCGAGAGCGTCCTCTACGGGTAATTAAGATTTACTGCATGCTTTCACACAGACTGCAATCAATCCAAGTAAAAATAACTACAATTCAGGCTCAATGTTGTTAATAATATTAAGCTCTTATAATAACTTGATAGATAAACTGTAACATATAGCTGAACAATTAGTAATTTAGAGCTGGACATAACGAAGACTGTGATCTGATCATGAATCATAATAAAAATATTATTATTACTATTACTATTATTGTTGTTGTCGTCGTCGTCGTCATCATCATTATCAAGTTGTCTATCAAAAGGTTGTCTAAATGTCATGAAAATGATTTGTCCAATGTCATTAAGTCATTCATACACAAATTAAGGCATACACAAAAATAAAACTTTAAAATAAAGCATTTAAAAAAAGCTTTGTTAGCACAAATAAATTAATAAATAAATAAACACTGAAAAGCGTTTTTTGTTTTAATATATCTACTTTCATTGTATGTTTATCATTACTTTCTAGCGCCATCAGGTGTTAGACAGGATTGAGAGTCAATATTTTAGGTAAAGAGGTGTGATATCTATGTAAACTACTCTTGTAATGTATTTATTGTTCACATTATTATAGTTTAAAATTAATTTCAGATTTAAATGTAAACCAAAGTGTATGTCTAGATGTAAATGTAATTAAATGTATGTCTGGGTCTAGAATAATAATTTGTCTGAAAAATGCTTTAAATCTCATTGCACAACCAAAGTTATAAATGACCAAATTACTTATTTTTAAATTATAATTTTTTCAATACCATTAAATAAAAAAAAAAATCATACAAATATTATTCGTTTTATAATTATTAACTTATTCGTTTCTAACGCAAGATCTAATGCATTCTTTGCGTTTAACAAAACGCCGATCAAATGTTTGATGGACATTACGCGTAAACATATGATGGCATCAGTGTTCAAAGCACGCCTTTACTGTGGGTTTGCGCCATATAGCCCATGTGTATATGTTTCATATTAGCCTTCCTCTTGGCCCTTTGTGTCTCTCTGCCTGGTGGGAAGATATAATGTTCCCCGACTTTGAGATTATTTATTTCAGAGCGTAGAGTTATTGATTATTTCACTGGGAAAATGACGAATGGCACAACGGAATGACACGGTCAGCAGGTTCTATTAAAGAAATGATAGTATTGCTCATGGTTTGTTAAAAGGTCCAGTTTAGATACTTTATAGGTTTACATCCATCATCGTCTAACGACCCCGCGAGATGAGAAAAGCGCGCCGCGCACTGACAATGACCCGACGCCGCTAACTTCACGCTGTAATTGCCCACGTATTATATATAGATTTTTGTTTTGATATCTTGTGAGTTTCTCTCGTCTGGTCGAAATTGTGATAAAAGACTTAAGTATAATATCGAAATGTACCACAAGGTGAAAAATGGGCGAGCAAGTATTATAAACCCTGCACTCTTGCATTGTACGTTTGTTGGTCGACTCTACATCTTTGGATCGTGAGGCAATTTCTTTTGTAATGTCACCAACAAGTTTCTAAATAAAGTATTAACGGGATTGAAACGTATAACAATTTCCGTCTATTTTGTTATTACTTTTTGTGGCAAAAGAAGAACAGTTACAATATCAAATGTTTTCATATGCAGTGCTTTAATCATTGTCGCAAAGCATCTGTTTAACACACAAATCTTGCAGAGACAGACATATCCCCACATGTATACATATAGAGTACTTATAAACAGAAGCTAAAATGTATTATTCTGATTCACTATGATAAGCATGCATTGGCAAAACTATACCTGACAAAACATCTGCCAAATACATAAAGGCAAAGCTAAGTTCTGTAAACACAGTGATTAGCAGTCAGACTAAGCTTTCGGTTTAAACTCTGTTGATTTGTTGAACCGACAAAATGACCACTGCAAGCTCTCCTTCAGTGCATTAATGTCCGGCACTATTGAAACGAGGCATTAAAAGCTTGAAGGTCAGGTTGCTCGTCCCACTGTAATACACACAATGGATTTAAACATGGCATTTCAGTTGTAAAGGACTGACTGTGGCCTGGCCCTGACCCGGCCCACCTTAATTGGGACGGTAAAGCTATTGATTGGCTGAGGAATAGTTAGAGGGTCTGAGTTACAGCGTGATTAGCCAAGTTTTTATATGCTCAATGGGGACAGCAGAGAAAAGAGCAGAATTCAATGTCACTTTAAAGGGTGTGAAGAAGGCCCTGCATGTAAGTAGACCAGCGAAAACAAGGTTGTCCATTGCCCATCTTAGCTTGTTGTTGTTGTTAAATGACATTGAATTTTCGTTTTTTAAACATTGGAAAGACTTGTGTGAAAATGTTATATAAAGACTAGACTATGGAGGAACAAACACTGTTGTGTGTATAGTCTCCTAAGACAGTTGTGTTTGTGATGCATATAAAGAATAGACAAAATCATACAAAACTGCATACCATTTAAAATGGTGGCTTGAATATATACAATGTATGATCTATGTAATCATGCATATTGTATAGCTTAGAACCTTGTGTTAGGAGAGCAAAACACTGTGGGTTCAATCCAAGGAAATAAACAAACTGATAAAATGTATAGCGTGTAATAATAGTGTCAGCCAAATGCATAAAAATGTATTGTACATAAGGCATAGCTGTCAGGTGATAAGTTTCCTACAGGTACAGAGATGCTCAACAGGTTCCCTAAGCCTCATTGTCAACATTGATGCAATGATCTGCGTTGTTCTTGAGCCAACCAAGAACAAAAAGACCTTATTCATTCTTTTTGACATGGCTGAATACATGGAATGGGTTAGCAGGACCTGTCCATGTTCACTCACACACACACACACACAGGTGATACCTTTAGTAGAATAGCAAGGTGCGAGCGCTCTTGGGCCAAGCGTTCCGACCATGTGTCATAACAGCGCTGTAATCGAGCTGAGGCAGCAGTGGTTTCTCATCAGTGTCTAAGGGAAGATAGAGATATGGAGCCCGTTACAAATGGGCCAAATGCTCAGGCTCTGAGGAAGCCCATCAATAAAGCAATTTCTGGTGTCATAACAGCAGCGCTTTTGCTAAAGCTAACCTTTCAAAAAACTTTTCCCTCTGCAAAGCACTGCAGCCTCGCCATTAGAGTCCTGCCTTGTGAATTTAATGGATTCCGTACAAATAATATTCCACCATAATGGAAAAGGTTGAGGTGGCTGAAGACGGATGAAGTCATAAACACCTATAATTGAGAATCAAAGACCGATAAATTTTAAACTGCTATTCATTTTCCCCTTTTTTTCAGATGATGATCTATGTCATTCTGGCTGCAGGAAAATGGAGGAGATTATGGGTGGAAATTATAACGATAAATTTTCTAAACATACACCTTGATTATGCTTCGATTTTTTGGGAAGGAGAGCAGAGTGAGAGAGAGAGAGGGAGCGGGGGGGAGAGAGAGAGAGAGAGAGAGAGACAGTTGGCCTGGATAGCTGAAAGCTTGCTGGCTAAATGGGGCCATAAAATAGCTTCTGTGTGCTGTTTCGCCCGGAGAGGCCAGGCGTGCCTGGAGGTGTCATTTTCTTCCCCTAAATGGGGGGAAATGAATTGTGTAATTTATTGCAAACTGAAGCACAGTGAGATTAGATCAGCATATCCCATCAAAGGCTCAACAATCAATCTGCTCTGCTTTAACAGCTTGAGACGCATAAACCAGGGCACCTAATGGCTTTCCAATCTAACAGATTGATAGACTTATCTGCTCCCAGGGGATGTATTAAGAAAATCGGCTACTTTCACACTCTTCCCCACCACTTCTGACAGAACCCACTTTTTCTCTCCCTTGCTTTCCCCATTCACGGGCCTGATTATAGATATATAAATACATTTCTATAAGATGTGGTTAAAGGGGAGGGGGCAGAAAAGAGGAAAAGGCAGAGCGGAGAGAAAGAAGGTTGTTATTTGTTATTTAGATGAGCGTGGGGGGAGAAAGGGAGGGGAGGCTCTTTAATGAGCTGATTATTGCTCGTTGTTTGGAGCTGAGATGGTGAGCAGTCACTCAGGGCCACTTATGAACACGTATAAATGTGGCCATAGCAACCGACCTATTCTGACTATACGAAATGGAGATGTTGTGTAATGGGGTGAATTAATCAAACAAACATATTACAGCAATTAAAACAGGTAATTTATTGTGGTTATGTCCTCAGATGCAAGCTTACATACACATTCCTTAACATTATTACTCGTTATTAAATATGCATTTTAATTAGGATTAACATGCTAATAGCAGCTGTCATGGCAATGAAAGATACAAAAATTTGGTTTGTATGCGAGATCTTTTCTTTAGGAAGCATTTGGGTGACACTGTGAGTTGACAAGTGCACGTCAACAAACGTTCAGACTTTCAAATGACGGCCTTTAAACTACAGCTAAATGTATGTCCAAAACACTAACCTTATCAGCACTCCATTGAAAATATAGACAAAAGTGTTTGGCCAGAACATCAGTTCAGATTCTTCGTGCAGGTGTAGGATGACTCCTATTTGTCAGCCAGCTTGTCAAGATAAAATCTAAACCTCAAACACAGAGAGTGAATGAGATGCTATCAGCATGGACACAGAGAATAAAGATCTCCTACCTCCCTACATAATTAAGCAGCTACTGCCAAAGCTCAGAGAGAGCAATGAGAGGGGTCTACCTTAGAGGAGAGAGAGAGAGAGAGAGAGAGAGAGAGAGAGAGAGAGAGAGAGAGAGAGAGAAATAAGTATTCATGATTGACATTGGCAAAGATCTTGTATTGAAAAAGAGTTCCGGCTAAACAAAGTCTATAATTGTACTCAAATCTATAGGATTCAGTAAAGAATACAATTAATCTGGAATTAAACTTAGTGTCTTGTTAGTGTCACCATACAAATTCTTTTGAGATTTTACTTGTTGATGCCTCACATTGTCCTTTCTTCCAACCCAGTCTCATGAAAAAACGTACCCTGACTACGTTGGTCCAATTTGCAAAACGTAGAGGGGTTACAATAATGGCCCTTGAATTGTATGACTGTTACGTTTTTCTTTCGTCCAAGTCACGTGACTTTCAAGCTACCGGCCGTGAGAACAAAAAACATGGCGGACATTTCTCTCATTTTTAGGGGAAAAATCTATATTGTGAGTTAGTTTCTGCATAAAAATAAGTTTTGATTACATTTCTAGCGAGAAATATATATTTTATTTTCATAATATGCACTCAGTGAATTTACATAATCACTCGCTTGCTCGATGTTACGCAGATTTTTCAGATCTCGCCAGAATAATGTAAAACTGATACGTTTAGGTTGCTATGGTCGCTGCCAGGGCTCGTCACATGACGTCTTCTACAGACTATAATAAATAAGAATAAATAGGAAGAGGCAACAATAAATGATCTATGCCAGCGCAAGTCAATATTTATCTGGCCAGTCAACTGGTTTTTAATTTAAAAAATCCCTCGCAGTCTGAACTGCAACAGCACGGTCTGCGGTGAGTTAAACAACGTTCAACTGCAGGATCAATAGCATTCAGCGGTGAGTTTAACAACCCTCAAATGCGGTTAAAACAACATTCAGAGGGAAGCTTTATTTAAACCGCGTTCAACTGCAGATAAAACAACATTCAGAGGTGACTTTAACAACGCTCCACGGCGCGTGGGAGAAGCATTTTAAGCGTTTTCTGATCATGTAGGTAAGTGCTTTGATTAACTTTAGACGTGATGCATGCTGGGTGGCAAATATTTTTTATCAAAGGCTCGTTGATGGTAATAAATATACATATAAATATACATTTTACTATAATACGATTGTTTTCGATTAATTAATGGGTTGTTTAATTATTAATTTGTTTATTTTAAATCCTGTAATTTAACAACTCTGACGTCATCGAATGCGACGACGCGAAGGTCCATTGCGATTTCCACTCGGTAAGTTGATGGAGATGATTTTTACATTTACACAGCAAAGAAATGTTTAATCGTGACAATAAGTTGTGTTTGGAACATTCTAATGTAACGTTATAAGGTAGCAGTCTTAGGATGGTAAATTATATAAGTCATTAAACAAATAACTTTGTTGCACCACATATGCATAGGCTAATAGCAAAAGTAGCTAATTAAACTATTTTTTGTCGCAAATAAGTTGATAATGCAAGATACAGGGAAATGCAAGATTTTCAGTAGCGATATGTTACCTATATTACACTAACTCGCAACAATTAAGCCTCTTTTAGCCAACATGATCAGATGAAGAACAGTGTTGCCAGATTGGTTTGTTTTCCAGCCCAGTAATTACTTAATAATCCACACAAAATTATACAATGAACTCCCAGAAAATGATCTATAATAAACAATACAACTTAACTCATAACAGCACCATAATTGTGGCTCATCATGTTTTAATATGAAGTAATTAAAGCCAATTTCAGCCAACACGATCAGTATAAATTATAAACATTTAACTGTACAAAATCAATATCACATAGATTTGAGCTTAAATTTGTGTGTGTGTGCATACATATATGTGTGTGTTTATATATAGGTGTGTTATTTATTTCTTTTCTGTTTAGGTCCTTCAACTCTTTATACCCCCATCACAAACACACACACACACACACACACACACACACACACACACACACACACACACACACACACACACACACACACACACACACACACACACACACACTCACACTCACACACACACACACACACATTCTTGGTAATCTGTAAGAAGAGGAGGCAGCAGCACCAGAGAAGACACCTGAGCCGAGGGTGCATTGGAGACAAAGAGACACTGATGTAAATATTGTCTATGCAAGGCCAAGGTCATGCAGGAATCAACCAAAGAAAGGTCAGTATTGTTTATATTTTAAAATATATTTTTAGGATCTACATTGTTTAGGACTTACAGGTGTATAAAATTAATGGATACTACTTCTAAGGCTAATGTCAATGGCCAATCAGTTTGTTTCTTTATAATCTGTTTTATTAAAGCATTCTTATTTGCTGTCATCATCTGCATGACATAGATAACCATCCAGTAACTGGACTGTTAACATTAGGGTTTGGGAAATTAAAGTGTCGTAGTTTTTCTCTTTAGCTATAATGTTTTTTGTGTAAGGTTGCTGTTAATGCATAAACAATACCTGCAGAATTATAAAGCTTAAAGTTCAATGCCAAGCGATATGTTTCCTTTACCAGGATTCCCCTTTCAAAACAGGAAAAATGGGACCTTTAAACAGAGAGCTTGCACCACCATTTCAAACTGGTAACCAGACTGTGCCACTAGACTTGGGACAAGTTGGAATTTTGTATATATGTATATTATATATAAATGTTGCTTTGTGTTGTTTTTATCCTCTAAAGCTGATCACATTCAGAACACTGATCCTCCCAATGCTCCTGACACTCATTGTGAGGTGGCCTTTGCTCCAGAGACTGTTGGTGTGTACATCAATGTGTTTAAATTACAGTATATAACAGTAGGTTATAATGTAAATACATCGTTTATTTTCTTAAATTTGATAGAATACCGGACCTTTTACACTCAAAGCCATTCCATGAAGTACAATAAATGCTGTAAATGTATATTCATAAAGGGAAATATAAAAGTATTGTTTTTGTATACTCCATACTATTTTTTACAGAGTGCATTCACTGAACGATTTCTCAGGTGACGAGGCACCACCTCCTGGAACCCCAAGAGATCTTCTTCTGGCTTCCTCAAACTGGAGAACACGTCAAAGTCTCTTCAGAGAGGTGGAGGGCATGTGGTAGCACACATCTGCCTAAGTAAGTAGTTAAGCTACAGTACTAAGCTTTACTATTTCAATTATACCTTTTTGTCTCTTATTTCTGTTTGATGATGGATAATCCTTGTCAGCCACCATTATTCAATTACAATCTTATATTATTCAGTCAAATCAAACAATCTTAATTGTCCTGCACTGTATGATGTTTTTCAGTGCGGCTTGTACCCGTGGAAATGTCTGACAAAATCTGTGGTTGTTCACCAGAGTGAAGAACTTTGTTTTGTTCTGTTATAGTAGAATCTTAAAAATCTTTACATACTTGATTTCCAATAATTTAGCATTGATACAACATTTAAGTATGAAAAGTAGAAAGAAATGTATAAATTGTACAAAGAAATCAAACACTAATGAATCTAATTAAGGTTTATTTTACAGGGAATGTGCAGTGGGAGACTTAAACAGAAGTGGGTACTGGCCTGCAACCCTTCAATTCACCACAATTTATGCCATAGATATCTTGTTTTCATTTCAAGAAATGAAGATGGCGGCACCAGGGCTGTCCTGTCAAGCATTTTTTAAGAATGCTGGATCAGCGAACTGTCTGCTTTGGTCGTGTGAGTATTTATCCTACAGTATTGATAATATATTTGAATTGTGGGTTGAAAGCTGCTTGGTGCTAATGTATTTGTTGCACATTATAAGCTGTTGATTTCCTTATTTTTAATAGACTGGCAAGATCTCAGCAGACAGTTTTCAGAAAAGTTTTTTGAGTGGGAGGCTGTGCGATTCAAGGTGGACAATATATGCAAGGAAGAGCCTTTCATCTGCCCTGCATGCACCCCAGAGATGCTTGCAGTTTCAGTAGATGGAAACCGCAAGCATTATCATTTCAAGAATACTGCTAGGTACTCCAAACTTTGTTTCACAGTGTTTGTATTAAAAAGAAAATGGTAACACTTTTAGTGCTGCCTCACGATTAGTCGTGACTAATCATTTGCAGAATAAAAGTTTGTTTACATGATATTATGTGGGTGTACTGTGTATAATAATAATAATAAACAAACACGTATATAATTTAGAAACATTTGCATGTGTATATGTTTATATTTATGTTTATATTTATTTATATATATATATATATATATATATATATATATATATATATATATATATAATTCTTATATTTTTTTCTTAAAATTATACATGTATGTGTGTGTATTTATATATACATAATTATTATACACAGTACACACACTTTTATTCTGCAAAGCAGCACTAAACGCTTTACAATAATGTATTAGTAAACGCATTAACTAACTTGAACAAACAATTAACAATATCGTTTTCCAACATGTTTTAATTCTTGTTAATCTTATTTTATGTCATTACAGTAATTAATGTTAGCTCATGGTGTATGACTTAAATTTTACAACATTTGATTTTATAAATGTATTTGTAAATGCAGAAATTAACATGAACTAAAATTAATTAATGCTGTAGAAATATTGTTTATTGTTAGTTCATGTTAGCTAATGCATTAACTAATTGTTAACAAATACAACCTTACTGTAAAGTGTTATCTAGAAACTTAAATCTTGTGCATCAAGTAAACCTACACAATAAGTTATCATAAATTGTTTTGCCCCACTTTTAGATCTGAGGAACCGGCCATCTTTGAAGGTGTCTTTATAGCCAAGGATAAAGATGTTACCAGATTTCTGGACTACATTCACAACACAACCACAACGAAAAGCTTGCCAGAAAACAGGATGTAACCTGTAAATATTGGCCTTCAATAGTTGTGAAAAGCTGTCCAGAGCTCCAGCACCTTCTTAAAGGAACACACCGACTTCTTGGGACTTTAGAGAGTTAGATAACCCCCAGAGTTAGATAAGTCCATACATACCTTTTTCATCTCTGTGCATGCCATAACTCTGTCTGACACACCCACTGCTAGCCTAGCTTAGCACAAAGACTGGAAGTAAATAGCTCCAGCTAGCATACTGCTCCCAATAAGTGACAAAATAACGCCACCAATTTCTTATTTATATGTTGTGATTTGTATCGTCACCTCGTGTACAAATAACAAGGGCATATGAGACATAATCATCTTTTAATCGTATATATACTGTGAACTATATTCTCAGAAGGCAAAGCACTGCTACTTGGGCAGAGTGATTAGCTAACTCTCTGCTCCTCACCATTTTCAGGTGCTGCGAGCAAATTATTCCGCCCAAGTAGCAGTGCATATATACATATACATATACATATACATATACATACACACATACACATACACACATACACATACACATATACATAAACTATACAAATTGAGAGCACTATGCTAGCTGGAGCCATTTACTTCCAGTCTTTGTGCTAAGCTAGGCTAGCGGTGGGTGCGTCAGACAAAGTTACGGCACGCACAGAGATGAAAAAGGTTTATATGGATTTATCTAACTCTGGGGATACAGTGAATAAGCTAAAGTCACAAAAAGTTGTCGTGTTCCTTTAACATGAACCCATTCCTTTCAGTTTTTCATGCCAAAGCCCATAATTTTAAATGTGAGGTATGGAAAAGTTGCTATGTGATAGAAAATAAAGTGAACATCTATATATTTTTTTCTTTAACTAGGTGAAATGGAGTGAGGCAAATGCAGGATGTTGCTGTATTAACACTAGGAGAGGAGGTGGGACAGTGCAGTACCTTCCTCTCTAGGATTGCAGTGACTACAAAACAATTGTGAAAAGCAGGTAAGACAACTGCACTAGTTATATAATCATATAATAAATATGTTGATATCTGACACATTTTCTGTGTTCGCAGGACGCGCAGACAATCTGCCTCTCATGGCCATGCGCTGGAATCAGCAAAAGTTTAACAATTTAGCCATCTTAATTACTCGTCGATATCAGAAGGTAATGAAATCAGTAGAATTTGTTTTAGATGTTTTGAAATGTGTCTGAGCAATGTTTGAAGCAGTGCATTAAACAACATTTGTTTTTTGTTTCTTGCTATCTGTGATTGTTTGTCATTGTAGACCAAAAAGCTCTGGAAAGCCAGTTAGAAAACCTAGAGTCCATGAAAGCCCAATTGGCAGTGACAGAAAGCTAATTGGAAGGCTAGGTCAGTGATATAAAGGAATGGGCAGATTGTGATGAAATAATAATTTGTTATATTATGAATGCATTTGACAAATTTTATGAAAAAGGACACAATTTCCAAAATGCTTCAAATATTAGTCTGTATCCCCATACAAGTTCAGAGATTATTTGAAGGTTGACTTTTAATACATATGACTTAAGACATTTTTCATTATTGCATTCCAGACTCTGTACATCTAAGTCAGTTTGGACACTTCAGGAGGAGCAGAAGATGCTTGTTGCAGAGATGGACCATCATTGGAAATCTCTAAGCTTGTGCTGATGCCATCAGAGAGCTGTCCTGCTTGTTTTCTAATGAGACAATGAAAAGTATGTATTTGTAATATATGGCATAATGGCAATGTATATTTTTATTTTGTTTTTTGTAAGAGTATAACCTATTAACTTAAATCTGCTAAAGTGCACATTCACATAACTACATATAGGACAGCCGTGTGGTCCGTCGGATTGTCACCACATCCTATAGACTTTTTGTGCAGCCACCAATCAAAATTTGCCAGACTATGACTCTTCTGACCAGCAAACATTTTGTTGACATATAGGGGCTGCTCTAATAAATATACTGTCTGTTTATTAAGTTTCTAATTAAAGTTATTGTGTTCCTCTTTTAAGATTCACCATGTGGCCTAAGTGAAGAGGGTCTAAAAGGTCTGCTGAGCACCATTCTCAGAGAGCAACATAAAATCAGAAAAATTTGCAAGCAAGAGACTGTTACCTACAAGTTTTGTCTGGAGCAGAGAACATCAACTTCTTGTACAGTGCTTCACCTGATGAGTACGACAGTGACTTTGACATTTCTGATGATGGTCTGTAATCCACAAGACTGTCACCTTCCATCATTCTGGACAAAGACTTCTAACTGTCAATATAAAGCATTTAATAAAATCTACTTTTCATAACCTTATGTAGCCTCTTTATTCACATAATACACATACTGTATACATGTACAATATGCTTCTACAACTACTCAGTGGTGGAAATAAAGTGAATAATTAAAGTAGGGGTGAGCGGGGCACAAATAAACATGGGGTTGATTGTAAGACGGTTACATATTTTTTTATACAGGGCCAAGCAATCTGTGCTTTTGGTCTTTTTTCTGACTGTCAGAAGATGAATTTGTGTAATGTGTTTTGGTTAAGATATTGAACAGAGAGTGTTTTAGAGGCATGGAAGTAAATTTCTTTGTCTAATGTTTTTTTCTATTTTTGAGTTGGGTGTGTAAGTCACCAAATCCAACCTTGCATTATTTTGATCACTGTCTTGTTACCTTAAACATAACAGGTTTTTGAAACATGTCAGCATATAGCTGATAGCTGGGATTGAAATCATTTTTACACAGCGGGGTTAGTTGTAACACAGTCGGGTAGACAATGATAGTAAAATGAAAACACTGTAAATACTAAAATGATAACTGTTAATACAATATCAGGGAAAATAAATCACAATTACGATTTTTTTTGTCTTAATTGTGCGGCCCTATAAAAATCTATATGCATTGATGCATAATGCAAGGATGTTAGATGAAGGATGGATAGACCAGTGGTTCTCAAACTTTTTCAGTGTGCGGCCCCCTTTGTGTACAGTGCATTCTTTTGCGGCCCCCCGGAATTTTTTTATGACAAAAACAGTTCTAAAATGTAATATTTTTATTAAACAAAACATATTAAATAATACCTAGTTGTGCTGTTGGTTAGTTGGCTTATTATTTTTTAGGTTTAATTACACAGAATTAATGATAAATGAATGTATTTTATAAAATGTCATAAAACTGGGCCCCCCCTGGCACCATCTCCCGGCCCCCAGTTTGAGAACCACTGGGATAGACATTCACACATTCATCTATTATAGGCAGATATATGAACATCCACCTTTATTATATAGACTGAATTGAACTGAATTATTTGTCTTTTAACCAAATTTTCAAACCCTCTTTTTGTTCACAAAGAAACTATAAGTGTTCATTTGTAGCAGAGAGGTGTGTGTTGATTGTGTAAAAAAAAGTATTACTCTATCTTAAATATCTTTTGAATGATAGAGCCAAAGTCAAAGTGCACAACTCCAACAAACATCCACTGTATTGTAGTAGAGATTTGAGGTATTTCTTCTCATCCGACCTTCTATTTTTATTCCATTGCCATTTAGATAGAAAAAAATGAACTAATATTGTTATAGGCAAAACGTCTCAGAATAAACTATTTGATTGGCAACTAATATTTACACAACCTCAGCTAATCACCTCAACTACACCAACAAATAATCTTGTATGAGTAATAATAATCAAAGAATGATTGACAGGGAGAAATGGGATGTTTGAACATCAGCTGGTGGCTGAGAATAAAATATTCTTTAGTTGAACTGTAGTGTGCTGTATAAAAATTTAATCCTGAAAATCATTATGATACAGAGTCATTATTTTCAAAAATATATTTTTTTTGTGTAATTTATTAAAAGTATCTTAGTCACATTATGTTATGACATTTGTGACAATAATGCTCTATTATTGTCTTTTATATTGGGATTGTTTGCATTGCATGATTTTTATGACTCGCCTGACTTATCTGTTGAATTTGTTACTGTATTTCTGTATTCTGATTTTCTCATAATATCAACAAAACCTAACACAATGAATTTGGAAAAGGTGGGAAATAAGAATATTGTTCAGATAAAAATGTCACTCAGCACAGATTGTTATCCATGATGAAGAGGGTACATCTGTGTAGGTTTTACTGTCCTCCCTCTCCCAGGGGCCCAGTAACAGCCCATGGAAATGCAAAAATAATGCACATTTCTAATGGCTTTAAACCAAAGTCTGATTAGTTTATTAAAGAGAAAATTGTTAGGACAACTATTTATGATATGATATGTTTACTAAATAATGTTGGACAGAGATTTGTGACATGCATGGAAAGCTGTTAAAAAGCATTATAAAAAGTAATCACAATAAAATACAACATTTCATTCTAACTCTTAAATATGTTATAGAGGTTTGTACAATGAACATATTTACATGCCATTTTGTTCATTAAAGATTGTATTTATTTAATTCCATTACTAAACGTTTTTAAACTACATTGCCCATAAGCCATTGTCATTCTATCGATGGGACGGGAAAACATGGCGTTGTAAATTGTAGTTCATTGAAGAGTGTAGTTATACCATAGGGTTAGCATCTCGATAATCGGGTAATTTCTTTTAACATAGCAATACCTTACAAGAACTGACAGTATTACTAACGTCATAACAACAGCAAAACATAGTTTGCAAAACGGATCACTTATTATTTTTGAATTAAAGTTAGTCCAACCAAAGCTTAACGCCAAGGAAACGTCACACGTCTATAAATGGTAATCACGTGCACGTTCTTCCTGAATGTAAATTATCAGCAACGCTGTAAATCGCTGTAGGTACGATTATAATGTTTATTACACACGCAGAAACACACACTTAAATGAAACAGGAAAAAAGGTTTTCTCAGTTATCTAAGCAAATACCTATTGGTTTCAATAGTATAAACCTGAAGGTTACTAATATTATATACTTGTTCCAAATGTATAGCCTACTGTATGTGAAATAAATAATAGGCTACAATATTTCAAAATGTTTCATTTTTGCTTGCAAAATAAAATAAAGTTATTGCAGCATGCAGGCTGCTACCAAAAAATATATTTTAGGTCCTTTAAAGAAATATACAAAAATAAAATATATTTGAATTACTGTTTTAAATTTAGAATGACTAAATTTTTATTGTTTTACTCTGAATAAATGTAAGTAAATTACAATTGGTTAATAACAATTATAAATGTCAAAGTAACTCTTATTTAATATTGTAATTGAACATTTCAATCAGGACTACAAAATTTAAGTGAGATTTAAGTAGCTTTGGGAGAATTTTTGGTACTTATTCATGGCTGGCATACCACACAAATAGTTAAAGTAGACTTACCTAAACTGTACTACCCATGCTGTGCTTCAAAAATCTTTAATTAAAATGCCTTTGGGAATTTAATTATGACAAACAAATCTTTACCTTATGATCTTGCATGGGACACTTCTTGTCTGCTGTTTAGTTCATGACAAATACAGAGTTTTTAAAAAGACAAAATTCAAGAAAAAAAACTAAAAGAGACTGGGTACTGTGCAAAAACTTTAATAAAGAACAGCAAGCAAAGACACTCAAAATTAAACAGTTGAAGGGTGCTTGATAATGTAAAGGTGTAGGCTGTCATGCTGAAAACTGGTTGGGATGTGGGGACTTGTGTTGGAATTTGCTGGCAGGCTCCTATGTGTCATCCCAGGTTTTTCCACTGTAATATAAGTGCAGATAATGTCATTAGAACACATAGTACAAATGTGAGGTACTTGTACTTAGCTGGCATATTTTCTCAACATTTTCTGGTGACTGTAGTTAAAATAGTACTTTAAAATAAATATCCATACAGTTCCTGTATATTGAAAGCCATCCCTGCTGAAAAAAAAAACAGCATACACCAGCATAATTCCCATGCATACACCAGCATAATTCCCATGGTCACCAGCAAACCAGCACCAAAACACAACTTTCCCATCTGGCTTGTGTGCTGGTTTTCCAGAAGGGATGTACCTTCAAATTTAGTGATTTCAAAATGTATTTATTAAAATGAATTATTAAGTTGTCATTAGTGAGTTAAGGATATTCTCCTATTTGTTAAGGTAACTAAGCTATTTTATATAAGCGGAATAAGTTAAACAATTTCTGCATGTTTTCATGTGTTCCAGATCTGGCACGTTAGATAAGGATAGTGTCTGCATCACTTCCACTCATCATTGCTCTCCTCTTCCTCACATTTATTATTACGGTAATACTGCAAGACACTACTAGACCAAATTCCAGCATCATCCTAACATGATGCATTCTGACAAAACAGAGGTATTAATTATTGGTAAAACAAAATCCCAAAATAAGATGAAATGTTATTAATTTGACTCTTAATGGATGTATTGTTACAATATGTAATATACAACCGTTTTATTAAATCACATTTCCAGCATAAGTAAAACCAGATCTCCTATCAGAAATAGTACTAAATTATCACATGCTTAGTGTTTCAGATGCTAACATTTTTATTTGTTTGTGCATAAATCACTCCTACTATTGTAATACAAGTTAACAAGCTGGATAACTGTTCATAAATGGAAACTAAACCTAAAAGCAACAAACAAAAATCCCTGATATTCCATGATTGACTATTAATGTCTGTAAAAGACCTTTAAAATTCCATGATATTCCAGAAATTCCATGCTCTGTGGGAACCCTGACTGTATCCACTTCACAAAATTCCAGGATGTTAATAGATTATTCTACATACAGATAAGATAGATCATCTCCCATTCCAGATTCAGGATCACCCTCTGTTTAAATCCAGACTAACTCTTTAAATACTATTTATTTTTGCTGTCAGGATCAACATGTCCAGGGAACTTTATCTAACAGACATCACTGCCTACACTGTATTGGTTATGGAATGGACTATTTGCATTTCAATAGAATAAACATAATAAGGTAATAAAACATGACTTACCACACAGAGCACGTAACCAGTGAACTTTCAATTCGGCTTTCCTCTACACAAACACACACACAGACACACGCACGCACACACACACACAGACAAAACACAATTAATAATTATTTACCTGTTGAAGCAATTACTGGATATTATCTTTGAAAGGTCAGAATCAGTCACTAAGACAAGCACTCATCTTAGTAAATAACATTTTACCTCATTTATCTGTTCCTCAGTTATTTTATCGAAAAGGAAACCTTCTGCCATCTACATTTTCAGCAACCTGAAATGATGAAAAGACAAAAAGTTTATTAAGCCATGAATGCCATGCTTTGTAGTAGGCCTGGGCGAAAAATCGATTTAATGAATTAATTCGAATTTTTTGTTGTGGGCGATTTAAAAAATAAGTAATTCGATTTTTTTGTAATGGCGCATTTTTGGCTGCCCGGGGCTTCCGTAGCGTTATTATAGCAACATCAGCAACATCATAGCACACGTGAAACAGCATCAGCAAGCGACAACATCATCATCATAGCACAAACACACGAAACGGCAACAGCAAGTGACAACATGGCTACCGGCGAGAGTGGGAAGTTTGTTCCAAAGAAAGGAATAAAATCATTTGTCTTGCTTTTGATTAAATAAAAGCTAAATTTGCTTTAAGTTGTCTGCCGTTTGTACTTATTGCTTTTCTTAACAAGTGGGGGGGGGGAAATCGGAAAAAATGGGAAGTCGAATTAAAAAAAATAAAATCGGAGATTTTATTTTTAGGCCAAATCGCCCAGCACTACTTTGTAGGTGAATCACATGAGTCCATATTTATGTGAAGTGATATGCAGTCCTTTCCATTAGTGTCAAACAAATTTGTGCTTGTTTTTGTCAATCAACCAAAATGATATTACGCAGTGCCCGAAAAAAGTCCCCTGCTATTGAAAGATACTAAGGGGACTATTTTCGGGCACTGCGTTATATCATTATGCGTTCTGCAGCCATGTTACGACAGCAAAGTCCTTGATTATTACGACAGAATAAGAGTATAGTTCCTAGAAATATCAGCTGAGAAAATCACAACTTTTAATTTTCCGTCTGTCTTAGTACACGATGTCACTACAGAAGAGTCAAGTTTTAAATAGGAAAAATATCGAAACTCTTTGGTTATTTTTTGGCGTGATGCTAATGGCCTAATCAGATTCAATGTATTATGCTAAGCTATGCTAAAAAAGGTAGTGCCAGACGCGGAGATCAGCTGAATGGATTCTAAAACGGTAAAACTTACTGCTGGAAAATTAGCAAAAAAAAGTGAAGTGTCCATTTAAGTCAGGAATTTACATTGACCACAGTCCTTGGACATTGGGCTCTAAAACACTGTGAACTGGCTAACAAATACCTGGTTAGCTAAATGAATTTAATTAACATGAAGACATATTTGACTAGGAGCAAATTGTGGAGTAAGATGTAACAGGAAAAGTTATCCTTTATTCTGTTCTTCACCAGTGGCCACTTCTGAGATTTAGAACTGGAAGAGACAGATGCAAATTGAAGAGAGACAAGTGTGGTATAGTGGGAAGAGGTAGATTTCTTTATCTTCCTCTTCCTCTGTGGCAAAAACTTAGAGCATGGCAGTGGAGGTGGGGAAAAAAAGTGGAGAGAAAATTGTTGTAAAAGCAGTAGAGGTTGTAGGAGCAAGAGAGGTTGGAGAGAGTCTAGAAGACAGCTGAACAAGATTTAGTACAAATATTGCCTTAGACTTCTTGGTGAGGTTCTCCGGCCATTTCACAGCAGGGCTCTCAGGCCGCTCCATGGCAAGGCTCTCAGGCTGCTGTCCTGTGGAGGTTGCTATAATACAAGTTTACTTTCATCATGAAATCTGTACATATCAACAAAGGAATATACATGTATTTTAAATCCTAAATTTATAAACATAAACATTACTCTGACCTTTTGTCAAGATAAAGCCCTCCGCATCTCCTCCAAAAAATTGTAGTGACAGGAGTGGGGTGCCAATGGGTAATAATATATGCAACCCACTTATTCGAAGCCTTTTTATCCTGTTTCCCAATAAATAAAATTGGCTTGGCTCGCACCTGAAATGAACAAGTAAATGAGGTGTTACCATAAAAGATTAAAAGAAATATTAGTCTTGAACTGTATCCACCTTATTTTTGAATGTGGACATAAGTGATTTGACGTATTTCCCTTCTTTGTGCAAGACCTCCGTTTCAATAACCAGCCGGTAGAAAACAGTATCGTGGAAGCACACATAAAACATGATTTTAACAGTAATTGTAAATATTTACTACACCTGCCATGTATGAACCAGTGTGAGGATTAAAGTGTTTTGATATATCATATGAAGATATATTCAGTGATTTTGTGTTGTTAATCGGGGGTGACGTGTCTTCAGTGGGCAACTATAAAAGCACAGGGACATACCAGTATCTTTACAATGGGAAAGTCAGTCGAGAGTTTGTACATGGAATATATCAAGAAGACTTTGTGTTTTAAACTTTTTCAGGCAATGGTCTAAATTGTCCCTCTGGTGTGATTTTTTTTAAATAACAATTTTTAATAAAAAATTCAATTTTAGTTTTTATGGCGATACATCATGCTTCATGTGGTCTGACAGTCAGCAGTATCTTTCTCATACAACACATTGTAAGTTATTTTATCAAACCATAATAAACATATTAAACTATTTTTTATATTGTTTTCGTTTTATGAAAATATGATTACATTGTTTCTTACGCACTAGATGGTACCAAGGAGGTAAGATGAGAGATATGAGTTGGAATTATTTGCTTATTTTAAAATTATTTGCTTTTTAATTTAAAACATAACAAAAGAACGGACAAACACAATTAGAACTGTTATGAACATTAAAGCTCCCGTTCTTTCTGTGTTTTTAAAGCTTTGATTGTGTTTATAGTGCGCAATATAACGTGTTCATGTTTCACGTTCAAAAAAACGCTGTATTTTTCACATAATTTACTTATCTCTATAGCGCTGTTTTCACTGTCCTAAAAATGGGCTGAAGTCTTCCTTGTTATGTGAAGTACCTCCTTCAGAAATAAGTAACGAGTTCTGATTGTGTAGTTTGTTTAGTGTATTGTGATTCAATAGCAGATTAGCTTGCCGTTAGCTTAGCTGGCCACTGATGTATTCCTGTGGGCGGAGTTTAGTCAAAAAACTGTTCTAGTGACATCATTAAAGCAGAAAGTAGAGGGCTGAAGTCCAAACCGGCCGTTCGCTGTAGGCTTTGAAAGGCAAATTCTGTTAAAGAAAATAAATCGACTGGCAGTGAACTTTCAGCTTTATCATTTTACAGGTATTATTTATGCTATGAAAGCAACATTACACACTAACTAGGGTTTAAAAATGGGATCAGAAAGAACGTGACCTTGTGAACGTGAAGCAGTTTATGTCATATATATTCTGTACTGTAATCACATTTTTGTAATAATATATAGCAGAATAAATAAAACAGCTAAATTGGCATATTTTTATGAGCATAATATTATTTGTTTATAAACAATTATCGTATTTATTGTTTACTGGCAGTTTCTATGAAAGGTTTTACTGGATGGATGTGTGGATACAGATCATACGACCAGCATTTGCTTTTAAGGACAGATTTCCCCCAGTGTGTGTGTGTGTGTGTGTGTGTGCTGTAGGAGATAAAGAGCATTACATTTTCACCAGTATTCTCCATCAGTCTTGTCAGGCAGAATGTTTTCCACCCATTTAGTTGGTTCTGGGTTGTACTATGTGTATTAAAATGGGCTTGGGCAGGTGAAATTTTGCTATTTTAAGGGAAAGTACAGAAATGGAAAATAATTTTACATTCGCAGTGTCTATCGTAGGCTCCTATATAATATCTGAAAGAGCACTTAAATTATTTATTATTTCATATTAAAACATGACAAGCCACAAAAGTAGTGCTGGTATGAATTAAGTTGTATTGTTTATTATAGATCATTCTGGGAGTTTATTGTATAATTTTGTGTGGATTTTAAGTAATTACTGGGCTGGAAAACAAACCAATCTGGCAACACTGTTCTTCATCTGATCATGTTGGCTAAAAGAGGCTTAATTGTTGCGAGCTAGTGTAATATAGGTAACATATCGCTACTGAAAATCTTGCATTTCCCTGTATCTTGCATTATCAACTTATTTGCGACAAAAAATAGTTTAATTAGCTACTTTTGCTATTAGCCTATGCATATGTGGTGCAACAAAGTTATTTGTTTAATGACTTATATAATTTACCATCCTAAGACTGCTACCTTATAACGTTACATTCGAATGTTCCAAACACAACTTATTGTCACGATTAAACATTTCTTTGCTGTGTAAATGTAAGAATTATCTCCATCAACTTACCGAGTGGAAATCGCAATGGACCTACGCGTCGTCGCATTCGATGACGTCAGAGTTGTTAAATTACAGGATTTAAAATAAACAAATTAATAATTAAACAACCCATTAATTAATCGAAAACAATCGTATTATAGTAAAATGTATATTTATATGTATATTTATTACCATCAACGAGCCTTTGATAAAAAATATTTGCCACCCAGCATGCATCACGTCTAAAGTTAATCAAAGCACTTACCTACATGATCAGAAAACGCTTAAAATGCTTCTCCCACGCGCCGTGGAGCGTTGTTAAAGTCACCTCTGAATGTTGTTTTATCTGCAGTTGAACGCGGTTTAAATAAAGCTTCCCTCTGAATGTTGTTTTAACCGCATTTGAGGGTTGTTAAACTCACCGCTGAATGCTATTGATCCTGCAGTTGAACGTTGTTTAACTCACCGCAGACCGTGCTGTTGCAGTTCAGACTGCGAGGGATTTTTTAAATTAAAAACCAGTTGACTGGCCAGATAAATATTGACTTGCGCTGGCATAGATCATTTATTGTTGCCTCTTCCTATTTATTCTTATTTATTATAGTCTGTAGAAGACGTCATGTGACGAGCCCTGGCAGCGACCATAGCAACCTAAACGTATCAGTTTTACATTATTCTGGCGAGATCTGAAAAATCTGCGTAACATCGAGCAAGCGAGTGATTATGTAAATTCACTGAGTGCATATTATGAAAATAAAATATATATTTCTCGCTAGAAATGTAATCAAAACTTATTTTTATGCAGAAACTAACTCACAATATAGATTTTTCCCCTAAAAATGAGAGAAATGTCCGCCATGTTTTTTGTTCTCACGGCCGGTAGCTTGAAAGTCACGTGACTTGGACGAAAGAAAAACGTAACAGTCATACAATTCAAGGGCCATTAAAAGAATAGGCGAAAAAAAAATGTAACAGTCATACAATTCTAGGGCCATTATTGTAACCCCTCTACGTTTTGCAAATTGGACCAACGTAGTCAGGGTACGTTTTTTCATGAGACTGGGTTGTTTCTTCATATTGCCAGACATATTGGACCTCATGGATCTGATTTGTATTGCAGTCCTGGAGGCAGGAGGGCATTTTACTACTATAAATATCAGTCTAGCCTCATGGACCACAAATCAATTGCAAATAAATTTAGATGCTGTTCTCTGCCCCCCTCTCTCTTTCTAATTCTTTCTCACATACTTAAATGCAATTAACAGTTTAATAATGAATATGACATGCTAGATACTAATCTGTATGCAAGTTCAATTCTATAAGCACGGTATAAGGATTTCACTGAATAAGGACATTTACCTACCAATATTGTCGAATAAATATTGATCGTAGTATAGGGGTGACACTGGATGGCAATTATTTGGATAGTAGTGGATGACAATTGTGACCCTGAACCACAAAAATAGTCATAAGTAGCACGGGTGTATTTGTAACAATAGCCATTAATACATTGTATGGGTCAATATTATAGATTTTTTATTAGGATATTAAGTAAAGGTCCCATGAAAATATTTTGTACATTTTCTAATGTAAATATATCACAAATTTATTTATTATTACAGGGCTCCAGACTGCCACCAAATGGTGGCATTTTGCCACTAAATTTTACATCCAGTCGCACATGTGCGACCAGTAAATTTGACCTTTTTTTATGTGATGTGACACTGAATTTTAAACAGCACATTGTACTTTCTGCATCTATCATCAAATAATTATTAGTAATACAGTGTATTACTTAGTAGAAATGTGAATATTTGGTTAGCATGTTGATTTAAGTCCTGTATTAGTAATATGTGTTGCAAAGGACTTAATTTGGACAACTTTAAAGGAAAACACCACCGTTTTTTCAATATTTTACTATGTTCTTACCTCAACTTAGACAAATTAATACTTACTTATCTTTTTTCAATGCATGAACTTTTAATCTTTGTACAGCGCCTTGTGAATGTGTTAGCATTTAGCTTAGCACCATTCATTCCTCTGGCTCCAAACATGAATATAGAAGCCACCAAACACTTCCATGTTTTCCCTATTTCAAGACATAAGTAGTTGTTACATAAGTAGTTACACAAGTAAGTATGGTGGTACAAAATAAAACTTTTGTTTTTAACTTTTGTTAGCTAAATGCTAACACATTCAAAAAGCGCTGTACAAAGATTCAAAGTGCACGCATTGAAAAAAGATAGGTATGTATTAATTAATCTAAACTGAGGTAAAAACATAGTAAAATATTGAAAATTTTGAGGCGATTTTCTCAGTATTTTGATTTTTTGCACCCTCAGATTATAGATTTTTAAATAGTTGTATACTAACAATCCATACACCAATGGAAAGCTTATTTATTCAGCTGTCAGATGATGTATACATTTCAATAAAAAAAAAATTGACCCTAAAGGTTTTGTGGTCCTGGGTCACAATTATGATTAAGCACAGATAAACAGGCAAAAATGTGTATTTGTGATGTAGTATGAACATCAATAAACATTTGCTTTAAAAAAAATCTATGAGTAAATTCAAATATCATTTTTTTTAGCGTTTATCAGTTTTATGTCAATTTCAAGCACACGCTCTCAATAAATTAAAGTGTATAATACAAGGCCTGATCTGCAGTCAAAATGAATCATTGATTATTTGTAAAAACATAAGTGCAAATCAAATCAGTGCTCCTAGGAAGAGATATATGACCACCCACCTGCACACATGAGAAGTGAGACAATAATTGACCAATTGATTTTATGCACAGCACATTTTTTCTCCCCAACTCTTTTCCTTCAACGTTAAAATCCTTCATTCGTTCTCATTCTCAGTGGTCCTGACTCTCTCTCTCTTACAATATTCTGCAATAAAGCCTTTATTCCCTGGCTCCAGATGAAACCTTTGCCGCGACCTCTTATATATTTTGTTCCCTATTTTGCTTTAACAGCACTAAAATTGGTTACATATTCTTTTACAGTCCCCAGATGCCATTGCCCCGATGTTGTCATTCGATTATTTATAGAAAACTATTACATGCTTACATTAGCGGCTTACTTCCCCCATGCGGCCAACAACATTTTTTTTTTTTGTGAAAACTTTAAAGCCAATTCTTTACAGGTCTATGGGCTCACTATTGTAGTCTGCAATGGGCCAAAAGCATGGGCTGAAAATGTATGTGTTCGATTCACTGGGTATATCAAGAGTAAAAGAGAATAAGTAAAAGAGTAAAACCAAAGGGATAAATGCTTTGTAAAATCATTAAAAGTGTTCTACAAAGTGTTTTATATAAGAAAGTATTAATTATAAACCTCACATTTTTGGCCCTTCAGCCTCATGTGCATCTTTATTTAAAAGACATGGCTGCACATAACCAAACTTAATCTTCATGGCAAGATATTCTGCTTAAGGCTGCTTAGTAAACTTTATAATAATAAGCACTAGATTCAGACCACTGCTTTAAATATATATCTTTTGTTGCTTCTTTATGTGAGCCTCATGTTTGAGCTCGCTGATCTGTAATCTGATTGGTCTGTCATTGCTTTACAGGTAAATACATGTTATTAATGATCTCCCCAACAGCACACTGGCACGTTACAGTGAGAGTCATGTTTAAATTCCTCCCCCTATGCATTGGGTCAGGGAGGCCCAGCTGCACTCGGCCCTGAGATCGATAAGAGGTCAGAGAGGTCGAGGGTCATTCCTCCCTCCCATTATGATCTAAGCACTCACCTCATATGGTGACTAACGAGAACTGTAGAGTGCAGGATAAGAGTAGTGTTAAGGAAAAGTGTATAATACTAGATGGTCAGATATATTCAAACAGAATACAGAGGTAATGGAGCACTTCCTTGTTACTGTGCCAACTTGTGTGGACCATAAATACCTAATACCTAAATCTAACTTATAAAAATTGAGGCAAGTGGCTGAATTGGATGTTTTAAGTTGAGTCAACTTGCAGCCTTTTTTAAGTATAATAAACACTGTAATATTATTTAATACAAACGCAACAAAATTAAGTTGAGTTAACTAATAGTAGTATTACTCTATTTAGTTTAACTTACTTTTCTTGGTACAGGTAACTTTTTTATGGTTTGTTGTTGTTTTCATAAACATTGATTTAGACTTCATCTTTCTGTGAGATGAGGGCATGAATTGTTTATTCAATCAACGCGCCCACCCAGTTTAGGTGTGGGCAGCTGTAAAGGGCGACATACTTCAGTATGCAGTCTATGCACAAGCACCAGTCTTCTGAACAATGGTAACTACAAAACTCAAAGATGAAACAGAAACTCTTCTAAATCTCGAAGATAAATGAACATTAAACACTTAAAAGTCTTTCTTTTTAGTTAAAAACACATAAAATAGCGTTTAAATTTAAATTTCACTGTCCAAATGCAGTCGCATGCAAAGCATGCTGCGAGTCTACTGCCTAGTTAGCTATGTTTACTAAAATCATTCATGTAGTTTTAACACAAAATTATTAAGTTAATTTCCTTCTTACAAATTAAAGTGGATTATACATGATAAAATGAAGCTGAATTTACGCAGTAAAGTGTTCATTTAGAATTACTCAAATTATTCAACTTTTTATGTTATTTTAACTCAAATTTTGATAAAAAAACAATTTTTTTTAAATACAGTTTACTCATTTCATCTTTGTTAAATCTACTAAGGCACAGAAACACTTTTTACATAAAACAGACCACTGATATGGAAAGCAAGATAGACTCAAAGTAGAACAGGAAACATTGATGGTAACAGAAAAAAAGTCTCAAACAGGAAATAAATGTTCAGGTCTTGAGACTTTTTCCTTTGGGAACTTATTGGCCTTACTGATCATCTGCTCTGTAATGAGTCATTGCCATAGTTTGAAAAAGAGATATGGAGCCTATTAAACCTTATTATGCCCATGATCAGCTTTTTTCAATAATCAATACTCTTCTGAACTGATCCTCTCATTAACCTAATATGTCCTTTCTGCTTGGCCGATGCCTTGCTTTTGTAATACAGAAAGGCATCCATGCGTAAATAGCACACAATAATTTATTAAGACAAAGCCTCATTTTAAATTAACTTCTACATTTCCATTTTGGACATTATTATGCCAGTTAGTAGTTACAGTACTCTATCTTTTATGTAACATATTTTGTTATAATCTAACATCATAGGTAAATAATGCAATGCACTAATACACACATACACTTTACTGTAATGTTCTCAAAAACTCCATGCCAAACCCATCTTACCAAGTGAACAGCTAAAAAACATTGAAGCAGCGTGTACATTTCCTACATATCAAAAACATTTGATAATTTAAGAAGCCACTTAATATGAATATGTACCTAAAACTGTCATAGTGGCACGGAGGTGCAGGGGTGGTACCAATGGATGGACTTTGCTGTGTCTGCTGGCCTGTGTAAAGCCATAGGTTTAAAAGATTTGACAGAAGATGCTCTAAATTATCTACCTTCAGACAGTGCTATCCATTAGCTCCCCTCTCAGCGCGGAGCATGAAATGCGAGTATTGGGGCAACTGTGCGTTGGGAGATATCATTCAAGACTGTGAGCAATGGCCAAGCACTGACAGTCACGATAAATGTCCCCACTTTTCAGGCTGTACAAATGGCATTTGGCCACAATAATTCAGCAGAGGACAGTTCATTCCCCATCCAGAGGGACTGGACCCAGTCAAAAGCTATTACAGCATCTTCTTTATTAGTGCCTATGGTTTTGGTGTAGAGATCCTCAGATAAATATAGCTAAAATGCCACTTCACTCAGAAATATTGGTCCATTCCTCCGCTGCCTGACTGGGCCCGAATGGCAGCCTGTTTCAGACGTTATAAACCTTTCTGAAGTCACACAGTGCTCCTGCCACCCATCTGTCATGCTATAAGTACCATCATTTGCAGACCAATAGAAGTGATCAGTAGATTTTCCCTCAGGCCCTTTGCGAGGCATCATAGTCGAAGAAATTGATTATCACTTTATCATTTAAGTATCGCTTGCTTTGAAGAATAATAACTCACATTTAAGGTGCCAAATGGCTTTGCATATCTCTGAAAACGCCAGCCATTTAAGAATAATTGTGTAATTCGTCATTTGTGACAATGCTTTATAGTTTTCTGCATCTGTACGCAGAATAAGAGGAGGCTGTCACCTGTGCAATGCTTTAATAGGTTGCTAGAGGGACGCGAGCGCGTTCAGACTTCATAAGGTGACGGCGGTTTTATCGTGCGTCGCCTCGTAAAGTCACGTCATCTGTAGGACGCGCCCGACACTTTTATTAAACAGCTATTCAGGGCGCGTGCGGGGAGAGATGTGCAAAGATAAATCCTTATGAATAACTGAAGTGTCTGTTTGAGGATCAGCGTGTCATACAAAGTTTGAATGTGATCCAAGCAGCGCAGATAAACGATAAAGGGTAAAACCGATTCGTTTGGGGAAATATATTTACTACTGTGTTATTCCATAGATTTATGCATACGGTATAAATGGTTAAAGCAATACGTTATATGTCTACATAATGTTGCACTTTATAGATATGCCTATATCCTATATTTTTCCAATGTGCTATTTTTATCTATTTTATTATTTAATTCTGGAAAACCCAAAGTGGATTAACAAAGATTACTTTTACACATACAATAAGTGCTTCGTATAGGCTACAAATACATTATATACTAACAACATATACCCAAATGCCCTTAATATTAACCAAGGTTTATTTTAACAGCGTGTTATTTTGTTTTTGGAAGATTGATTACCATATGTATTACTATAGTTTTATTGCAAAATCATGCTAAACTAATTTAGTAAGACAATGGTAACATTGTGGTTATTGTTTACAAATACCATAAAAAAAACGCTGGTTGATATTATAACAATTGTTATTTTTGTATATTATTTTTTATCAATTTTTTTCTGTGTTCTGTAGATGTATTTCAGTCCCAATGGGATAAGCAAAGTTTATAATCTTTACTTTGTTTGGGTTTTTTTATGTAGGTGTTTTTATTAATGACTAGGCTATAATCAGTTGCTTCGTATGCCAATGCATCCCCTTATAGTACACTTTTATATAGGCTAGTCTTTAGCCTCCCAAAAATGTACTGTATTGTGAAATCAGATAGACAGAAAAATCTTTAAGACCACTGCATTAGATACAGGCTATACAAGTTTTTTTCCTCTAAACATGCGTTATGCCTATTTTTTTTTTACAGATTTGTTATTATGTTTATCAATTTTTCTGTATCCTGTTGTATTAGCCTATCCTCTGAATTTGTTTGTATAAACCCAATGGGAATAAACAAAGTTTACTGTACTCTTGTAAGCATTTTATTCCACCATACCAGTTAATCCGATATTTCAGTAAACCAGACTGGACCAGATTTTTTTTAAATGAGAGCTGGCATTCAGCTAAATGAGAATTTCCTGTACAGAGAAATTCATTATTTCACGCAGGAAATTAATAAAAAATAACACGCGTCTTTGTGTGCGGCGCGCGTATCGCCGCTAATCTTCGCCTTTGTGCAAATGTAACCAGGGCCGCTCTTTGGCAATCGAGCGCAACGCCACGGCTTTGAGAAAAACCACTTGTTCTGTCGCATAATTAGAGATCTCATACCCGCTTTGTGAGGGGGGAGAGAGGGGCCTTGTTTGCCCATTTAAAGTGTGATTCAGATAATAGTGTTCTCATCAAAGGTAGCAATTACATTCATTACACAGGCGGCCGCGAGGAAATTAAGTGGCAGGAAAATGAAAAGCTTAATATGTACTTCCTTTATCCCATTTCTTTTCCTTTCTCTCCTTCCACACACGCCCCGTGTCGCATAAGGGTGGGGGGCGTAAAAGAGGGTCTCTCCAGAAATAAATAGTCTTGGGGGCGTGAAGAATAAATCCAGCCGTGGTCCTCCTTCACCCTTTAGCAGTAATGATTTGGCGCTGGGGCAGGCGTTTCTATAGCTGCACTCTTCAGGCAGGATTAAAAGCCTTTCTTCGGGGCCTAATGTCCACGGCAGCCTTTAAATGACTCCAGCATATGATTGGAGTCTTAAAAAAGTGCTCAGGGGCCTTCTCCAAATTAATACCCAATTCCTTTTCAGGACAAAATGAATTGTTTCGCGTTCTATAAAACCACAAACAGCACATAAATCAAGCGCTTTGGAGGAGAAGGGGGCCCGCTCATTCAAAAGCCTTTAAATGTGAATTAGGGCAACGGGGAACTTGGTCTGACTTACCCCCGAGCAGGTGTAGGCACAGCAGCTTCACCCACTCTTCTGGATGCTGAATTAAAATAAAAAGAGAAGAAAGGATATTAAGTCTGACAAACAATTATTTGTGACCTTTGATGTCATGAAGACAGTCAATTCTGAGTTTTATGCATATTAAGCTATACTGAGACTTTTGGATGCTAATCATTGTGCATCTGTCAACAAAAAAAAGAAAAAAAAAAGAAAAAACTTTTACCATTTGATCAAATGTATACTGTGTAATGCACAATAAGTCGCTTTGAATAAAAGTTTCTGCAAATGTATTAATAGCGAATAGTAAGGAATAGTTCACCCCAAAAATAAAATATCTACTCACCATCATGCTGTTCTAAACCTGTATGAAATATTTTCTTCTGTTGAACACAAAAGAAGATATTAATGATGGTAAGCACACGGAAAGTTGATGGTACCTTATTGGCTTCCATAGTTTTTGTTTTCCTACTATGAATGTCAATGGTTACCATCAACTTACCATGCTTACCATTATTTATCAAAATATCTTCTTCTGTTTATTAACAGAAAAAAATCATACAGGTTTAGAACAACATGAGGGTGAGTAAATGATGACCAAATTTTCATTTTGGGGGGAATCCTTTAAGACTAATCTTCACATGTTCAGGATGCTACATTATAATAATAGTACAGTTAGTTAAAAATTAGTAATTTAATCTCTATCTTGTGAAAATGTCATTTCTCTTTAAATATCTTATTTCGTTATTCTGATGTTGACAAAACACATACACTGGCTTAAATGCTGCTAAGACTCAAATGAACTATTATCGTAATGACAACTATTTGTCGCATATACTGTTGCGCCCCTGTTTTGAAAACAATAACATTTTATGAAAAGAAGCCCACTTGAAACCACCATTAATCTTTTCAACTGACAAATTACTGTCACCCCGCTTGAATTATTTAAAGGGAAGTGGCTTCACTGGAAACCTGAGCATAATTAAATTGCTATAAAATAACATTAGTGTGGACAGGCCATTAGGAAGTGCTGTAATTGACTGCTTCAGGGGTCACAGTTCAAACCTGCAAGGTCGAGCTGTCATGCCTGCCTTTGGTTCGGTTATGGCATATTCCACTGTAAATCCCACAGACTGTAAATACTGCATTTTACAGTAATTGTCAGAGTTGAAGATGACTGATTAATATGCTTTAACTTTGTTTATAATAATAGCAACATTTGTAAGGTCACATGACACATAAAAGAGAATTTTGAATTTTCACATAAATCTCCTCTGTTATTTATTTATATTCAACAAACACCAAATTTGACTGACCAGTTTAATTATTGTATATAATTACAGAAATGTAGGTTTGATATCAAACCATATAGACCTAACGTTTAGTGGTATGGTCATCACTTTTAAACTGGACATCCTGCGCCATCTAGTGTCCGATCTGTAAAATGCTCATGTTATGACCCTGTATTGGATATTGACACAGAAATGACTTTTGCTGAAAAGAAAATATGGTTTGCTTGAGATCACACCATAAATAAACATGTGAAGATGATGCAGTCTAAAGGGATTTCAAGCAAACTACAAACCAGCATTTTAAGTGCTAGAGATCATAATTCATAAACATGTCAAATATAAACCCTTGGTAAAATGTGACCTGTCTTGTGTAATGTGAAATATAAAAGGACTAAAAGGTGTAGTGGGAAAACACTTAAGTGCAGTAAACGGTACATTAGACTATGATGTACTATAAATAGACTGTTTGGGAGCCAGACAAGTTGCTCTGGTCATCTGAACCGTTATCATATATAAAGAGTGTGCAAGTGTTACACTGGATCCCTCTCATTACAACTCTGAAGAGTGTCACAAAGATACAACGCTCTCGCACTAACTGGTCGTTTGTCACACACTCTTCAATGGTTTTTGTACAGCCCTGACACAAATGGGGTAATGCGATCTTCAGCTAACTTCCCCTCTAGTTAAATATTAAACGCTATGAAACATAAATGAGCCAATCCAGCTATTTAAAGTAATGCAATTGGCTCAAGTACTCATCAAATTGTCTGTGACATTTGAATATGGAAATTATCTACGTATTTGGCAAATCTGGTTAAAAGTGATGTATTATTAAACATGATGGAATGGGTGAAACAATCTGACTAACTAATAACACAAAACATCAAAGAATTTAGAAAGTCCCATCGTAATGATTTTTTAGTTTGTTTTACCTCAAAAATGAACACGTCGGTTGATATCAGGAACTGGTTTATGTTAGTTATTGGAGAGATCTGGGGACACATGAAAAGGGAAAAATTAATAATTACCAGTTAAAACATTTCCCAAGGAAATTTGTATAGTTTGACATTTCCATCTGAGAAAGAAACGCATGGAAAAACTACATCTAAAGTCTTCCCACCACAGTGTAGGCCCCCTACTGAAAAATCCAGCTAAGACCAGCACAAGCTGGTATCAGGTTTTAAGGTGACAGTAGCTTGTCCTCCAAGCCTGGCAAAGCTGGTGGGTCAGCTGGTCTTGAAGTAGCTACGCGACTATCTCTGCCCTCGCAGCTGCTGTTTTGGTTCCGCTCGACGTAACTTCTGACCTTTCCCTGCTGAAAAAAACAGCATACCATCAAGACCAGCATATGTTGTGTTTTGGTGCTGGTTTGCTAGTGAACACCAGCTAAACCAGCATCAGCACCAGCATTAGCACCGGCTAAACCAGCACACAACCAGCATTAGCACCAGCATCCCATGCTGGTCATACCAGCAAGACCAGTATATGTTGTGTTTTGGTGCCGTGACCACCAGCTATACCAGCATCAAACCAGCATAGACCAGCATAATTCCCATGCTGGTTTGATGCTGGTTTTTTCAGCAGGGTTCTCAGACGACGTGCGGAGGAAAAAAATTATTGCCAAACTACAAGTGAACGAAATGTCAGTGAATTTGAAGGACGACCAAATGAGTTTTACCACCCGCAAAATGGAAAACTAGACAAGCTTAAAAAGTAGGCAAAACAAAGATAGACCAGCTTAAAAAGTGACCAAAACATGGCTAGAGCAGCTTGCTACACCAGCAATACCAGCTAAAACAAAGCTGGTAGACCAGCCTAAACCAGCTCACCAGCTTATGCTGGTCTTAGCTAGATTTTTCAGAAGGCACACATGGCAACATCAGCTCAAACAAAAGTAAAGAAAAATGTACAGCTTTGCTCAAGTAACTGTTATAAATGAAAACGAACTCATAATTACTACCACTTTAAAATGCGCAAGTTTAGCATACTATTTTAACCAAAATGTGAAGGAAGCATTCATATTTAGTAAGCAAACCATAAGGAATACTAAGAAAAGTATTAAGGGATATCTAGCCAAATGTAATGTTATGTTGACGAAAAGAAAAGTATTTATCATAAATTTTAAATTCTGCTCCGAAGCGAATACTCACGTCAGCACGCCGGAACTATACTTTCAATCAACTGTATTAGGTCGGAGGAATTTAATCGGCGCACCGCTTGAACTTTCACCCTAGCGTTTCTTTTGTTGTCATATCGCAGATCATTACTACGCTGCGTCAAACTTCGTTTACCAATGACACCGTCCTAAATAACTAACCCAATATGCTTCAAACTAGTTGGTGTTATCTCAAATGTACGGTTTAAAAGTATGTTTTGACTGTAATGGCTGAATCAGTTGCGCCAACCCTCTGACGTTAGCTGCGCAGCATCACTATGGATCTTAGTTTCATCAGATTTTTCATCTAACCTCTTCCTAAAACGATCGTTAGTTAGCACATCCAACAACCGAGTGTATTTTGTATTTTCTTGGACACATCTGTGAAGGTAATTTTTGTAAGTAGTTTTTGTTTTGAAGTGTGGTGTAAGGTTGGGGAAACTAAGCAACGTCAACAACAGCCCTTTGCTATCATAACAACGCATGTTACCCTGCCAACTAGATAACAGCCAAACTAGTACAACTGTGTAGTATTTAACTAGATTACACCTGTCACAAGTTCAACAATATGTTAAGATTATATAAGGTTTGATATGTATAATATAACGTTTTCCATAAATAAGTATTATATTCGAAGCAACTAGTACTCATGTTGCTCAGGCCTGTGTATGATTAAACTAAACTGTTGATGGATTGTTTGTAAACTTGTATTGTTTTTATTGTAGTTTAATAGAGGTGTTATGTAACAATGGTCTTATTATATATGTTTCATCACAATGACAAATGTGCACTCTTTTGTCTTGGTTTCATTTACAGCCTACATTTTGAGAGAACAGAGAAAGACATTGAAGATCTTTCAATGGGCGAAGAAAAGCCAGAGACACTTGATTTTGTGAAGGACTTTCAGGAGTACCTGAGTCAGCAGACCCAACATGTCAACATGATATCAGGCTCTGTTATTGGAGTAAAAGATGGAGATGCGATCCAAGGAGGTAATACATATATAGAATTTGAAATAAGAGAAAGAAGTGTGTTTGATTTGGATTTGTGCTAAATTGTACAGCATATGAAAAAGATCTAAATATATTTTTGATTTGATAAAGTCTTTATTGATTTTATAATTTTATAAAGATAACCATCATGTGAGTCTGAGTTTTTTCCTGATTGATGTTTACCCTAAAGATCTTGGACAGAATGGCCTGGAGCACCCAGCAGTGGATATGTCCTTAGAGGACGGTTCAGGGATGTTGGTGGATGGCTTTGAGAGAACATATGATGGTAAACTCAAGTGCCGCTACTGCAACTATGCCACAAGGGGCACAGCACGGCTGATCGAGCACATTCGTATTCACACAGGTAAGAACTAATCTTTTTAACTTATGCTGGGTACACACCAAAAGATAATCGGGGTGATTTTGGTCCGATTTCCCCCCTTCCGACAATCCAAGCTATGTACGGATTATCTTGATGGTTCTACAGATTATTTTATCAGATTTTCCCTTGGTGTGAGGTGTGTTAAGAGTGTCCGAACCTGATCAGAAGAACGTCGGAGCTGCCCCGATTGCCAATTGTAAATATTAAAGGGGACAGAGAATGAAAAACCATTTTAACATTGTCTTTGTTGAATAATGGTAGTCCACCCGCATTCACAAACATACAGAAAGTGCTAAACATGCTAAACATCTCAGTCTCATAGAAATTCCTCTTTTAGAAATGTCAGCCAGAAAACGGCCCAATCTGAAAAACTGATGCTTATGACATCACAGGCATCTCCCTGCCCCTCCACTTTAAAAAACTTGGCTGCATTTTTTGAGTGGCAGCAAAGTCAGCCAATCAGTAATGAGATTGCAAGTTAAACCAGTAGGGGGAGCCAAATAGATGCAAAACCACTTGTTTAAAATCCCCCACCCTAATAGAGCTATCTGAGAGAGGTTTTTAGGAAGCTTCTAAGGCATTACAGACCCAAACAAAAAAAATTGTCTACATGTCACATCACAGAACAAGGATTAATACCCCGTTCAATCATTCTATGTTACCTTTAAACATGTTTAATATTTACGATCTAAAATCCTGATTTGTGTGGGGAACCCTGAGGACAAACGCGTGCGCGCTCTTGAGATTATCATGTGAAACAATCCAATCAGAAAGCGAGCTGATGGATGACGGAAGCAGTCATTGCTTATCTGCTTGTTGATTTGTGGCAACAGCACGAATGTTTAACGTTTCTTCTTTCCTTCAATTTTCTGTGAAAAATATTGCAAACACTATCATTAAAATTCCTTCCTCCATATCGTCTGTCAGATGTCTCTCAAGATTTTGCGAGATTTCCTGTGTTCACACGAGAGACTCTGGTTTACAATCTGTTCGTGTGTGGTGTGCTGTCTTTGACACATCATGGCACACCACACATTATAGGAGCAAAATAGTTAAATCTAGGATTTTTTATCCTCGTGTTTGTTGTCTATCACATTTTGAAAATCTTATAAGATGTAAAAAATCTTTTGGTGTGTACCCAGCATTAGTTACTCAAGAGATTGTCTTTCTTTCAGGATCAGGGAGTGAATCTCAACTATGCAGATGTTTTACTCTATACACTTTTCATCGGTTTAAGGTCAGATGACAGGGTTATATACATTTTATTGAAAATCTGTACATTTTAAATGATTAAGATCTTTTTAAGTAATAAAAAATAATGGAAGATAATATTGAAAAATAACGAAAAATTCTAATTTAATATAAGGGTGGTTCCCGGACAGGGATAAACTTAAACCGTTAGTTAAATTAGGATATTTAAGTTATTTTTAAAAGCATAATTTATAGGGGTGTGACGAGATCTCGTGCGACGAGATCTCGCGAGATTAAATGTGTGTGATTACATGTGTCTCGCGAGATTTCTTGTGGAGGTGCTGGCCGTTTCTCAAATAAAAGACTGCATCCTTCGGAGGTCGCATTTTTAAACTGCATTTACTTCATTACTGTCTTATTAGAGACCATTAACAATTATAAAGTTTACTTATTATTTAGTTAATTGCAATTTGTTGTAATATGCTCACGACTTGCGAATATAATGCTCAGTTAATGATCTGAAATAAACCTTGGTTTTGGACATATATTAAATATTAATATGGATTTAACCATTGTTTGTCTAAAAATAAGCGTTTCTCTCCGTCTAAAGTGAAAGTGAAGACAGCGTCCGCGAGACGAGTCCACTATCGCCCCCTGCAGGCATTTGTTATAATACATACATAATGCTTTTTATGCCACAAATGTGTTTGTTAATGTTGTTTAATGTAACTTGGTTTTAATACTTTATTTGAACCAATTATTATTGCATCTTCGTTTTTATGTAATTTTAAATGCTACTGCTCACTTGGGTCTATTTTTATTACCCCAAAATAAAAAAATACTTCATTATCAGTTAGCAAAATAATTGTTAGGGCCAGTCCTTAATTAGTTAAAACATTTAAAAAATAATGTGATTTCAGTTTCTTATTCATTTATTTTATCATTGAGGGTTTCTTAAAAAGTGTAAAAATATTGTCTCGTTCTCGTGAACCCAATCTCGTGTTTCGTCTCGTCTCGTGGATTAAGTGTCTCGTCACACCCCTAATAATTTATAAATAAACACTACTGGTGTGCATGTTGATTAGTGATAGACCGATATATCGGCCGGCGGATATATCGGGCCGATATTTGCGAGTTTTGTGTGTATCGGCATTGGCTGATACATGGCTTCAGTGTTCGCTGATTTTTTCCAGCATTATTTACAGACAGAGTGCTGGAAGCCGCAAACGGTTGCAGGTCATGTGACTAAAAACAACCAACCTTTCCATGACAACATCGAAAGCCCAGCCTAACAGCTGATCATAGCTGAACAAAACGGGTTTTAATTTCTCATCTCTATGGGGCGGTTTCCCGGACAGGGATTAGGCTAGTCCTAGACTAAAATAAATGTAAGAACTGTCCAAACTTATAACATCTCTTTCTAACAACACGCCATTTTTTTAACATAATTTTTATGATGTAAATTGAGTGAGCAAAAGCAGTATCGGCTCCAAATATCGGCTCAAGAAAATCGGCAGCCTGTATCGGTCATCGGCTCTGAAACAAAAATCGGTAGCGGCACTGAAAAATCCATATCGGTCGATCCCTAATGTTGATACACAAAACTTGGACTGATATGTTTTAAGATATGTCAGAAAAAGTTGTTTTCGGTCAAGACAACACTAACATTTAAGTTAGTCTGGGACTAGCCTTCAGCCCTGTCTGGAAAATCGCCTCTTAAAGTTTTGCTTTTATATTGCCATGTATCTTTAAATTGGTTTCAGTGAGTTGTTTTGTAGTAATATCATCAGTTTCTTCAATGATAATCTTAAAGGATTAGTCCATTTTCTTAAAAAAAATCCAGATAATTTACTCAACACCATGTCTTCCAAAATGTTGATGTCTTTCTTTGTTCAGTCAAGAAGAAATTATGTTTTTTGAGGAAAACATTCCAGGATTTTTTTCATTTTAATGGACTTTAATGGACCCCAATACGTAACAGTTTTAATGCAGTTTAAAATTGCAGTTTCAAAGGACTCTAAAACAATCTCAAATGAGGCATAAGGGTCTTATCTAGCGAAACGATTGTCAAGTTTAGCAAGAAAAACAAAAAAAGTTTTCTCGACTGAACAAAGAAAGACATCAACATTTTGGATGACATGGTGATGAGTAAATTATCTGGATTTTTTTTAAGAAAATTGACTAATCCTTTAATGGAAATCTGCCCCAGTCTAATATAATTTATTTATTGGTTAAATCCCATATTCATAAATGACAAAAGGTCATGGAACTTAATTTACTAAAAAGTATGGGAATCCTAATTTAACATTTTCTATTTCCCTTAGGTGAAAAACCTCATAGATGCCACCTGTGTCCTTTTGCCTCAGCATACGAGCGCCACCTGGAGGCGCACATGCGTTCTCACACAGGTGAGAAGCCCTACAAGTGTGAGCTCTGTTCCTTTCGATGCAGTGACCGCAGTAACCTTTCCCATCACCGTCGTCGTAGACACAAACTCCTACCCATGAAAGGTGCCCGCACCTCTCTCTCTCACCGCAAGATGCTCAGTGTTCTGCAAAAGAGAGGAAGCTCTTTGGGTTATGGCCGCCGCCTGCTGATTAACCTCAACCCACCGTCCATGGTACTGCAGAAACCCGGCTCTGAGCAGCAGCACCTGGGTGACTTTAGTCACGATCTGGCTTCTCATACTCAACTTCATCATGAAACCTATAATGGTCTTGTAAAGGATCCACAAGCCAGTGGATCAATAGGAGGTGGCTCTAGAGAAGACCAGGACATGGCATTGGACAACCCTCTGAACCAGCTTTCTACTTTGGCAGGCCAACTTGCCAGCATCCCACCAGACGCTCACGGAGCCCCAGTATCTCCTGGAGCTGAATCTCTACCGGATGAAAAACCAACGTTCCTGGTTCAGCAGCCTGTAATGGCACCTGCTGCCGTCTCTGTCGGTTCTGCCCAGGCTTCCTCTCCCATCACCCCAGAGCCCAGACCGGCTGCGCACAGTGGCTGTAGCCCAGGGGTAGGACCCTGCAGTGAGAGAACCAGCACTCCCAGTGGTACCAACAGTCAGCCAGGAACACCCACCCCAGTACAGGATCCCCAGACACTCCACCACTGCCCCCACTGCCATATATATTTCCCAGACAACATCCTCTACACCATCCACATGGGATGCCATGGTTACGAGAACCCTTTCCAGTGTAACATATGTGGATTCAGATGCAGGAACAGCTATGACTTTGCTTGTCACTTTGCAAGAGGCCAGCATAAACAGTGACACATTTAACAACTTTGGGTGTTGCTGGTCTGTTCTTTGTCGCATTTGACATAAAAGTAAACTTTTAGTATCTGTAACATTCCAAAGACAAAATTGGATAACTGTGCTTTGTATTAAGTTCTTGGGTTCTTTTTTTAGATCTGTTATTGATCAATAGCCTGAAGTCAATGAAGCACATTTGGAGTGTTCATTTTGGTGAAAATGGCAGGAATATGGGTGATGGCGTATAAAAAGGTCACTTTACTTAAAAGGTTATCATGTTTGAGGGTCTAATTCAAGATTCTAAGGTTTTATTTACCTTTGTAATCATCCTCATAGATGTTGCCACAATATTTGTAAGTGCCAGACTTATTAATCAGTGCCTGCAGTTGTTTTCCTAAAGCTGAGAGTTTATTGAAAGTTTAGATTTAAAATATTTGTCTTTTTTATTTCAACAGTTCTTACATTTTTAGTTTGATAAAGTCATTTGCACCATTTGTTAATACTGTTCCCCTATTTATTTATTAAAATGTTTTATTAAAAGTAACTTATAATTAAACTTAAATAATTATAATAAAAAATTATTGTTTGCTTACTGGTTGAAAGACTTGTAATATTTAAACTGAAATAAATCAACACGGTTGTAATCGAAAACAAATTTGTATAGCAGATGTATGTTGACTGGATTTTTATCAGTTAGCAGTAGTGTCCCATAAGATTTGTCCAAATGTATCATTTTACTGTTGTTGCCTGAAATGTACTCGTTCTCTAGAAAGATAGCACATGACTGCGTACACTGGTTTGGTAAAGCAGTGTTAAGGATTGTGTTTGGGCAGTGAGAGCACACTGTTCCCCCCTCCTTCCACCAGTGCCATGCTGTAGATGTTATTTGTAATGTTTTTGGAAACGTCTGTGGTGCTACAATAAAAGCATTTCATATGATTGTCTGCATATTGAAGTTAAAAGTATTGTATAACATGTTTTGGTGAAATTTGTTAACTTTCAATAAATCTGAATATACTGTATCTGTTCCATGCTTTTGGAATGTTGTATTTGTCTTCAAAGCTACATGTCTAGTTACTGCTGGATATATTTATTGTATTTGTTAAAGGGGACATTTCACAATACTTTTTTAAGATGTCAAATACATTTTTGTGAAGTTCAAGCTCAAAATATCATATAGATAATTAATTATTATAACATGTTAAAATTGCCACTTTGTAGGTTTGAACAAAAATGTGCCGTTTTAGGTGTGTCCTTTTAAATGCAAATGAGCTGATCTCTACACTTCGGTGTATTATCCCCTTCTGACATCACAAGGGGAGCCAATTTTCAATGACCTATTTTTTTCACATGCTTGCAGAGAATGGTTTACCAAAACTAAGTTACTGGGTTTGACTTTTTTTAGGGAACGCAATTATAGCACTTAAACATGGAAAAAGATTTTCATGATATGTCCCCTTTAAGCTGACCTTCACTGGCAGACTGAGTACAACTCTTTACTTACAGAAAAGGGTGCTTCTTCAAATATCCTGTATAAGGTTATATCATCATTTATATATCATAAACTTATGCAAGCTGAGCTTATGACTTGTATCATTTTGTTTTTAAGTTTACTTTTAGTCATACTAACTAACCATATTTAATTTCAGACAGGGCTTAAGTTTAGTTAAATTAAGCTGCCTTAACTGAAAACAGCTTGCACTTAGATATTTTTAAATATATCAGTGCAATTGTTTTTTTATTAAGACGCACTCCAGTAATGCTTTTTTGTAAGGTTTGTTTGTAAAAAAAAAAAAAAAACTACATAAATGTTGTCATAATAGAACTAAGGCCTAGTCCTGGTTTAACCCTGTCTGGGAAACTGTCCCATGTTGCTGAAATTTAAAATTGACTTTGCAATTACTGTGCATAGACAGCATTGAGTAAATCTGTTACATTTATGCATTTGGCAGATGCCTTGTATTCTGGATTTTTTATCAGTAGTAGTGTTTACTGTCAATTGCCCTGCTAATGCAATATTCTACCAATTAAGCTAGATGTTTACCTTAAGGATCTTGGTCAGAATGGCCGGGAGCACCCTGAAGTAGATATGTCTTTAGAGCAAACTATACAGCCCACCGGGCACTCGCATGTGAGGCATTAAATGTATTATTTAAATATCATTGGATTTGAGATTTTAGTCTAAAAAGACTATTTTGCTTCAGTACAAACACAATCCCAATCCAATAGATGGCACTGTTCTGCAATACAATATATTCAGTTCACTGCTGCCTTGACATGAAAAGGCCCTCTTTACACATGGTATTAAGATGTGTTTTGGTTGATCGGATGACAAGTGGAAAGAGACACCCGTTTTTTTTAATCCTCTTTTATAATATTATCATCATACAACCCCAAATCAGAAAAAGTTGGGACACAGTAGAAATTGTGAGTAAAAAAATAATGGAATAATTTACAAATCTCATAAACTTGTATTTTATTCACAATAGAATATAGATAATATATTAAATGTAGAAAGTGAGACATTTTGAAATGTCATGCCAAATATTGGCTCATTTTGGATTTCATGAGAGCTACACATTCCAAAAAAAGTTGGGACAACAATACGAGGCCAGAAAAGTTAAATGTACATTTAAGGAACAGCTGGCAGAGGACCAATGTTTAGGAATAGGAATGTTGTCCAATTCTTGTCTAATACAGACTTCTAGTTGCTCAACTGTCTTAGGTCTTCTTTGTCACATCTTCCTCTTTATGATGCCCCAAATGTTTTCTGTGGGTGAAAGATCTGGACTGCAGGCTGGCCATTTCAGTACTCAGATCATTCTTCTACGCAGCCATGATGTTGTAATTGATGCAGTATGTGGTCTGGCATTGTCATGTTGGAAAATGCAAGGTCTTCCCTGAAAGAGACGACGTCTGAATGTAATCATATGTATCTAGAACTTGGATAAACCTTTCAGCATTGATGGTGCCTTTCCAGATGTGTAAGCTGCCCATGCCACACGCACTCATGCAACCCCAAACCATCAGAGATGCAGGCTTCTGAAAAGAGCGCTAATAACAACTTGGGTTGTCATTGTCCTCTTTAGTCCGGATGAAATGGCATCCCAGTTTTTCAAAAAGAACTTCAAATTTTGATTCGTTGGACCACAGAACCGTTTTTCACTTTGCCAAAGTCCATTTTAAATGAGCCTTGGCCAGAGAAAACGCCTGCACTTCTGGGTCATGTTTAGATATGGCTTCTTGTTTGACCTATAGAGTTTTAGCTGGCAACGGCGAATGAAACGGTGGATTGTGTTCACTGACAATGTTTTCTGGAAGTATTCCTGAGCCCGTGTTGTGATTTCCATTACAGTAGCATTCCTGTGTGTGATGCAGTGCCATCTAAGGGCCCGAAGATAACGGGCACCCAGTATGGTTTTCCGGCCTTGACCCTTACGCACAGAGATTGTTCCAGATTCTCTAAACCTTTGAATGATATTATGCACTGTAGATGATGATAACTTAAATCTCCTTGCAATTTTTCTCTGAGAAACTCAGGAAACAATTTTTCGCCACAGCATTGGGGGAATTGGTGATTCTCTGCCCATCTTGACTTCTGAGAGACACTGCCACTCCGAGTGGCTCTTTTTATACCCAATCATGTTGCCAATTGACCTAATAAGTTGCAAATTGGCCCTTCAACTGTTCCTTATATGTACATTTACATTTTCTGGCCTCTTATTGCTACCTGTCCCAACTTTTTATGAAATGTGTAGCTCTCATGAAATCCAAAATGAGCCAATATTTGGCATGACATTTCAAAATATCTCACTTTCAACATTTGATATGTTATCTATATTCTATTGTGAATAAAATATAAGTTTATGAGATTTGAAAAATTATTCCATTACTTTTTACTCACAATTTCTACTGTGTCCCAACTTTTTCTGATTTGGGGTTGTAGATATGTACACTATGGTGCTGCATAACTTTTTGTACATATATAAGGGCTTTCTCATATATTTTAGAGCAATTAATGAAACAAGCTCAGACAACTTTCACATCATGGGCGAGGCTAACCCCTTTTTAGGGGTGCTTCAGCACCCCTAAAAAGGAGCTCAGCACCCCTAAAACTTGGAGCAAGAAATGTATTTATTCTAAAATGTTCGTTCGTCTTTGACAAGGTTAAATAATGTCCAAAACATACTCCGTAGTTTGTGGTTTAAAATGTATGTTTAGGTAGAAAATGAAAACCTTTCCCGCTTAGCAAATGGTGTCATCCTCTTCTTTTACTTTTCTGTACCTGCATCGCTTAGCCCGAGCGCGAAACACACGCATAGTGAGAATACCATGGTGATTCAGTATAAGACAAAAACACGGCTTGAAAGATTGATTCGTGATGTACTCGCTCATTATAAACATAACGTAAACATTTTGTAAGATTCATGCAAGCAAGTTGCATCACAACACTTTTAACTGATTCTCACTATGCGATGCAGGTACAGAAAAGTAAAAGAAGAGGATGACACCATTTGCTAAGCGGGAAAGGTTTTCATTTTCTACCTAAACATACATTTTAAACCACAAACTACGGAGTATGTTTTGGACATTATTTAACCTTGTCAAAGACGAACGAACATTTTAGAATAAATACATTTCTTGCTCCAAGTTTTAGGGGTGCTGAGCTCCTTTTTAGGGGTGCTGAAGCACCCCTAAAAAGGGGTTAGCCTCGCCCATGGGTAGTTGCATACGTGTGTCTCCGTTGTTAAAGTTTATTGTATGATTTATCGTTATTTGAGACTTATTTTAACAATCGGGAGTCATGTAAACATGACGTCACGTGCGTCTTTTCTGGTCAGTCGTCATGAAAACATGGCGTTTGGAACAGAGTGAAAACAAACTATCACTGTATACCACCAGTACCGGTAAGTTATGTGTGAAATCACTAACTGTCTGACTATCAAACTAGACAATAAATATTTTTTTAGTTTGTCACATGTAGATTAATATGAAGGGGATAACGTTTTAACCCTTAGTGCAGGAGTCACAAGTGTTTTGTTTTAGACATATAGTAAAGGTAATGGTTCAATTAAAGGACTGTTAAAAGAAAAGCTGCAAATTAACAAACTATTAATAAACCTACCATATGTTGTAGGCATAAAAGTTATAAATTAGGAGATTTGTCATTTTGACAAAGGCTTAAAACGACACACTGTATATCCACATAAAACCATACCCACACTGCTGCTGTAGCCCACCTTTTGTCCTGATACTTTAATATGGCATTAATGGCAAAAAAGTGCTAGCTCGCCACTAATTAGAAATAAAAAGGTTGGCAAAAAAATGCATCTCAAAACTCATCAGATTGATGCTTTAAAATATGGAATTTTAAAAATGTTCTAAGGGGGAGCATGCTCCCAGACCCTAGAGGGGTAATTTTCTTCTCATCTTTTTCACCCCTGACCCGTTTTCATGCCTGAAAGGTCTCCAAAAAAATCTGGATTTTGGAGTTAGTTGAACCAATGTTAAAATGATAGTTATTTTACAATAAACATATTATTGGTTTCTGTAGGAAAAAAGAGTGGGTGGCAGCGGAGCTCATTGGGTGCTCAGCACCCCTAAAGCTCTAACCCTAGAATCGCCTCTGTTTCACATGCTCGCAAAACGGAACAAAAATGAACAGGCGAAGAACAGCCGGTTTGGCAATGATAGCCTAAAGACTGTGCCGAACACTTGGTTCGTGGTAGAAGTTACCTTAGCAGTATTGGGCAAAAGGCGGTGTGTCTTATTTGCCAAGAAAGTATTGCTGTTTTTAAATAACCTTCTTTCCTGCTTAATAAACTTCTTTGATTTAATAATTGTAAATATGGCTCACAGTGGATATGAAATTAGATTTGTATTTTAGTATATAATATAAAATGTTTTAATCAGGTTGTTTTAGTATTTAGTATTTTAGAAATTTACATTTTACAGGACATTATCAGCTTATCAGGTTTCACGTTTGTTTGTATAAACAGTGATATGCTCAAGAATGTTTTTTTTTTTTACATATATTAAAGTATGTCCATATACAGTAATTGTTCATTCGAAATGAATTATCAAGGCCTAATTGGTGTCCCTTATGAAAATGAACCTTGGTTTTAACCTACTATAATTTGTAAGTGACTACAAATTAAACCAAACAACTATAGGTAGGCTAAATGATAACTTCAAAACATCAAAAAGGACAGATGCAATTTTTAATAAAAAGTGGGAGCTAACAAAAACCATATAATTTACTGTTTTAAAAAATGTTATTGAGTAGAGTTCATTGGCTCTCCACAACAGTTCCAGTTTCTCATGCAGCCTTATGGAAAAATTAATTTCTGCTCTGCATTAGAGGATAGTTCAGGGATGTTGGTGGATGGCTTTGAGAGAGAACATACTGTATGATTGTGAACTCCAAGTCCCGTTATTGCAAGTACAGCTGTGCTAATCGAGAACATCTTATCTAGAAAAGAACTAAAGTCTCTTTAATAATAGTCCTTTACTAACAGAAACATTTAAATCGATAACATTTTATTTCAATAGTCCGCTTTAGACATTTTACGAACTGTAAGTAATTTCTTGTAAGAATTTTTCTGTTGGGCAGTAAGTCTGGTTTTGATCTGGATGTTGATTGGTTGCATCAGCAACTCTAACATCACTCTTGGGAGGTGATGATTTACCAAACCAGGTATTTCACGAATGAATTTTTAATATATCAATAAACCTGAATATGAAAATCTATGTACTATTTTACATAAATAGCTTCAAAATATAGATAGGCTATAGATTTCATCAGATGCACATGCCATTGTCACAGTTACGCGTCTGGCCCAAAATTAACTTCCGGTCTGTGTTTGTTTAATGGTCTGGCTAGTGGGTAAACTGAACTCTGGAATAAATACCTTGTAAAAAAATAAAAAGGTTTCGGTTTCAGTCAAGGGAGGCGGCAAACGATAACCATGTGCAAAGAGAGGTTTGGCAGCCAATCTGTAAGTAACACATTCATTTTACACAGTAACGTTAGCTCAGTGTAGTAGTTTATACATTTTGGCTACGTTTTAAAATAAGGTAATTTCCTTGTTATATATTTAGCTTGTTATCAGAAATAATCTTGTTATTGATTCTTTGCGGGAGTCCACAGGAAGTTAAGTTTGGGCCACGAAAGTCATGTGTTTATGTTGTTGCTGCTAAAACCATATTGTTTTCTGCATTTTCTAGATGGATGAAATATGTAGGCTTCCATGGACAGGTGTTGTAAATTAGCAGTTTTGCTATAACACTAAATCAAAGTATCTGGTGCGTCCAATGCTGTTGTTATGTCCATATTAAATCAATCATCTTCTTCATCTTCTTCTGTATGTTTTATATATCTGTTATGCTGACCTGAGTTGGCAGAATAAGAGTGCAGCCCTCAATAAATTGAAGGAAAATATTTCTGCTTTAAATATCCACATCTCACCACAAAATGTTTTGAATCCACAGCCTTTTTAGCACTGCTAACACAATATTCAACAATTAGGAAAAAATAATGCAAATTTAGACTTTAGTCTTAGGTTAGTTCTTTTTAAGGATGATCTAACCTCAGATTTATTGTTATTGCATTTAAAAATTGGGGATAAAAGCAGTACATTTGGTGGACAGTCAAAAAAGAAAACATTTCTCCATTAGATTTTACCCTTAACACTAAATTATGGTATACACTGGTTACATATAGTTATTCTATAAGTGTGTAAAATTACCAGTAACATTTTACAATAAGGTTGAATTTGTTAATTTTAGCCTTAGATAATATGAATTAACAATGATCAATATAGTAATCAGCATTTATTAATCTTTGTTAATGTTAGTTAATGCCAATACAGTTATTCACATTTGTTCATGGTGCATTAATTAATCTTAGCAGTTACAACTTTTATTTGAATAATCTATTAGGCTGAAAAATAACATGAACTACGATTAATAAATGAAGTATTGTTCGTTTAGTTAATGTTAACTAATGCATTTACTAATGTTAACAAATACAACCTTTTTGTAAAGTGTTACCAAATTAACTTTCCCTGATTTAAAATAATATATGGTAATTTATTATGCATATTAATTAACGGCATGTTTTAAAATAAGTGGTGTTTTAAGACATTAGGTCATACAAATAATCACCATGCCAAATAGATTGTTTAAATCATCATTTAACAATGACAAACAATTTCTCACTTAGATTTTGGCTGTTTCTCTTTCACATTCTGGTTGTCTTTGTTTTTTATACGAATTTCTAAGTGATCATTGGCAAGCTCCATAATTTGTTTGAATGCCTGTAAAATCAGAACATCCATGTCATCATTGGTTTCAATTTCTTCATGGTAGTTCTTCACTGGAAAGACGTGACACATTGGAACACCCAGTGAACCACTGCACCATTCCATCTAAAATCAAACAAAACAAAAGGAAAGATGACACTTATTAAGCTTAGTATATGGAGTTTGAGGCTCGTGAATAATTATTAAGGGAAAAAAACATAATTTACCTTCTCTCTGATTTTCTTGCTGAGGTATATCTTCTGTACATTTTTTTGTACCAAAGGACATGCTTGATCCACATTTGTTATGACAATGATCTGAGGCAACCCTGCAATATGTTCAGAAGAAAAGACTTGCATAGTTTTATCTATTGATTTGTATTCATTTTTTTTTTTATTTGTAAACCTTTCTATTAGCAAAATATTTACATATTAAAAATACAACACTTTAGATTTTAAGGTTGCAATGTCTTCTAGCAATAGAAGTATACATACTCAGTATATAAACAGATAAAGATGCACTTGTTGAGTGTTAATGTACGTAATTTAAAATTATATATTAAATAGCTTTAATACCAGGGTTTGCTTTTACAAAAACTATTGCTCTCAGAACAATTATCTCAGCCTTACCCCAAGTCATACTAACTTTCTCACGAATGTTTCTTAATTTCAAAATTGCATCCTCTGCCAACTTAATTCTTTCAGCAGCTAAAACATAAACCATGCCGTAGGTCTCATCAGAGAGATCTGGGTTTTTATTATAGTCCGGATCTTCTGGAGATATTGGCTTTTCTGGATTAAACTAAATTAAGCCACACACAGAGAGCTTAGTATACAGTGTAATTTATAAAAATATGAATTATGAGAGAATTAAAATGATTGTTCACCATATGTCCATTTTTCATGAACCCATTTATGGCTTTGAAGATGTCCTCTGGATGGCATCCTTTGTTACTTTCTATTTCCAGGCCCATCATATCATTGAAGAAAGTAGACAATTTTAAATTTCCCGTTTTAATTTCAAATTCACAATACTGCATTAAAAGACACGTTAACAATTAAACAAATGACAAACAAAAATCTATGCAAAAAAAGAAAACATTAAAAGTTAATTGTCCTACAAAAACAAGCTTACTTTTTTGGTGAAACTTTTACCACTTTCAATGGCATCACTCAATGCATTGCTAGTTATCCGTCCTTGGAAGGCATTATTAACAGAGTTTATAAAACTTGATTTTCCTGAACCAGCTGGGCCAACCACAATCATCCTCAAGCATTTCAGATTTTTTGTGCACGGTTGGATCTTCCTCATATCCTCTATTAAAGAGTCTTTCTTTGCTTTCCTGAACAAAAGAACAATCCACTAATTAAAATAGTTTGTATCCAGTACATTCTTAAAAACATAGTTGACATAGAGAGAAACAGCATGTGATGTTGTGTTGCTGGGCCCAAACACTAGCGCTTTTGTTGGTTACTTTGAAATAACAGTGCATGATGCAAATGCAAATGCGTTTAAGTTGGTAAGTAAAAGAGGACAATTTGAAAGCTCTATTGACAATTCGTAAATGTTTTAGGAGTTGGCTAATTTGCATGAATTCATATGAACCTAATCATGCAAAAACGTACAATTATCATAAAACATCAACAACCCTAACCTCGACCCTAACCCCATGTCACAGGGTTCAAGGCAAATTGTACAAACATTTACAAATGTGGTCATACAAATTAATACAAATTAGCCATCTCTTAAAATATATATGAATTGCCTAATGATAGCCTTAGATAACCAAGTACAAGATCAAATTTGGTAAGAATCTCATGAATCTCAGGGTACTATTTAAAACTTCTGAGACAATTTTACTTTTTAGTAAAAATTAGTTTACAGCTAATCTGGCAGACACCAAAGCTACTTAGATTGCATAAAATGTTTAGATTTTTTTATCACTATAGGGCGGTTTCCCGGACAGGGATTAGACTAATCCTAAATGGTAAAAGGACTGCATTTATATAGTGCCAACAAAATGCTGTAACAGTTAAACTACAGGAACTGAGATACAATTGTAATGATGGAGCAGATCCAAATGCAGTAGGGCAGCCCTGGTCCTCTAGGGCCCCATTCCAGAAAGTTTTAGAAATCTCCTTATTTAAAACACCTGAACCAACTCATCAGCCTTCTTCCAGAATGTCACCACTAACAAGCTAATGATTTAAATCAGGTGTGTAATTGGAGACATCTATAACATTCTGGAAGGGGGTCCTCAAGGACCGGGGTTGAAGAATACTGCAGTAGGTTTTAATATAAACAAAACAACAGGATAATCCATAATGGAGATGCATAATTTAAGGTTGATTAGACACACCTATGAGACAATCAAGAATGAGGACCAATGGAACAAAATAACTACACAGAAACAAAACATGGGTGACAATACAGAACTTTAAAATAAGTGACATGGATTGGGGAAACACAAGACAGGACGTTAGAGAGCCCCTCCTTAAAAGTGGCTTCTAGACGCTCCTAAAAACACCATAAGACTTGGTGGAGGAAAGGAGACAGACCAGGAAGGAAGGTGTCGGCAGAGCAGGAAGCCAGGGTGGCACCGGCAGAACCAGAGCCTGCCGGAACTGGAAACCATGGGGGCTTTGGTAATGTTAAGAACCAAGGCGGAACTGGCAACTATGGTGGTGCCAGCAGTGATAGAAACCAGGGAGCAACTGGAGACCAGGGTGGTGCCTGTGGCAGCAGGAACTTGGGTAGAGACAAGGACAAAAAGACAACACAAAACAAGTGGCCTCTTTGACAGGACTCTCAGGAAATAAAGATACAGGCCTTATGGTCAGTAAAGGAAATTCAGGGAACTCGGGCACAGCCAACTTGATTGTGACAGGAAGCTTAGGGGACTTGGGTTCGGACCTTTCAGCTATAACGGGAAGTTCAGGCATGGAACAGGTGCAGGCATGGCGGCCATTGTGGGAACAGATGCAGGTGTGGCGACCATCTTGGGAACAGGTGCAGGCGTGGTGGCCATCTGGGCAAAGAGTATAGAAGCCCAAGAGGCGAAACTCAATAGAACGCTCCATAGTAACAGTTGCTCCCATGACGTGACGGCGCGGCCACCATTATGGCCTGAAAACTGAAGGAAAATGCCGAAAAATAATGAGTCAATGGCACTGAACCAACTTAACATAACAAAAACTTGGCATAACTTATTTTTTTCTCTGGTCGTCATATCTAAATACGAAAACAATGTGGTTATGCATGGCTTAATTATCCTTAGGAAAATAGTATTTTGGGACAAAATATTACTATAAAAGTACGATAAGACTACTATAGAAATACTATAGCGGCTCTAGGAGAGGTATTACAGAACATAACATACTTCTGTGATGTTCTAATACCTCTATAATATTTTAAAGCTGCTGTAGTATATCTATAGTAGTCTTATCGTACTTCTAGTATGTCCCAAATTACTATAGTATTCCTATAAGATTACTATAATATTTTGTCCCAAAATACTATAAGTTTCCTATAATACTTTTTCGTAAGGGTATGTCCCCCACCGAATCGGCTTCATTAGCCTACCACTTACGGTTTGCAAAGATACAATTATAAAATTACTGCAAACCTTTAATCTATCAATATTTATGTTCTATTATGCATTTTCCTTGTTATATGAATAACAGAAATTCATGAAATAATATATAGGCAGACACACAGTAATAAGATATTTATTCAAATGTTGATTTTGAAATGAGTGAACATCACCATATATATGATTTGGAAAAATAAATAAATAAAATTATAAATGAACATTTCTTAAGAGTTAATCTTTTACATAGAATATCCCAAAAATATTAACAAGTTTTTTCAACATCTTCAGTGAAAGTGCACACAGTGAAAGTTTCAATGGCAAGAACAAAAACAATCTGTGAATGTCCTATTACAGGCGGAAAGGTACAAAAAAGATGTGCAATCTAGCAAGTGCACACATAAACAGTACTAAAATGGAGCCATAAGATCTCAGTAATTAATCAGACACCACCATCTATTGTGTGAGCATTTGTGTATGAGAAGTTTTGTTGTATTTTTTTCTTTTTGTGAGAGAAGAGGCACTGACATAGAATGGAAGAGTGTGGAACAGTTGTGAGGCGCGCTAACGATTTCAGCAGCTTTCAGTCCATAATGGCGGCCGTGGCTCCGCAGCGCCATCTACAGACTGTTACCCATAACACAACAGAGTTTCGCCTCTTGGGCTTCTATACTCTTTGATCTGGGAATAGGTGCAGGCACGGTGGCCATCTTGGGAACAGGTGCAGGCATGGCAGCAGCCATCTTGGGAACAGACACAGCCATGAATCTCAGACTAGCCACTATTGGCGTGGTGCACACAGGATGTCAGTGACCGTCTTGGCTCTCTGGCACACGGAGCCTGTTGCCTACTGCCCTTGGGAACAGGTACAGGTGTGGCGGCCATTGTGGGAACAGGTGCAGGCATAGCGACCATCTTGGGAACAGGTGCAGGCATGGCGGCCATCTTGGGAACAAGTTCAGGGGTGCGTTCCACTCCAGTTTTAGACACACACTCGCGAACTTCCCTAAGCACTTCCACTCGGGGGAATCCCTGTCGCCATTTTGAAGTGCGTTCCACTTCGTCAAGTGGACGAGGGAAGTTTGTATGGACAGACCCTCGCTCCCTCGATTTTGACCGAGGGAGCGAGTCTGCTTCATATGTACACTTCATGCAGCTTCATATCCCACAATCCAACACGATTGTGACGTCACTTCAGCAACTCACGCTTTGCACATGGAGGGGGCGGTCTCCACTTTCCATGTGATCAAGGGCTTAGGGCGATCCATTTGAACCCACTTCAAGTGTTCTAGCAGTAGTGGGCACTCGTACAACGTAAGCAGTGACGTACATCCGAGTGAACGAGACTGAGGGAAGTTAGCGAGGGAAGTTCATAAAAAAACGAACTGGAACGCAGGGTAGATGTGAATCTCGTGCTAGTCACCATTAGCGTGGTGCACACAGGTGTTGTGACTGGCCTGGCTGTCTGGCAAAAGAAAACCTTTTGCCTACTGCCCATGCACAAGTGTAAGCGTGCTGGCAATTGTGGGAACAGGTACAGGCGTGGCAGTAGCTATGACTGTATGAAATTATTTGTTTCTTAAAATATTGTAAAAATATTCTTGTAAAAATAAATTATTAATCATTGCTATCATTGTATAATGTATTATAAAATATTTCTCTGCTGTCATTATTTCCAAACATTTTATGCCATTTATGCCTCCAAACATCTTAATAATGTTAGGTATGATGAAGATTATAAGTTTATATAATTAAAATAAATTAAGAGGAGAAAGTCAATGATTTTAAATTCTTAGGAGTAATTTTGGACCCACGAACTTTGATAAACATGTTAAAAAACTATGCAAAACTGTAAAGACAAATCTGAACTGTTTTAGAATGATTAGATATTACACACCCCTTAAGGCAGCTCAACTGTTTATGAATGCCATAATATTTTCCCATCTTTCTTATTGTGTTACTGTATGGAGCCAGGCTTTAAAGTCAACTGTTAAACCCATTATTTCATTATATAAACAAGCTTTGAAAATAATGGATCTAAAACAAATGAAATAACCTCGATCCACCTATACTTTGTCCACATGTACAAAAAATAAGTAGCCTACTAATAGAATCACCACCAGGGGATCAGCGAATGGCAACTGCAGGGTGGCACAGCTTTTCGGTCACTAATCTTTTTCTGTTAAAGGCATACACTTTTGGAATGCCCTACCAACAGAAATAAAAACACAAACCAATCTGAAACCATTTAATGAAAAGGTGAAGTACTGGCTGAAACAAAACCAAATCTGTGATCATTGTTAATGTCACTGTTATTTTATTATTTTATAAGATTGTTGGTTCTTGTTATGATATTTGGTTTTTCTTTCTCTTCTCTCCCCATCTCATTTACTCGCTTGTTAGTCTATTAGAGCTCCCTTTAGCTGTTCCTCATTCCCTCACCTGCTCCCTCATCCTGTGATTTGCCTCCCTATATATAGTTCTCTCTTTTTTCCCCTCCACTGTCGGATTATTATTTAACCGTCACACTCTTTTGTGCTACATACTGTTAGATACGGAGCCGTGCTCCTGTCTTGTCCTGTCGTGTCGAGTTTTGCTGATGCTATTATTATTTGCTGTCTGTTACCAAGTCTGTTCTCTGTCCAGTTAACCTGCCGAGGAGAGTTGTGGAAGGAATCGAGGCTGCACTAGCGCACCTGTTATTCCCCTCTGTCTCTCGAGCCCGTCACTGCTGGCAGGCTGTCACAGCCACAGCACAAGAACGCCACGGACCCGGCCGAGTCTGTCATTCTACCCTTTGTTAAGCAGCCAAAGCGGTCCTGCTTGTTTTTTCCCTTAAGAGACTGTGACCTCCTAAGTTAAACGACCTGTGCAGTCTTGCCTTTGTTTTGGGGTGTTTTTGACATTTCCTAAATTATTCTGCCTGTACGGCTCAGCCTGTGATTTTCATTAAAAGGAAAAGACTTACCTGCTATTTTTTGCCTTTGGTTCTCTTTTGTGTTTCCCGTGACAGAATAATCCGACCAGCACCATATGAATCCCGTGGAGGAGAATTCTTTCCAGGCTGCCATGGAGCTCTAGGGTGCCATGCTGGGCAGGCACGACGAGGAACTTTCTGCCACCCGTCATGCCGTTGATTCACTCGCAGCCAAGGTTACCGATCTCGCCAAGCAGTTCCACCTTTTCCGTATGGAGGCCTCTCCCTCGAGACACCCGGATGCTCCAGAGCCACATGTGAATAATCCCCCGTGCTACTCCGGTGAGCAGAATGAGTGTTTATCATTTTTGACTTTGAAGTTGTTTTCTCGCTTCAGCCTGCCACATATGCCAGGGATCGTTCCCGGATTGCCTACGTCATTTCTCTTCTCAAGGGACGGGCTCGAGAGTGGGGAACGGCAGTGTGGAATTCCGACGCCAGTTGTCTGGCTCAGTATGCCCTGTTTAAGGAGGAGATGTTGCATGTCTTTGACTGATCCGTCCATGGTCCTAAGGCTTCTCGTCTGTTGTCTAGCCTTCGCCAGGGGAGACGCTCGGTGGCAGACTTTTCTGTGAAGTTCCGCACGTTATCCACCTCCGGTGGTTGGAATGAGCCGGCGCTGGTGGCGCGCTTCGTCGAGGGTCTTAATGCCGATGTCAAGGATGAGGTACTGGCTCGTGAGGTTCCCTCCCGCCCGATCCGCTCATCGACCTGGCGCTTCGCGTGGAGAAGCACTTCGAGCTGCGTCGGAGAATGCGTCACGTGGATACGTCACTCTCTTCTCCTCCTGCGGTCAGCCCCTCTTCCGCCGTCGTCCCTGATTCGAAACCTTTGCAACTAGGCGGGATTCGACTTTCTGCTGCCGAAAGTCATCGCCGCATTATCAACCGGCTCTGCCTTTACTGCGGCTTGGATGACCACTTCGCCTCTTCCTGCCCGTTAAAAGCCAGAGCTCACGGGTAGAGAGAGGGATACAGGTGAGCGCTTCCTCTTTGTTCCCTCCGCCTCTCTCTCGGACTACTTTTCCGGTCTCCCTCCGCTGGCCGAATTCCTTGGCTACTTATCAGGCTCTCATTGACTCCGGATCCAAGGGTAGCTTTGTGGATGAAGCGTGGGCTTTACTGCACGGCATTCCGCTGGTTGACCTTAAGGACCCTACTACTGTATTTGCCTTGGATGGTCGGATTCTAGCAAAGGTTGATCGTGTCACTGCCCCCTTGAGCCTCAACATGTCCGGAAATCACAGAGAGACTATTTCTTTTTTAGTTTTTCATTCCCCTATTACCCCTGTTGTTTTGGGCCATCCTTGGCTTGTTGAACACAACCCTCAGATTAATTGGCTTAAGGGTTCCACACTCTCTTGGGGTCTGTCATGCCATGTAAAGTGTTTAGTGTCTGCTGTTTCTCCAGTTTCCTCTGTTTCTGTGTTTCAGGAGGAACCGGGTGATTTGTCGGGGATTCCTGAGGAATACGCCGATTTGCGAGCGGTCTTCAGTCGTTCCCAGGCTGCCACTCTTCCTCCGCACCGCCCTTACGATTGTAGCATCGAGATTCTCCCTGGCACTACTCCCCCCCAGGGAAGCCTTTACTCCCTCTCGGGTCCCGAGCTCAAAGCTCTTGAGAAGTATCTCTCCGAGTCATTAGATGCGGGTACCATTGTCCCTTCCTCCTCTCCTGCTGGTGCGGGGTTCTTTTTTGTGAAGAAGAAAGATGGTTCTTTACGCCCCTGCTTAGATTACAGAGGTCTCAATGACATACCTATTAAGAACCGCTATCCGCTACCTCTTATGTCATCAGCCTTTGAAATCCTGCAGGGGGCGCAATTCCTCACAAAACTGGACCTTCGTAACGCTTATAACCTTGTACGCATCAAGGAGGGGGACGAATGGAAAACTGCTTTTAATACCCATCTCGGCCATTTTGAATACCGGGTCCTCCCCTTCGGCCTAGTCAACTCTGCGTTTCAAGCACTGGTCAATGACGTTCTCAGAGACATTAATATTTTCGTTTATCTTGATGAGATTGTAATTTTTTCTCCCCCTCTCCAAGTGCATGTGCAACACGTTTGCCAGGTCCTTCAACATCTCCTTGAGAATAGGTCATTTGTCAAGGCTGAGAAGTGTTCGTTTCACGCATGCTCCCTCACTTTCCTAGCCTCTGTTATTTCTCCAGCGGTTCTTAGGGTTCGCTAATTTTTACCGTCGGTTTATTCGGAACTTCAGTCAGGTGACAACTCCCCTCACTGCGCTCACGTCCACTAAGACCCGTTTTATTTGGAGCGACGCCGCCCAGACGGCTTTTGACCACCTTAAATCACTCTTCTCTTCTGCCCCATTCTTATTTTCCCCGACGTCTCTAGAGAGTTTATCGTAGAGGTGGACGCCTCCGAGGTGGGAGTAGGGGCTATCCTCTCCCAGCGCTCACCCGCTGACGGGAGGATACACCCTTGCACTTTTTTCTCCCACCGTCTCTCGCCGGCCAAACGCAACTACGATGTGGGGGATCGCGAGCTTCTGGCCATTCATCTCGCGCTAGGGGAATGGCGTCACTGGCTTGAGGGGTCGTCAGTACCGTTTGTCGTCTGGACTGACCACCGTAATCTCGAGTACATTCATTCGGCTAAGAGACTTAACACTCGTTAGACCCGTTAGTCTCTTTTCTTTGCGCGCTTTGATTTCACTATTTCCTATCGCCCCGGTTCCAAGAATGTAAAGCCTGATGCCCTCTCTCGCCAGTTCGCTCCCCCAGATTCTGTTCCCGCCGTGGAGGGCATTGTTTCTCCGCAAATGGTGGTGGGAGCAGCAATCTGGGGAATCGAACGTCTGGTTAAGCGCGCACTATCTCACTCGGTCACGCCGCGTCTCTGCCCTAGAGGCTTACTTTTTGTCCTGCCCTCCGCTCGCTGCGCCGTTCTTCAGTGGGGTCATTCCTCCAAATTGTTTGCTCATCCAGGAGTCAGGGGTACGATTGCCTCGGTCTCCCAGAGATTTTGGTGGCCCACTCGAAAACGCGACATCCGCCGTTTGATCGCGTCTTGCTCTGTTTGCGCTCAGACTAAGACCAGTAACCGGCCCCCCACTGGTCTTCTCAGACCCTTACCTATTCCGTCACGACCGTGGGCACAGATAGCTCTTGATTTTATTACAGGGCTCCCTCCGTCCGGAGGCAAAACTGTAATTCTCACAGTAATCGATCGCTTTTCTAAAGCTGCTAGGTTTATCCCGCTTCCAGATCTTCCCTCCGCAAGAGAGACTGCCCAGATTGTCGTAGATCACATTTTTAAGATCCACGGTCTCCCCGAGAATGTCGTGTCGGATTGGGGTCCGCAGTTCACCTCCCTGTTTTGGAAGGAGTTTTTTCACCTCACCGAGGCCTCTGCCAGTCTTTCCTCTGGTTTCCATCCGCAGACAAATGGTCAAGCTGAACGCGCTAATCAGACTATAGGGCGCATCTTACGCGGCCTTACTTTTCGCAACCCCGCTTTTTGGTCCGAGCAGCTTCCGTGGGCAGGATATGCTGTTAACTCTTCTGCCACCGGGTTGTCGCCTTTTCAGTGCTGTCTAGGTGCCATCTGTCAAAGCTTTTATCCAGCGCTGCAGAAGCACTTGTAGAGCGGTCAGGTCAGCCATTTGTAAGTCTCGCTCCGCTACCCATCGGGCCGCTAACAGGCATCATATTAAGAGTCCGCGTTACACTTGCGGACAGAAGGTCTGGCTTTCCACCCTCAATCTCCCTCTCCAATTCCCCTCACGAAAGCTCGACCCCAAGTTTATTGGACCCTATCGTATCGTGAAGATTCTCATCCCTGTCTCTGTTAAACTTCGGTTGCCATCTAACCTTTGTCGCGTTCATCCAGTGTTTCATGTCTCCTGTCTCAAGCCCGTCATTCGCCCCCCCTCGTCCTGTTTCTTCCCCCATCCGCATTGAGGGTTCCCCTGTCTATCGTGTCCGTAGACTCCTTGACGTCCGTCCAAATTAGCTTCAGTTAGAAACCCTATGTGCAACACATCTGTTCAAGTTATTGTAACCTGTTACAATGTGTCTCTCTTGCCTTGTCCCTGACAAATAAATAAAAATAAATAATTTATACTTAAGTATTTTTAAATACATATTTATCTTTCGCAGTACCTGTTGGGCATTAGAATAGTTGGATAAGCAAATAAGGACATTGTATAGAAGTGTTGCACACTTCTTGCACACAGCAGGCTTTCAAAAAGGTCAGCAAAAAATGGGGGCCTGTGCCCCAGTAGAGCTTTATATATAGCAATGCTCCTGCTGAAAGAAGAAAATTTTAAATATTAAAGATTAAACTAAATGTGGCGGTGGTTGGGACAGACTTCTGTTTGATCACGAAAATGTTGTCATGTTTTGTCAGGATTGTCGCATGTACGCGAAAGAAAAAATGAAATGACCAACTTTATGTTGGAAACGAATAGTTTTAAGGTTGAGGCAATAAAGGACCATGAGAGTGCCCAAAGTCATCAGAGATCCTAACGTTAATTAAACCTGCCAAGAGGCAGGGAAAGCCTCACTTTATTTGTGTTTTTTCATAACAACAATGTTAAAAAAATTATCAAATGCATTCAGTGGCACTCATAATTTCTCTTATTTTCACCGGAAAAAATCTGGCTACTGGAAATGCTGTTTGGCTGGTAAATTTAGAAAATTACCAGTCACATTGCCTGTTGATTAAAAAAGTTAATTTAGAGCCATGCTGATAACGCTACCATTTTGCCTACATTTTGTTTACAGACAGATTTAATTACAAACATGTGCATAATTAAAAAGGGGGTTAAAGTGTTAATGATCTGTTTGCCCTAAATAAAACTAAAAATACAGAATACACTTTGGCGTATTGGCTTTTAAGTTAAGTTAAATAATAAATTTTTCCTAAAAACATATATTTAAAAAAATCCTGCAGTCATTGTCTAAAAGGTGTCACATTTTTGGACTGAGATCTTGTTGCTTTTACAACTTTTCACCAGCAGGTGGCATATTTAGGTATTTCGAGAACTTTGATCATTTTTCAAAGCAATTGGTTCATTTGATTCAAAGCTTCAAAAACATTGTTTCTCCCATCACTAGGCAGTGGAACCAAATGCAGTAGGGTTTAATATACCGTAAAACTTCAAATAATAGCCCGGGCTTTTATTTTCCCAAACCTATCATCACACCAGGCGTCTAAAAGAGACAGGCGTCTATAAGAGACAGGCTTTTAATTTAATTGTTCCAGCATGACAGCAGGAGATTACCACATATTACGTTTTATTTTTAATTTGAATGTGTTTAACAAATTAGTTAGTGTAATAACAACAGTCTTAAATTATTGGCAGTATAAATAAAGGAAACAAGGATATGTTTTTTTATTGGTTGTTGTGTGAAATCTTACACGGATACAACAGTGCTATTTTCTGATTGGCTATAGACCCCTTCAATGTTTGTAAACATCGAACGCCTAGGTTGGATGCGCGCGCAGCTTGGGGTCAGAAAAATGGCGCGGCTAATAGAGCGGCAAGTTCTGTCACGGTATGCACTGTCTTTATCACCACAGGACCAGGAACAGTACCATAATAAACTTGTTTTAGCTAATGGGTATTGTCTGCCTGACCCCGAGCTCCTAACAGAGTGGGAAGAAAACGTTAGCAAGTGGCCAGATATTCACTGGCCCGCTATATACAGCTATCTGGTGGACAAGCCGAGTGTTTACACTCGTGAAAAACTAAGAGCCTACAAATCGCTAGACGCGTATAATTACGTAGTCTGTGGGCATGTCCAGGCGGTGTTATATAGTGATATAGATGATAACTTTTGTGTTTTAAAAGCGGAGGTTTTACCGAGCCAGCGCCAAGGGAAAAAAACCTCTATGTACCAAGCCTGGGTTGTGATCAACAAGCGGGAAGGCTACATCCATACTGCAAATTGCACCTGCATGGCAGGGTAGGTATTTATCAATGGAGACGGTTGTACTGTAGTTTTTAAACCGCTCCTGGACGACCACTAGTAGTGCAAACTTTACATGTCTCCATTAGACACACATTAGTGAAGACTGCAAAAAAAGTCCTTACTAAAAGTCTATGTCCGCACAAAAGCCAAAAAATATTAAGACTTATAAAACAAAGCAAAGCCCCCCTTATAAAGCACAGTTCACCTGCAAGTTTGTGTACACGAGTACATGAGTTAGTTTTTTACAGATCACGAACTTTGCGTGGGAACTGTCCTACGCACATTTCCAGCCCCATTTTGTGGGTAAAGTTAAGCACGCGTTATAAATGAGACCCCTGAACTGGTTGTGTTGACAACTGAATGATGTGTGTGTCACAAAACGGAAACATACTAAATGTGCAGTACAAGTGGTCCTCCAGGACAGGTTTGAAAACCCCTGCTCAAGAAAACACTGTTGCACTAATACAATACATATACACCTACTATTAAACTTCATTGCATTTGCTCTCAGTTCAACACAAGCCCAGTCGCTGCTACCTTACCTTTTCTCCGCTGTGCCTCAATAACACGTGTAGCCTCCACACATAGACTGCTTTTTATTTCTGACAGAGCCAGTTAATCCATCATTCGTTAGTATCGTCGTTAATCCATTATTCTTTCGTGTGAGAAAATTGTCCTTACTGTGTCACGACTACTAATCACTTGTACCCTGCCTCGTCACCTTACCTACGGTAAAGTAAACTTGTGTCTATAATTTTACCTGTTATCGCGGAGATGCGTGAAAATCGCGTCAGTGCGTGATGAGGTCAGAGAAAATAAATACATGTCATTAAAGGTGCCATGGCACAAAACTTTTTTAAGATTAAAAATAAATCAAATAAATCTTTTGTGTCCCCAGAGCACATATGTGACATTTTAGCTCAAAATACCATATAGATAATTTATTATAACATTTTAAAATTGACACTTTGTTGTTGTGTGCAAAAATGTGCCATTTTGGGTGTGTCTTTTAATATGCAAACGAGCTAATGAAGTGCAGACACTGATCACAATGATGGTGGTTTCTTGCAATTGAAACTCAATTGTGCTGTGAAATATGTTTCTCTCTCTCTCTCTCTCTTTTCTCTGCACTAAATGGCAATGCTGTGATTGGATAGTGCAGATTAAGGGGGCGGTATTATTCTAATATGAGCTCCTTATGACATCATAAAGAGGGCCAAATTTCAACAACCTATTTTTGTATATGCTTGTAGAGAATGGTTTACCAAAACTAAGTAACTGTGTTGATCTTTCACATTTTCTAGGTTGATAGAAGCACTGGGGACCCAATAGGCTTTATGCCAAGCTGCACTACTTCCTGAACTTCAGCCAGCTGCTAGTTTCCTGTCTTCCATTATTAGACAAACTGATTAATCCAGGTGTGTCTGATTATTGTTGTTGTGACTACTGAGGTCAGGCACACCTGGATTAATCAGTTTGTCCAATAATGGCAGACAGGAAACAAGAAGCTGGCAGGAAGTTCAGGAAGTAGTGCAGCTGTGCATAAAGCCTATTATAGCACTTACACATGGAAAAAGTCTAATTTTCATGCCATGGCCCCTTTAAGACACACAAAACACGATTAGCAACACGTACATAGAACTTTTATCTTATTTCATTGTAGGCATGTTAGTAGTATGTAGTTTTTAGTGTGCCCAAATTTGCTGAGAGCAAGTGTTAAAGGGGACATATCATGAAAATCTGACTTTTTCCATGTTTAAGTGCTATAATTGGGTTCCCAGTGCTTCTATCAACCTAGACAATGTGATAAAGCTCAACCTATTAACTTAGTATTGGCAAACCATTCTCTGCAAGCATGAAAAATAGGTAATTGATATTTGGCTCCCCTTGTGATGTCAGAAGGGGATAATACCACCCCTTAATCTGCACTATCCAAGCACTTCACTGCCATTTAGTGTAGAGATCAGTTCATTTGCATTTTAAAGGATACACACAAAATGACAAATTTTTTCTCACACCTACAAAGTGGCAATTTTAACATGTTACAATAAATTATCTCTAGCCTATGGTATTTTGAGCTACAACTTCACATACATACTCTAGGAACACCAAAGATTTGACATCTTAAAAAATGTCTTGTGAAAAGAATAATGGTTTGACATGTAAATTTAAATTATATGTAATTTAATTTCAGGCTTGGGTCATGCTGCAGTCATGCAGCTGCAATTTTATTCAAAATTGAAATCTGTGCTAGAATGGGATGGACAGAGAAACCAGCAGTCACTTCTGGAGAGTGTATGTGGAAAGACTTGAGCAGGAAAGAAGTTGATCCATGTCCATTAAGGAAAATCAGCTTCCACAAACCAAAGAGGACAGGCAAGCTAGACAGGCAACTTCCAGAAACTGTCAGGAGTAGGTCTAGTGTCACCACCAGAGCCAAAGGCATGTAATCAATGACAGAGCATAGATAAGATTCCTTTAGCCAAAGTTAATTTAGTTTATTTTCTTTACTCTTCCTGAGGTTTTTTTTGGACATTGTAATGTCCCATAAGGATCAAGTTTGTTCTACAGCCATCTTACAGGTAGTTAGATTATGTGTAAATCCCAACATTCTGAAAATGAGAGTATCTAGTTTTAGTGCACTAACCATCTAAAATTATATATTATTAGGCTTTAGACAAAAAAATGTTGTCGTTGTTATGTAATGTGGATATACTGTTGTAAATGTTCTATAGTGACATAATTGTCTATTCCCCAGTGTTGACAGATGATGACATCCAAGAGTTGCAGATTATATCCCCTGGTGCTGCAGTACTGACAAGTCTAGATAACAGTGATACAGACACTGCATCCGATACTGATACAGAGGAACACTCAAACCTACCCGAGCCCTTGATTGCTTTATTTGATGAAACACTCAGGGAACTCTCACCACAAAAATTGCAGGTGAAAAGTGAGGACACATTTCACAGACTGAAGAATAAACTACAACTGAATCAGTGTGAAAGGCTGGAATTTGTTACACGACAACAGTCAAACTCAAAGGATTGGCAAACCCACAGGGCTGGTCGAATTACAAGTACTAGGTTTTATAATGTGGCTACAGCTGACAATATTAGCAACACCTATCTGAGTGAGATTATGCAGTACAACCACACACAGCTAAATGTCCCATCTGTTCTCTGGGGTAAGTCCATGGAGGAAACTGCTAGACAAGCCTACACTGCCCTTATGGTCAAAAAACATCAAGACTTCAGTGTAAGTTCCTGTGGCCTAGTGGTGCGGCCTTCTGAGCCACACCTCGGATCATCACCAGATGGCATGGTAAGATGTACCTGTTGTGGCCAAGGTTTGGTAGAAATTAAGTGTCCTTACAAATACCGTGATGGTCTTCAGGGAAGCACAGAGGACAGGCAGTTTTGCCTGGACAAGTCTTTCAATTTGAAGAATTCACACCCATACTACTACCAAACCCAACTACATATGTTTGTAAGTGACGTAAGCTACTGTGACTTTGTGCTGTGGACGAGAAATGAGGTTATAGTGCAACGCATCCTTAAAAACACAGAGTTTCTGCAGGAGAATTTGTCAAAGGCTCAACATGCCTTCATTTCAACTGTGTTGCCTGAGATCTTAACAAGAAGGCATGACCCTTCCTTGCGGGTACGGTCAGTCTGCAAAATATGTGAAAGGCCAGATTTCGGGAAAATGATTAACTGTGCCAGATGCGATTGCCACTTCCATTACAGCTGTGCAAGGATCAAAAGGAAGTCAGCAACTTGGTTATGCAGTGAATGTCAAAACAAATAACTGTTTTCTTTGCCAATGGCAGAAGCTACCATTTAATTTATGTATTCTGTAAAAAATTTTTTGGAGAATGCATTTTGTTGTTTGTATACAGATGCATTTGTTATTGTTTCTTTACAATTTCATATGTGTTAGATTAAATAAAACAAGTGACAGTAATTGTTACACTATTCCATAATATGATTTTTTTTAATGGAACATAACCAGAAACAATGTTATATATTTTGACAATATACAAAAGCAAAATAGCATTAATCATTAAAGGAGTAGTCCACTTTAAAGATGGGGCCCACTGACTTTACCATAGTATTTTTTTCTACTATGAAAAGTCAATGGGGCCCATCTTTAAAGTGGACTACTCCTTTAAACATTTCAAATGAATGACTTATTTGGAAATTCTGCCTTTGGGAACCACACTTTTACAGAGGTTTGTTAGTGCAGCGCACACAATCACTACATCATCTAGCATATCAACCTGAGACACAGGAATAACAGTTTGTAAAATCTTAAAATTTTTCCACCGACCAATGACACGTTCAACATGAATCCTAACCCGAGATAGTTGTCTGGATGTGTCTACTTCTCCTGCAGACAGTTGCTTTTTCCCTTTAGTAAAATGAGGGATACGAAGAGTGGCACCAATTGCTGCAAGCTCATCCCGTATTAAAAATCCCCTATCAGCTAAAACCTCATCCATAGGCTCCAACAGTTCCAGGAAACCTGACTCTTTGGTGATCTGTTTATCAGAAACCCGTCCACCCCACCCTGGAGACAAAAACGAAATTGCCCCAGCAGGAGTGATGGCGATCAAATATTTTACTGTATTATTGTGCTTATAGTTAGACCAGGTCTGGGCCCTTGCCGTCAAATTACTAGGTCGGGCTATAAAGATCTCTGTGCAGTCTATTATGCAGCGACATTTTTTGAAGTGTCGTTTGAACATTTTGGGCATATTTTTAAGTATAGCTCCCTTATTTGGCCATTTAATTAATGGCTTGAGGACCACAGACATAACAGAGATCCACATCCGATAAATATTTGATACAGTGCTTGGTGTTACATGAAATCTATATGCTAGATCAGTGTTACTGAGGCCCATCCTTAATTTCATCAAGACCATCAACAATTGGTCCTCTAGAGGAAGGGCTTGGTGACTTACCTCAATACTGCCACTTAATTTTTTAAGGAGCCATTCAAAGATTACAGAGGTCAGTCCAGTGAAAAACAGTAATTGTCCAGTGTTACTCTTAACATTTCTGTATGAAAATTTGGAATTCTGCAATTCTTCACTTAATCCTTCATTCTCACGGCGTAATTTAAAACAGTCCTGCTGCAGGTTGATGTAGTCTTCCTGCAGTTGACGATGTCTAACGCAAAGATCATCATATTCCTCTCTCGACACTGGGTGGTTCACTTCAGCTTCCTCCTCATCTTGAACAGAAAAAAACAGACATACAGACGTTTAGTGAAAAAGGACAAAAACTTTGAAGAGTGTATCTTTTGGTACCACAGGACTGGTGCACGAGACTGCATTAGTTTTAGCTTTGTATTCAAAAGATTATTCATACCATTGCAATGATCAATGGGACAGTCTTGTTCCATTTCAGCCGTGGAAGGAGCAGGTTGCATTTTAGGGTATTCATCTCTCTTCATTTTCCTGTGATACCTAAAGGAAAACAAAAAGGAACAATCAATGCCTTATGAAAATATTTAATTATTAGTTATCTACTAATTATTCATTATCTAGTTAAACTAGCCCTGCATAATATTGCTGTGATACTGAAGTATTATCATAGAATTTACATTAAATTAATGAATTTATCTGAACAAGGAATTTAATACTGTAACTGTAATCTTTTTAATTATAAACAGATATCAAAGAGATTTTGATAAGTATTAGACTAGTATTAGTACTAGTATTAGTATTAGGTGGTCTAGAAAAATGCGCTAGATTTATGGATGTTGCAAGAGAGAAACACAAGCCTTATAGGTAATTTTTTATTCGTACCTTTCCATTTTTGCCTGAGGTATCTGCGTTTGTTTTTTGTACACAAACAATGAGGGAACAAAGTCAGGACTACTGGAATCAAGTGACGCCTCTCCTACAGAAAAAAAGAACGGCGCACGCAGTGATTAAAAGGCGATCTAACGTTAATGTTGTCATAGTTAAATCACAATGTAAAGCTAGTCTGCTACCTGATAAGTTTGTAGCATGCCACAGTTCACAATTAATGGCAAATATCAAACTTCATTTACCTATTAAATCAGTCTACAGTTTACAAAAGACATTTGTTTACTTACCATGGCTTAACCTACCATTGTTGACACAATGTTGGCGCTAGCCTACGGCTAACTACTAGCAGCTGGCTAAGTTACGTCTGTAGCATGCAACAGGTCCATGACATTTGCAAAACTATTAACCTGCATATCATAACGTTATACGCTAGTGTATAGAAAACTGTTCATATAATCCAGGCTTCCTAGTTTAATCTAACAGGTCTGATAAATGATGACTTACCTGAAATGAAGTGAGCACTACAAACACGAGCCTCTTTAACCTTTGCATTGTCCCAATCTGCACGTTTAATTGCTCGCAGCCACAGATTTCGTCTATTCTTTTGAAATGGATGAGATCCTGCAGGAATCCTAAAAAAATTAACTCCAGAGCTGGTGCGATTTTCACATCCGACGACGCAACAAGTAGGCATCCTTGACGAAACTCAACTAGATGGAAATGACCGTTCTGACCCCGACATGCGCAGTGCGAACCGCGAATTCTTCTGTGACGTAAACCGTGAAGGGGTCTATTGTGTACCCTCTTTCTCTTTTTTTCGTATTGGCTCGCTCGACTAGAACTCTAGGGAAGACGGGCTTGATAGAGAGAGAGAGAGAGCAGTGCGGCCAGATACATTTTGGGCGCTGCAGCATATTAAATATGATAAATAGTGTTTCTGCGCGAGAAATACAATGTGTGGCGGGAGTGCATACATGACAAAAGACTGAAAGCCCGGCTATTATCAGCGGCCTCAAAACACTACCGGCCCACCGGCAAAAGTCCCGTCTCTCCCGATTGCCACTTCGCTACTGTCATCATCACTTCAATCCTTGCGACGAAGCTTGTTGTGTTGTCATAGTGATGAGTAATGGAACGACTGCGTCTGTCACGTGACATCTACCGGTAAGCAAAAAAAAACTTTGGCGTGTTCAATCTGCACCATAGAACTGTCTTAAACAGACTATCTGACGGGTTTTAGAAGATTAAATACAACCCGAAACTAAAAAACAGACCAGGCCTTTATTTGAGACAGGCGTTTATTTACCCAAACCTGTCGTCACACCAGGCGTCTAAAAGAGACAGGCGTCTATTTGGGACTCGGCTATTATTTGAAGTTTTACGGTAAACAAAACAAGACCAGGATAATCCAAGAGACAAGAGAAATACTGGGATGTATATACACAGATAAATCAAGGTTGATTAGACACATATGGGAGACAAATAACTTCAAAATAAGATACATGGACTGGGGAAACACAAGACAGGATATTACAACACACAGTATACTGTTACATGATTCAAATGAAATTCTCTTGCATTCTCTTGAGTTAAGTCTGTGATAAATCTATTAATATCAAGTCCTTTTCACATTTATTATTTTAAACATTAAAGGCAACTTCCTAAAATGTATAGTTTACTACCATTTTAAGCATGTAAAATCATATTGAACAAACCCCCAAGTCACTGTCCTCCATGGAGTTTCAAGTTCTTGAGTTTTAACATCTGTGGGAGATAAAAAGTCTTATTTTAGCATTGTTTAGTCTGACTGCACCGTCACTTTAGTTATTAAATGCTTGCTTGAGAAAGTCTTACCGGGCTTGGAGCTCCAGTTCCCCATTTCTTATTAATCCAAATTAAGATAAACATGAAGAGCAATAATGGAATCATTTAAAACATCATGTTTTTGTCTGCTGACCAATAATCATTGCAGTAAGAACACAGTGGGCATTTTCTAAACACCATTTATGCACCCTAAGGGGCCTTCACGAAAGGGATCCCATTTGTAGGGGCCTTCCAAACAAAAGTGAACATCTGAATCCCTTCGCGAAAGCCCCTTCCAGAAGTCCGTTAGTGAAGTAATCGCCATGGTCACTTTAAGGAAGTAAGTTTTATTCATTTATTACGGTTGTCTTTATTTTAATGTCGATATGAGGTTAAAATGTAGTAAAGGCTAGTATAGGTTGTAGGAAAGTGTTTATTAGTAGCTAATGTTTTTATCAACATGCTTTATCTTTAAACACCAAGCACATTGAAACAAATCAGTTTGAAATAAGACAAAAAACATTTGACAAGAAATTTTCAGATAAAAGAAAACCGCTTCTAAGATGACCCCACGCATTATCAGTTTATTAAGCATAATCGGCGCAGACTGTGCATGCCAATGCACTAAGTCACTTCACCAAGGGAGATCCAAATGCAGAGACCATAAATTCCCTACACCCTTCAAAAAGTTCACTTCAAGGACTCTGCCCTTTTAAATTTTCCGTTTGGAAAAAGCCCAGTGTGTAATAAACAACTGTTGAATGAGAACTCTGACGTTTTTACACAAAAACTTGAACAATTACTGTAAGTATGCACACAAACAAACTGGTTAAGGGTGATTCTTAGACTATGGGCACTTTTATGTTCTTTGGTCATATTTTCAAAAAATCGAAAAAATTCCTCTTTCTTTTCAAACTTAAAATACAACCACTTTAGCCCCCTTTCTAATATGATTTTTCATACTTTTTAATGTCCTTATAGGTGTCAAAATCACTGTTTTCTCATTGTCGCACATCCAGACTTTTACATTTCAACAATAAAAAATATATGACTTATCCGGGAACTAATGTACCTTAATTAAGTACTAGTAAAATAATTAAAATTCATTATAATATTTAATGTAAGACCACTATCAATATTACTTTTTATACAAAATATAGCGATGACAAAATATAATATTGGTGTCATTTCCACCACAACACTGTGTGCCTTTAAAAAGTTTGTGTGAAAGATTGTTAAGTGGGTTTCTATGGAAAATTTTTGTGACATCATAGCACATGCTGGACATGGAGGGAATTTAAATTTTCATCAACAACAAATGAAGAAAAATCAAGGTAATGCTTGATCAGTAAATATATTTATTATAGGTCATATCCAAACATGCTGTAATTTCAAGGGTGTTTTTAAAAAGCTAAAATTTTTAAGTTAAATAAGAGTATTTTGCATACATGAAATGCTAAATATTAATTTAAAGCTAATCAGTGAAACTATCTTCGATTTTTTCACAAAAAATTATATGGATTGCGAGAGTAGATTTGTGTAATACTTTTTATATTATGATATATTACAATACTTTTTTACATTTATATTTATATTATGATATTATTTTTATTTCTAAATTATATTACTTTTGTATTAATTGATTTCATTTTTATCTATTTTTAAAATGCCACCTAAGACAACAAAAAAAATTACATTTAGGCATTTAGCAGAAGCTTTTATCCAATAAAGCAATTTGTCATAGGGAGGCAATAATACAAAACATGCTGTGATGTCATGAGAGGCTACACAGTTTTCAGCAGGATGGCTCAAGTTGTGTGAGGAGACAAAGTTCAAACAAAACAAGGATTTTATTATAGTTTTTGGGAATTAACAACAAAAATCATTCTGGCATCTTGTTGACCTTCAAGCATCAAACTTCAATGAGGTCTCTTCTCATAGTCCTGATTCCCTCAGGTAAATAAACATTCTTCTATTCTTACTTCAGTCCATGTAGATTGTGGTCAACCCAGTAACAAGCCCTTCTTCAGTCTGATAAGGATTTCCAACGGCAAGGTTTTTCCAATGTAAGTTTCTCCAGCTTTTTTTTCCTCTTCTGCTAGTGCAGCTTAGAGTTTTATTTCTCAGTTGCAAGCTCAAAAACCATCTGGTAACTCTACTGTTAGTTTCCTTGTTCTTGGCCATCCATTGCAAAGGGGAGTGATCAGATACCACAGTGAAACGTGGACCCAGGAGATAGAACCGCAGGGACTGCAGGGCCCAGGTTACAGCAAGACATTCCTTTTCCACGGTTGAATAATTCTTCTCCCTTGGAAGTAACTTTCTGCTTAGATAGAGAATAGGATGTTCTTCACCGTCGTGTGCCTGGGTGAGGACAGCACCTAGACCCACCTCTGATGCATCCGCTTGGACAATGAATTCTTTCTTAAAGTCAGGCGCCACCAGGATTGGACTGGAGCAGAGTGCTCGCTTTAAGTTAACAAAGGCTGCCTCTGCTGCAGGATTCCACTTCACCATTCGTGAGTGGCGTTTGGTTGTCAGCTCTGTTAAAGGTGTAGCTATGGTAGCAAAGTCCATAATAAAATGTCTATAGTAACCGGCTAGGCCCAAAAATGACCTTACTTGCTTCTTGGTGATGGGCTGTGGCCAGTCCTGTATGGCCTGCAGTTTGGTTTTTTGAGGTTTGACCAACCCTCGCCCAATGGTGTACCCCAGGTAATTTGTCTCATTGAAGGCCAACCTGCACTTTTTTGGGTTCGCTGTGAGCCCTGCCTCCTTGAGCGAATCCAGCACTGCTTGTACTCGGGGTATGTGGCTGTCCCAGTCTGGACTTTGTATGACCACATCGTCCAAATATGCCGCTGCGTACCTCTTGTGGGGAGCAAGGACTCGATCCATTAGGCGTTGGAATGTGGCAGGTGCCCCGCGGAGACCAAATGGAAGATGGGTATAATGGTAGAGGCCGTCCGGGGTGGCAAAGGCTGTCTTCTCTTTGGATGCCTGGGTCAAGGGCACTTGCCAGTAGCCTTTGGTGAGGTCAAGGGTGGTTAGGAAGCGAGCATGCCCCAAGGAGTCTATTAAATCATCGACACGAGGCATTGGGTAAGCATCGAATTCTGACACCTCATTCAACTTTCGATAATCATTACAAAACCGTACTGATCCGTCTGGTTTGGGAACTAGTACAATGGGACTTGCCCAGGCACTTTGGGACTCTTCAATTATTCCCATCTCTAGCATCTTCCTTACCTCCTCTTGTATAGCTACTTTTCGGGCCTCCGGCACACGGTATGGAGGCTGATTTACCGTTTTGCCAGGCCTGGTGCGGATCTCATGTTGGACCACCTCTGTGTGTCCTGGAAGGGAGGAAAAGACCTCCCGGTTCCGATCTACGAGTTCCAGGGCCATCTGTCGTTGATTTGGGGACAGACTCGGACCCAGCTGAACCTCTTCTCGCACCAATTCCTTGGTCCCTGTGGGGGGTAGACAGCTGAATATCGCCTCTCTGGCGTGCCACTTCTTTAAGAGGTTAACATGATAAATCTGCTCAGTTTTCCTTTTCCCAGGTTGCCTCACCTTGTAGTTTACCTCTCCCATGCGTTCAATGACCTCATATGGTCCTTGCCAGGTTGCCAGGAATTTACACTCAACCGTTGGCACCAGGACCAGCACTCTGTCTCCCGGCTTAAACTCCCTGGGTTGAGCAGACCTGTTGTAGGAGGCTTGCTGTTGCCGCTGACTGGCCTCTAGGTGTTCACGCATCATGGGATAGATGGCCTTCATTCTGTCCCTCATGTTCCTGACATGCTCGATCAATGTTCGCTGTTGGCATGGCTGCTCTTCCCAGGCCTCCTTGGCGATGTCGAGCAGTCCTCTGGGTCTGTAGGAAAGCAAGAGCTCGAATGGTGAAAAACCAGTAGAAGACTGAGGTACCTCTCTCACCGCAAATAGTATGTATGGTAACAGCTGGTCCCAGTTGCGTCCATCTTCCCCAACTGCCTTCCGTAGCATGGATTTTAGTGTTTTGTTAAAACGTTCGACTAAGCCGTCCGTCTGGGGGTGGTAGACTGAGGTTTTCAGCTGTTTAATTTTCAGTAACGCACAGAGTTCTTTCATCACCCTAGACATAAATGGAGTCCCTTGATCTGTCAATATCTCCTTTGGGATACCCAGACTAGTTGAGAGGAGGAACAGCTCTTTGGCGATTTGTCTGGATGTAGCCTTCCTCAGTGGAATGGCCTCAGGGTAACGGGACGCATAGTCCAGGATGACTAGGATATACTGATGTCCCCTGGAACTTCTTGGTAAGGGCCCAACTATGTCTAACCCAATCCTCTCAAATGGAGTTCCGATAATGGGCAGGGGAATGAGAGGGTTTCTATATGTGGGTTTTTGGCGCCACCTGCTGACACTCAGGGCAACTACGGCAGTAGTTCTCTATTTCTCTGTGTACGCCTGGCCAAAAGAACCGTCGCAGGATTCTTTCCTTAGTCTTCTCTACACCTAAGTGGGCCCCTAGCAGGTGCGTGTGTGCTAGGTTGAGTACGTTGGCCCGATACGGCTGTGGCACAAGGAGCTGTTCAAGCACTTCATCATTTTACTTTGCTACCTGATACACTAACCCTCTATTTATTGCAAAATGGGGGTAAGTGGGGCTTGTCCTATCACCTAACACTAGTCCCTATAATACCTGCACATTTCTTAAGGCATTTGCAAGAGTGGGATCTTGTAATTGAGCCATACCATACTGGCCAGTGAGAGGGGGAAGCTCTTGGGTGGCTTGGACGTCTTCCTCACTAGGGACCGGAGCACTTTCCTGGGCCACTTCATCTTCTCCCGTGTCCGGACCAGCCTCTGTGTCAGTCTGGTCATCTGCCACTCCTGCCAGGGCCCAGGTGGGCATGAGTGATTTAGAGGGTTGCACTTGAGCATTCTCAGGGTAAGTTTTGTCTCTCCGTGTACGAGGTACTTGGATTAGCCTCTCTTGAGTTTCTCTCCAGAGTGGGTAAAAGGCTGGGCAGTCTCGCCCAATTAGGACAGGGACCGGGAGGGAATCAACCACCCCCGCCACCGTGAGTATGGTGCCCCGGGTGGTGGTCATTGTGAGTTCCGTAACGGGGTAGTCTCTGGTGTCTCCATGGACACAGGAAACAGGGAGGATTTTCCCTGGGGTCAGACATGATGGGCTTACCAGGTCCTTACGCACCAGGGTGACCCGGCTACCTGAATCTAGTAAGGCCTCCACATCTTGTTGATTCACCGTCACCGGGCAGGTGGGGGGTCGATCTGAGCCCCCATCTACGACTCCAACGAGCGAGGCATAATGGTGTGCGGGTGGTGAGCTGGAGGACTCAGCAGTGGGCATAGGTTCATCCGCTGGTTTCCCGCACTGCCAAGAGATATGTCCCATCTCCCCACATCGGTAACACTGTCGAGCTTCACTCTCTCGCTGTACTCTCCCTGAACCCGACTGGTTTCTGGCTCCCCCTGGAGCTGGGATAGGTCCTGACATGGCTGGGCTCGAGACCTTGGGGTTCTTTAGTCGAGCTCCTCCTACCTGCAGCGGGGACGAACTCCTGGGGTCTTTCCGCGAAGCCAGCAGCATCTCAGCTGTAGCCTGGTATCTTTCTACGGCTTCCACGGTCAGATCAGCCGTGTTCAAGGCCTGCTGACTAATAACCCGCTTCGCCTCATAAGGCAGGGCACGCAAGTAACGATCCACTTCAATGGCCTCCACCACTGCCGCTGCCGTATTCCTCTGCGGATCTAGCCATTTCCTTGTGATCCGGACAAGTTCATGCATCTATGCCCGAAGGAGGCTGGTCTGGTTGGAAGGTCCAGCTGTGGAAGCGCTGGGCCATACTAAACTTGGTGAGCCCATTTCTACTGAGGATCTCAGACTTCAGGGCATCATAGTCAGTTACCTGGTCGGGGCCCAGGTCCCGGACAGCGTTCAGCGATTCCCCAGTTAAGAAGGGGGCTAACAGGCCAACCCACTGCTGCTTGGGCCAGTCTTCCCTAGTGGCCGTGGCTTCAAAGGCATGCAGGTAAGCCTCAATGTCATCGGTGGACCCCATCTTAGATATAAAATCACTTGCCTTTATTGGGCGGGCATTTTGGACGATCATCCGTCTCTGCAACTGCAGTTCCTCTGATTTCAGAAGATTGGCTTTCTTTTGCTCCTCCAATAGAGCGGCGTTTGCTTGCATCTGGGCTTGCTGGCCAGCAACAAGGGCTTTCAAAATTTCCTCCATTTTATTCGGTGGGGGGTTTACGGCCAACTTGGAAAACTGGGTGATCAAACTTTCAGTATCCTCCTCTGACATGCACTATTGAAGCTTGAGCAATGCCCGCATTCTCCACCATCTGTGATGTCATGAGAGGCTACACAGTTTTCAGCAGGATGGCTCAAGTAGTGTGAGGAGACAAAGTTCAAACAAAACAAGGATTTTATTATAGTTTTTGGGAATTAACAACAAAAATCATTCTGGCATCTTGTTGACCTTCAAGCATCAAACTTCAATGAGGTCTCTTCTCATAGTCCTGATTCTCTCAGGTAAATAAACATTCTTCTATTCTTACTTCAGTCCATGTAGATTGTGGTCAACCCAGTAACAAGCCCTTCTTCAGTCTGATAAGGATTTCCAACGGCAAGGTTTTTCCAATGTTAGTTTCTCCAGCTTTTTTTCCCTCTTCTGCCAGTGCAGCTTAGAGTTTTATTTCTCAAACCCCACACACACACTGATTGTGTCTCTCACCCTTAAAAAGCCTTCAGCTCATCAGATCCTAATCAGTCTCAGCTGTGTGGGAATATTGATTTATTTGAGGGGTGACGTTCCCGACTAGCCCAGCAGATGGAGCCATAGCTGTTTGTGATTGAAGCCATCTCAGAGAAATGTACCGTCCCTCCAGGACACAGCCTTTAGTGACATCACAATGCTTAAACCAAGTTACAAGTTTTCACTATTCCTAAACAGTACCTGTTTTTTATAAAGATAGAATAGGTGGAAATGCATTGAATATCTATTTGTCAAGTATTTTTGGAAGAGATGAGTGTTTATTTATTTTATTTTTTTTTATTTTTTTGCAAGAGATGTGGCTGACTGGACTGCTATAGGAAGATCATTCCACCCTCTGAAAGTAGGGAAGGAAAATAAGTGTGAACGTGATTGTGAAGGTGTGACGCGCATTTGCTGAATGTAACGTTTTGGATGGGGTGTAGGAATGTAGGAAAGTGTTAAAGTATGTTGGTGCAGTTGTTACAGGTCGGGGCGGACCACAGATGTAAACCAGCCACGCCCCTTCCTAGTTTCCACCTTGAGGAGGTCCCAAAGTCAACCCAATGACCAGACAAACACAAGCGTAAGTAAAATTTAAAAGACACTTTATTTAATTTATTTAAAATAGACAGGGAAAGGGGCAAGGGTAAGTTAAAAATAAGGACCTCTCCGTCTGCACTCCAGGTGAGCTGGGAAGAAAGGGGGGGGGGCAGCGGGGCGAGGCTCCTACGCCTTGTCTTCTTGATCCCGTGGCGCCCTCCTTTTGATCCTGGAGGCAGATTAAAACAGGGTAAGTGTTGGTTCAGTGTTGTGTAACCCTGGGGGTCTTTCCGGCGACAGGCTGGTATATCCACTTGACGCTTTACTAGGGTGGTGTCCGGTAAGTACTTCACAGGTATGATATTCAGGTTCTCTCCTTTTACAGGCTTGTAGCTCACAGGTATGGTATTCAGGTTCTCTCTCTCTCTGCAGGCTTTTAGCTATAACA